>NW_028317810.1:8285714-8626428 GCF_062004578.1 Staurois parvus
TCTTGTTTGTACCATCTTTTAACTTTGTTCTTTACTAGACTAAACATTTTCACTTGTTACACTAAGAAAAAGACGCACTGGATTCCAGGATTAATCTATGGGATCAAATTCATCATCTAGAAAAGGTGAAGAAGTAGTCTTTTCACTCCTAGTATTCTTTCATAATTAATAAAAAGAAAACGTTCATGATATGTTGACAGGCAACATACACTCAGTAAACTATTTGGAAAACATAATTCAAAGTAGTAGAAAAAAAACCACTGTTTTGCTATGGTCTACCCATGTGGAAGAAAAATATATTTTAAAAATATTCTTCCCAAATATATTGACATATATTTAAAATACTAAAATTTTGGCCATATTCAATATATTTCAAAATACAGTGCTAATCTAATTTTGTTACCTGTATAAAAGACACCTGTCCACAGGAGCAATCAAACAATCAGATTCCACACTGTCCACCATGGCAAAGACCAAAGAGCTGTCCACAAATGTCAGGGACAAGGTTGTAGACCAGCACAAGGCTGGACTGGACTACCAAACTATCACCAAGCAGCTTGGTGAGAAGGTGACAACAGTTGGTGCAATCATTCGCAAATGAAAGGAACACAAAACAACTGTCAGTCTCCCTAGGTCTGGTGCACCATGCAAGATCTCACCTCGTGGAGGTCAATGATCATGAGAACAGTGAGGAATCATCCCAGAACTACACATGAGGATCTTGTCAATGATCTCCAGGCAGCTGGGACCAGTCACCAAGAAAACAACTGGTAACACAGTACGCTAACAAGGATTGTAATCATGCAGTGCCCGCAAGGTCCCTCTGCTCAAGAAAGCACATGTCCAGGCCCGTCTGAAGTTTGCCACTGAACATCTGAATGATGCAGAGGAGGACTGGTTGAAAGTGTTGTGGTCAGATGAGACCAAAATCGAGCTCTTTGGCATCAACTCAACTCGCCGTGTTTGGAGGAGGAGGAATGCTGCCTATAACCCCAAGAACACCATCCAAACTGTCAAACATGGTGTTGGAAACATTCTGTTTTGGGGGTGTTTTTCTGCTAAGGGGATAGGACAACTACACCGCATCACAGGGACGATGGACGGGGCAATGTACCGTCAAATCTTGGGTTAGAACCTTATTCCCTAAGCCAGGGCATTGAAAATGGGTCATGGATGGGTGTTCCAGCATGACAATGACCCAAAACACACAGCCAAGGCAACAAAGGAGTGGCTCAGGAAGAAGCACATTAACCCTTTGGTCCTGGAGTGGCCTAGCCAGTCTCCAGACATTAATTCGATTGAAAATCTGTGGAGGGAGCTGAAACTTCGAGTTGCCAAACGTCAGCCACCAAACCTTAATGACTTGGAGAGGATCTGCCAAGAGGAGTGGTCCAAAATCCCTCCTGAGATGTGTGCAAACCTGGTGGCTAACTACAGGAAACGTCTGACCTCTGTGATTGCCAACAAGGGATTTGCCACCAAGTACTAAGTCATGTTTTGTGAAGGGGATCAAATACTATTTTTCCCTCATGAACATGCAAATCAGTGCATAATTTGTTAGACATACATTTCTTTTGAATTTTTTATTGCTATTCTGTCTCTCAGTGTTACAATACACCTTCCATTCGATTTTGTGACTGATCATTTCTTTGGAAGTGGGCAAACGTCAAAATAAGCAGGGAATCAAATACTTATTTCCTTCACTGTATATTTCAATAGATACAGTATATATATACACACACACACACACACACACTGTATACTGAAATGCGTTTCTATTACAAAATATATGAAAAAAAGTTTTAAAAATACATTTCAAATATACTGTATGTTATTAAAAATACAAATCTACAATTTTGGAATGCATTTACAAATATATGTAAAAATATATGTTAAAATGACTATAGGTTTTGAAAAATCTGAAAAATATATTGTAAAAAAATATATTTTGTAATATATAAAAAATGCATTTCAAGATGGAGTGTGTATATAATATATATATATATATCTATATACACACACACATACAATATATACACTGCATGTTGAAGTGCGTTTTTTTATATATTATAAAATACATTAAAAATATTTTTAAAAATATATATTTTTTAAATATATTCTTCAGATTTTTTTTAACATATGAAGTCAATTTAACATATATTTTTACATACATTTGTAAATGCATTCCAAAAATGTAGATTTGTATTTTTAAAGACATACAGTATATTTAAAAATGTATTTTTTATATATTTTGTATTAAAAATGCATTTCAACATACAGTATATATATATTTACTGAAATATATTTTTAAATATATTGAATATGGCCAAAATTATAGTATTTCAAATATATGTCATTATATTTTGGAAGAATATTTTTAAAATATATTTCAAATATATTTTTCTTCCATGTGGGTAGTACAGCAGGGGGCAAAGTGATATTGTTGGAGGAATAGTAGGAAACTATGGACAGCTCTTACATGCTGCTAGAAGGCTGTCTATTGTACAATTGCAAATACAGTTTGTACGTGCTTTCTGTGAACCTACACCAGTTTACATTAGAGTATATCTACTGAATAATAATTTTTTTTTTTAATTGAATGTGTGACTAAAATGCCTGGGGGGAGATTCAACTTCTCAATTTTCTTGACAACCATAGTCAGAGGGACAAAAAGAATGGCCCTTGCAAAATTTTACGGTTGTCACTAGAGATTTCCTCTCACTTCCTGTTGAGTCCCCAGGACAGAAACTGAAGTGAAATTTCTCCAATGAGGTACGGAAAGCAAATAATACTCTGACAATGGGTTCTAACCTTACCCTACTCTATCCAAACTGAACAAAAATATATTTGGCCTAAACTGATTGTAAAAAGGAAAACAATTTTTATTTATAAAATAGCAAATATGTTATACTTACCTGCTCTGTGCAATGGTTTTGCACAGAGCAACCCCAATCCTCCTCCTCATAGGCTCTGATTGACAGCAGCAGGAGCCGATGGCTCCCACTGCTGCCTCCATGTCCAGTAAGGAGGAAGGGAGCTGCTGCTCTCTGACACAGCACTGGATCGAGATCAGGCCAAGGTAAGTGGGGGGGTGGCACAGTGGTTAGCACATCTGCCTTGCAGTAAATGGGTCATGGGTTTGATTCCCAACCATGGTGCCTCCTGCATGGAGCTTGCATGTTCTCCCTGTGCTTGCTTGGGTTTCCTCCGGGTACTCTGGTTTCCTCCCACATTCCAAAGACATGCTGGTAGGTTAATTGGCTCTGGTCTAAATTGGCCCTAATATGTGTATGTATGAATGTGAATTAGGGATTGTACACCCCTTGAAGGTTAGGGACTGATGTGAATGTACAATATATGTATGTAAAGCGCTGCATAAAATTGACAGTGCTATATAAGTACCTGAAATAAGTATAAAAGGGTGGGGACCAATCACATAAGTATTTTTACCTTAATGCAGAGAATGCCTTCTGCCTTTAGAATCATTTTAAGATACACTTCAAGGCAAACAGTGAAGAAACGGTGTAGACAACCAATCACAAATCTTAATATACATTGCCAAGAAAACTTTATTCTGATTGCTTTGACACATTGCTGAACCTCATCATGGTTGATTAACCAGTTGCTGACCAGCCACAGTACATATACTGTGGCAGGGTGGCACCGCTGCGCAAAATCACGTATATATACATGATTTTGAATTTCGGGTAAGGGGTGCGCATGAGGCGCGCGACCGCCCTACCAACACCGCTGATCGCTGCTGGGGGTGTCAATCACCGGGTTGCAGCCGGCAATTACCGGCAAACAGTGACAGGGAGGACGGCTGCAGTGTTTACACTGGGGATGTCAGTGACCCCAAGTCAGTTCCCCCCCCAGTGTCCACCGCAGTCCCTCAGTCACGCCATAAGTCGCTGATCACCGCCATTATTAGTATAAAAAAAAATTCCAGTATATATACCGCCATTTGTAGACGCTATAACTTTCACGTAAACCAATTAATTTACACGTATTGGGACTTTTTTTTTTAGCAAAGACATGTCACAAAATACATTTTGGCCTAAATTTATGACAAAATTTGATTTTTAATTTTTTTACTGGACATGTTTTACAGCAAAAAGTCCAAAATGATGTTAATTTTCTTAAAATTATCGGTCTTTTTTTTTATAGCGTAAAAAAAAGCACAGACGATCAAAGAACGTAAATTTTATTTTGGTGCAGTGTTGCATGACCGCGCAATTGTCAGTTAAAGTAACGCAGCGCCGTAACACAAACCGTTTCTGTAACCGCTTCCTGACTGCCCTATAGCAGAAACACTGCTACAGGACGGCACAAAATCACGTATATATACGGGATTCGCGCTCCCTTGGTTTTCATGCCCCTCCCAGATAGCATCAGATTACCCGTCAGTACACCAGTAATCACATTTAACCCCTTGATTGCCAGGAACATGCTCATATACAATTAATCTCCATTGCTAGTATAGTGTCTGAACGGATCAATACCTTTGAACAGATGAGTACTATACCAGCGTTCACATTAGTATAGCGCTCCCAAAAACATAGTGTTAGCGGGATCAGCCCAAGCACCTGCGTTTAACCCCTCCCCTTTACCCCCAGCAAGTGCAATGTCAGTAGGTCACTGTCACTTGATATTGCACACAAAACTGCAGTGTTCACAAAATCAGGCACTTGCCAGTAAATTTTGATGACTCTCATATGCAGCAGAGTGCCAGTGCTAGTGCTGCGCTACCTTTTGGTGACCTGCCATGCACCAGTGGCCTAGTACATCCTGGTCATTCACATACCAGAACTGTAGTATCACTTGGTGACGTTGTGAGTTCCATAAGTGCAGTACAAGCCGGTGCGGTGGCAAGCACAAATATTGTCCCGCAACCACCAAAAATTCTCACACAGGCCTGTAGAGCCCCGAGTATCCTTCCGGATGTGCTTGCAAACCCCGATTGGCAGCCCACAAATTCTACAGCACCAGTACTTCCTCCATTCACTGCCCAACCTGAAATTCAGGTGGAAACAGCAAATTTAACGACTTCCCTTGTTTTTTTGGAGCAGTTTTTCACAGAAGATCTGTATGCATCGATTGTGGATAAAAGCAAATTATATGCACAACAGTTTATCGCCGCCAACCCAAATTCAAACCTTGCCAGATCATTCGTATGGAAACCCATTACGGTTTTCGAATTTACATTTTTTTTTTGGGCCTAACCCTCAACATGGGCATTACTAAAAAAAAATTAATTGCAGTTGTATTGGTCCACAGACCCGATTCATCATATGCCGTGTTCTCTGCTTCCATGGCCAGGTATAGATATGAGAGTATACTGTGTTTTATGCATTTCAATGACAATACACTTTCATCCTCGAGGTGACCCAGAATTTGACCAGCTCCACAAAATTCAGCCCCTCGTAAATCACCTTAACCAAAAATTTGCAGAGGTCTATACTCCCCAGCAAAAAATCTGTGTTGATGAGTCCCTCATTAATTTGGCCACCTTGCATTCAAACAATTTCTCCCCAGCAAGCATGCCAGATATGGGGTCAAGATGTATAAGACCTGTGAGAGGGCCACAGGCTATACATATAAGTGTCAGATTTACGAGGGAAAAGATAGTCATGTGGAGCCCCCCAGATGCCCAGACTACATGGGGAGTAGTGGCAAGATAGTGTGGGACTTGGTGTCATTCTTTTTCTACATGGGGTACCGCTTATACGTGGACAATTTTTATTCAAGCGTGCCACTATTTAGACATTTGTAAAATCTTGGCACCATACGACTTAATCTGTACCCACCATTAGAAGTGGGTGGATACAGGGCGGTATATTCTAATGGTGGGCATAACGCACACTTTTTGTGGCAGAGATGTCTTCTCTTTTTCATTCAGTTCACAGGCTGCATACAAAAAAACTATTTTCTGAGAGGCTTGTTGAATCAATAGAACAATTTATTTTTTTACCTCAAGTTTTTGGAAAATGACAAAAAAAACCTTTTTTTTTTTAACACAAATTTGTCACTTAAATGATTTACTGCTCACACATACCATGAGTATATGTGGAATTACTCCCCAAAATACATTCTGCTACTTCTCCCGAGTATGGGGGTACCACATGTGAGACGTTTTGGCAGTCAAGCTAAGTACAGGACCAAAAAATCCAATAAGCACCTTCAGACTTTTAAAGGGCTTTATTTCCTCATTACCCTTCCTGACTATCACAGTTTCAGAGGCCCTAAAATGCCAGGATAGCACCAACCCCCCCCAAATGACCCCTTTTGGAAAGTAGACACCCCAAGGAATTTGATAAGCATTGTGAGTATTTTGCTGATCTCATTTGTTGTTTTTGCAAAATAAAGAATACAAACAAAAACATTTTTTCTTTTCTTTTTTTATATTTCAAGACCTTGTGAGAAAAAATGAGATCTGCAAAATACTCACCATGCCTCTTTTTAAATTGCTTGGGGTGTCTACTTTCCAATAAGTCATTTGAGGGGGTTTGGTGCTATCCTGGCATTTCAGGGCCTCCGAAATTGCGATAGGTAGTGAGGAAGTGAAATGAGGAAGTTACGCACCTTCAGGCTTTCAAAGTGGTCATTAGATTTTAGGCTCCTGTATGTGGCTAGGCTCCCAAAAAGTCTCACACATGTGGTATCCCCATACTCGGTAGCAATCAATATACACTTATTGGGATTTTTTTTTAACCAAAAACATGTAGCAGAATACATTTTGGCTGAAATTTATGCCGAAATTTTAGTTTTTTTGGATATTTTTTATGAGAAAAGTTTTTTTTTTCAAAAAACTTTTTTCTTCATATATTTTTTTGTTCAAAGCACCAAAAATAAAAAGTGCACAGGTGATATAATACCACCAAAAGAAAGCTCTATTTGTGTAAAAAAAAAAAAAAGGACATACATTTCATTTAAGTACCGTATTGCATGACCGCACAATTGTCCGTAAAACTAGTGCAGTGCTGTATAGCAAACATAATGGCGTAAATTGCAGTATCTATACCATAGTTTGTAGACGCTATAACTTTCACACAAAGCAATCAATTTACGCTTATTAGGATTTTTTTACCAAAAACATGTAGCAGAATACATTTTGGCCTAAATTTATGACCAACTTTGAGTTTACTATATATTTTTTTATAGCCAAAAGTAAAAAATCTTGTTTTTCTTCCAAATTTTCAGTCTTTTTTTGTTTATAGCACGAAAAATAAAAAGCGCACAGGTGATCAAATACCACCTAAAGAAAGCTCTATTTGTGTGAAAAAAGGACATAAATTTTGTTTGGGTACAGCACTGCATGACCGCACAATTATCAGTTGAATTAATGCAGCGCCAAGTAGCAAAAAGAGGCCTGGTCAGGAAGGGGGGGTAAATCCTCTGGAGGGCAAGTGGTTAAATTGCATTACCAGCAATATGTAGTTACCAGTTACTATCACGTATCATCCTTGCAGAGAAGCATGTTATGACTTGGTATGAGGGAAACAATGTGCAATATGGTAAAATAATGAACAGAGACCACAAGACAAAAAAAAGAATCACAAACCAGATTTGTTATAGGAAGCAGAGGTTGTATAATGTTTATTATTTTTTTGGACATATACCAACGTTTATATTTAACATACAAATTGGAAATAGCACCTATGCCCGAGACGGCAGAAAGAAGTGACACACAGTTACCTATTAAGTTTTCAGCGCCACACAAGCAGCTTTAAATTTCATTTCTCTCTCAAAAGTAAATCTGCCATGAGAGAAACACAGTAACTGCCACTACTGACCTTTTTACAAAAATGCAAGATGGCTGGCTGTAATGGAGACCCATCTGGCTCCATTACTTTCTGAGTCATTGACCCAGAATAAACAAAAGGAGAAGTACTTATCTGCATAGTTTTTTTCCAGGTTGGTGATAAAAGTATTTTGGTCAAATGAACAGCATAACACTTAGCATTCCATAGCAATGGCAGCCTCCATGAATCATCCATGGCAGCCTTTAGTACAACCTGAGCCAAAAACAAATTTTTCTAAGTCTTGAATAGAATTTGGAAAGGTTGGAACCTCCGTTAGCTTTAATTGTTTGTGATCCAACCGAAAATATTCCCCTAATTCCTCTCCATTTAACAGCATTAAAAAGAACAGCAAGTGAGGGGAAATGTTCCCATCCAGAACACAAGCAGCAATAAAACCCTGATCGAGGTTCTTTTCCAACCTCTTTAAAAAAAAGAAAAAGAAAGTTAATTTATTCAATTTCAAAATCCTATCTAGTAACATACTACACTCAACCAAAACCAGATTTACCTGTAACATAAGAACATTTTCAATTGTAACTGTATGACATGCAACAAGGATATGGTGAGAATGCTGTTCCAAGGTAAAATTTCCTAAAGGATAGTGAGCGTACGTACAGCAGATAGTTGCTTCTATTCATTTTTTGTGGTTAAAATGTGTAAACATAATCCTATCAGGTTTATAACAAAATACTGATCAAAGCTAAACATAGAATGTATATACAAGTATTATTTTCCCATTATCTGCAAAAGGTGTATAAACTGGTGTGCATATGAAGAACCCTGAAGTCACATAATTGTGACCCTGAGCTTGCACTAAAACAGAATAATAGTGTTTTTTGCATGTCAGATTTAAGATCTAGAAAACTTATATTAAGAACTTGTTGCCATTGCAGCAGCAGATTAGACTTTGGTAGAGTAAGGTCCATATCAAAGCATCATTGTGAATTCACATTATTCAAACAACATAATCAAAAGGAGTCAGATCTTTAGAGTATAGAGAGCTTAAAGCAGAACTTCACTCTCCCAATCAATATTAAAGCGGAGTTCCACCCAAAAGGGGACGCTCCGCTTTAAAGATTGGCCCCCCGCTCCCCATTAAGGATTGGCACCTTTGGGGAGTGGGAAGCGGGTACCCAAAATTGACAGGTACCCACTCCCACTTCCGCTGCGATTGCCTAAGCGATCGGAAGTGGAAGTTGTCCTTCTATCCTTCCTCCCCGTAGTCTTGTGGGACATGTGACAGGTCCCAGAAGATGACGGGGCCATTCAGGAAGAGCAGTGCCACTCACCCACGCACAGTGGGCACTCGGCTGTGAAGCCGCAAGCTGTCACAGCCGGGTGCCCACACTGAAGATGCCGGCGCCTGGAATACAGGACAGCCGGTGAAATGGGCTGCGGTGGTGGCACCGCGGGATCGTGGGACAGGTGAGTGTCTGTTTTTTTTAAAAGTCAGCAGTTACAGTTTTTTTAGCTGCTGACTTTTATTTTTTTACAGTGTGAGTGGAACTCCGCTTTAGACCTTATGCTGCTAGCATTAGTAAATAGATAATAAAGTAAATCATATTTACTGGTTTTAAACTTTCTTCAGTTACTTCCTTGTTTCCAGGCCTAGGCAAATGATGTCAGGAGAGGAGGGGTTTTCTTAGCAAAACACACCCTCCTTCCTGCATGCCTAAGCTAAGGGCAGATGCATTACAGGAAGTAAATGCTACATGAATCATCTGCCCTTAGGCAAGATGGCCATGGACAGAAATGCTAAGGTGTTTTTTTTCAAAGGTATTTCACAGCAAATTAGAGCACGGAGACATGGATGGATGTATGAGCTTGCTTTGAATATTAAAAATGAATTACATAGTTTTTGGTTTATGGTGCTCAGATGCAGTGTAGTTCCACTTTAACAGATACATGACATGGAGTTTAATATCACTCCCAAATCATGGTTTACCATGAGGTCAGTGAAGAAAAAAAAACACAAACTTTAAAAACTACTAATAAAAATACTCTGTGCAGTCCATGTTAGTTTAGATTGACAGAACAAAATTAAAAAACAAATAGATAAAATAAATGTTTGTAAGCTTTTCAATAACAGTTATTTAAACTACGGCACTTATGATGGATACATGCTTCAATGAATAATCAATTTCTTTTTCCGATCAACCTCTTGCAATAATAATTGATCTATAGTCGAGAATCCATTCGCTTATTATAACTGACTAGCGGACGTACGTTTCAATTGATAATTGGAAGGCTGTGATCAAAAGTTATTGTTTGCATATGTTTTCCTCTTGCAACCTCATAATCCAATTGATTCAAATATGAACAAATGCATGAAGCATCTAAGCACCAGCGACTGATGGATCATGGTAAATAATTTTCTGCCCGGGCAGATTGATTTAGTTTGATCAAATTCAATCTCAAATTTAGTCTAAATTCAAATTGGAAGGGAAATGATGCCCATTTGATTTTTTTTAGTGAATTGCACATCAATTTAATAAAATGAAGCGTGTATGGCCACCATAAGTCTACAACTTTCTGTAAAAGCAATAAAAACTCAAATTGTTAATTCTAAAATAAAAAAGTAGATATCTGTTCCCATGATTTTGTGCGATTAAATTGTATATATGGTCCAAGCTTTAAATCTGCCACGTCTGGAACATTGTTGCAAGATTAAAGAAAAAAAAAAAAACCTTGGCACAATTGCACAACAACCTTCTCTATTATTATGGTATTACCATTGAATACAGGAGCTCACCTGACAAGCACTGAACAGTGGATGTTTGTACCAAATGAAAAGATCCAAAGATCTCAATGCTCAGCCACTGTAAGCATGTAGACCTTCTGATTTCAAGTCTTTTTCCCACTAACCTTCTTTGAGGATGGAGTGTAATCTTTCATAGGATACAAAAATTAAACTGCATAAATGAAAGATGGACTTGCCCTACTGCATACGATTGTAAGTGTACGGCCACTGTAAAAAGTGCTGTTAACCCGTACTAAATGTGCAGACTTTCTAAGTTTTATTTTATAATAAAAAAAAAAAATCTGTATATACCATGTGCATATTTAGCAATTTAAACTTATTTAATTTCAATTTTGTTCCTAGCTTATAGGGACTTTATAAATCCATTGTCCCACACACACCACATATAGAGATTATTGAATGTCCCCCTACCTAATAATTTATGTATTGCCACCACCAGCACTCACATACATCAGCTAGTTAATGACTGCACTTTTTTTTTTTAATTTTGCTGCTAGGTTCTTTGGTTTATGTATGCAAGACAAGAGGAGCGGTTTCACTGGTTGCATCAGACAACATGACTCAACACTTCTGTATGGTTACTACTCTGAGAAAGGAAGGATGAAGGAAGAACTGTCAACTGATAGCAATTAGCAAATGATCCACAATGAGAGGGAGAGCAACAAAGATAAGGTATGACAAAACAGTCCATAGTTCTCCTTTTGTGTTTCCTTATTTTTGGTCTCCAATTAAAAAAAAATATGTGCTTTGGTAATTTTAGCTGAAGTCTAGCTATGATTCTTACTGCATAGTTACATTGATCAAGTTTGGACCAATGTAAACATGCATATCTCTCACCTGATGGACTGCTGGGAAAAGTGACAATCACTGTTGTAGTCGCTATGACAGTGACTGTCACAATCTTCCAATCTCCCATTGCCATTCTCAATACACTTTTTTTATGAATACAAGGTGTTCTCTAATTGGAGGAGGTTGACAGGTGGAGCGGTGACAGAGGCAACATGTATGAAAAAAAAACAAACGTAAAATAAATAATATTGATGCCAGTAGGAATGAGACACACATTTCCTAAAGCTGGATCCACATGTGGAGGTCTGGTCATACCTAAACCATCCTACCTTTACCATACATCCACTGTTTAGTGTCTGTTGAGGAAATTCCTTAATAGTGTCATTGAGGCAGAAATGTGCAGCATTGGGGTGTTGGAGTTTTATCAGCCAAAAAAAAAACAAATACTAGAAAAAATGACAGCTCCCCTAACTTGCTAATCTCTTGGGGTCCGCTGATCTTTTATGATCTTTCTAATCTTTTATATTTTATACATGGGACTGTTACACAACTATCTTAAAAACATTCATTTCCAGCAAAACAACTATATCCAGTGTATGGCCACCAGGACACACAGTATAAAATTATCCAGTCAAATCTCCAACAACTACGATTGAAATTCATCCAAATTTTACAAACACTTTCTGTGCAGTCTTACTCTTTTTATTCGCCAACTCAGGGGGAATGGCGGCCAATTGCAAAGAGTTCAATCGCCTTACTCAGACATCAAGTGATGCAAGCTACTGCTCCCACCCTTAGATTAAAAACCACATGTGTTTGGTAAGCTACTGAAGCTTTTACACAAATTTCTCTAATCCTAGTAATGGATGTGTTAGCTTTTGTCTTAGATTTATTGGTTCTTGAAAGAAGACGCTAGATAAAAATAATATAAACTCTCCTAGTTACTAATAATCATCAACTAGGCTGAAAATTGTACTATAGATCAGTGCAATATAGAGCAGTTATCTCATAGTAACATGGCTTACTGGTGAGTCTGTTAAAATGCATGTATTCAAAATACCTAATAAAAGCAAGGTGCAATAAACAATTGCTGTTTGCACACTGCGGACATAAAGAGGTAATTAAATAACACTGAAAATTTCAGTACATTTTTTGTGAAACATACAGAATTATGTTCAGAAGTTGTGTTTCATAAATGAGTACTGTATCCTTAAACTACTTTATCTTATATTACATAACTATTTAGCATGCTAAGTAAGGGCATGTTCAAAGGCTATTAGACTAATAAACCAAGTGGTTCTTGTGTTCCTATACAGGGAGCACCATTCCTAGAAAAGTAACCTCGTCTTATTATGCGATTTTAAATAAATTTCACTGTAACGCACAGCACTGTTCTGTGCTGGTACAAATCTTTGTAATGCCTGAAAACCTTATCAGGCAGGACTGTGTAATATCTATTGTAGTAAGAGGTCTAATAAAAAAAGCTTTTAGAGACAGAAATCATGGTTCCTGGGGTGAAGATTTGGGCTGTTCCTCCACACTCTGCCTGACAATCCACTCGGCATCTTCTGGATACTGAAGCTGCAGCTCTTTTTTTGCAATGTAGTGATTTCCTGCAAACTCTGAGAAGTAAAGATCTATATCCGGATGAGATATTTCTGTTGGAGATGGATGTGGTTCAAGGTCCTCTGCAACAAATGCAAAAAAAAAAAAATCATTACCAATGTATTACTACATTTAAAGTATATGTAACACTAAAACCTTTTTTTTTTTTTTAATGTAGTATATACTGAAACATAGAAAAGTGACAGCTGGAAAAGACCAAGTGGTTCAAGGAGTGTGCCCCTGACTATAGACCTATCTTTGTTTCAAGCATGTTTAATTACTTCCCTACTGGGACAATTCCGACATTGCTCTCTTAAATCATCATTTTGTGCTACGAAAAATTACTTAAAACCACCAAACAATAAATATATATATATTCAGCAAGGGGCCTAAAGAATAAAATGGTGGATTTTCCATAGTTACATAGTTAATCTGGTGGAAAAAAAGACAGAAGTTCATCCAGTTCACCCGACGGAGGATAACAAAAAAAACACAAAAAAACAAAAACAAAAAAAAAACAACACCTCTATATACACTATCCAATACTCATGTAAACATCTCTTGTGATAACAATAGGCAGTGACAGGTACTCTTTACTGAGATATCTGGGGACTATTAGATCGGTGTAAGCAGATGCTTTCGAAAAGCCAAAAATGTCTTTGTCAACATCTGGAGAAACCGGAAGTGACAAAATACTTGTCACTTCCGGCTTCTAATACCATAGAGATGATCGGGGATGCCAAGTTTTCATTCAACTCTATGGTAAGCCGGTGTCAGTGCCAGTGCCAGATTTAGTCTTGGGCTCGCCGGGAGCTGGATTTAGTCTTGGGCTCGCCTGGGAAAGCACTGCAGAGTGGCGAACGGGGGATGGGGGGGGGTAACACCCCTGCGGCCACTTGTAAGGCTCCATGTACACTAGCATTTTTTTCAGCTCCTAGAAGCTGTCAATAGCATTTCTTTCTGCTCTTAGAAGCCAAGTAGAGTTATCCTATGTGTCCATGCACACTACTTTAGGCTACTACCATTTTTGGAGCATTTTTCCAGCAGAAAAAAATGCTAAACACTCCGAACACCTTTTTTCTAACTTTTTTCCTCCTCAACATGTACTGTAAAAACGCTGATGCTCCTAAATGCTTCTGAACACTAATAAAATGCTACAAAAAAACGCTATTACCAACGTTTATTTATCCAGTGTTTTTTTGTCATAAAAAGAAACTAAAACAAAGGCTAGTGCGCATGAAGCCTAAAAGCAATTCAGTGGCTAATTAGCCACTAGGACTGCTTTTATTTACAGAAAAAAAAAAAAAAAAAAAAAAGATACCAGGATGATGGCTGTAGCTTCAAGTCGAGGACATCATATGACAGTCTACAGGCAGGAAGTAGTTAAATGCACTTACCGCTGACTAAATCACTTTCCTTGTTGAAAGTTTGTAGTAAGCATCAACTGCTCTTTTGTTAAAAAACAAAGAAAACAAAACAATTTATCTAAAAGGTTAGTTTTGAACTTGGTCATTTCCCCATGGTCTTGATCCACCTGCATATTGAAAATACTGCTCTCCTAAATCCTTCCCATATTTACTCAAGACTGGGATATAATCAATTCCTGAAGTCTTTCCTGATATGTTTTATTTATCAACCCTTTCACCATTTTGTTCCTTGCATCCTCTAACAAAGTCTTATGTGGCCACAACACGGAAGCAGAGTTTTTCCTGCGATGTCATCATATTAGGCAGAAGCATCCCAGTGACGGCAGGGGAGTTGTATGCACGCCCGCAGCTTACAGGTGTCAGATGAAGAAAAACATTTTTAATCTTTTGTGAAGTTTTTATTAAAATGTACGGAAAGCATTTTGTTTTGATTTTCTTTTAGGGGCTTAAATTAGAGTGCTGGGTTTAGAACTGTATAGCAGATTGACCCTTAATGACTAACAAGTCTATCTGACCTCCTGTAATTTAAGAGGTAAGGGTACATCTACAGGGCACTTTGAAGGGAAGAGTCACAGATAAAGAGTGTGTATTATAGAAGGCAAGTGTTGAAGATCACCTTGGGGAGTGTGTAGTTTAAAGAAACTCTGGACTTTTTTCATACATTCATAGGTGTATGTTGCCACAATCACAAGGCAATTGTTTTTTGCATATTTTAATTTATGAATCAATTATTTATTATGTTTGTGCATTAGGAAATGTATATTGTTGGTGAGGATTCACACTATGTATCTGAAGTGAACATTTTCTTCACAAGCAGGGGACTGTATAGTTTTGGGAGCATTGCACAACTATGGTATTTATTTACATCAGTGTTTCTCAACCTTTTTTCAGTGAATGCACCATTTAAAATTATGGACAGTCCCAAGGCACCCTTTAAAAGTTTGGACAGTCTTGAGGCACCCCATTCTAAAAACGTGAAAAAAACTATTCCAATAGTTTTATATAAACGCAGCAACATTCACACATGTTGGACACCTAACATTAGAGGTAATTTATTCTTGGTACTGGTACTGACTAGTATTCCAGTGTTTCTCTTCTCCCTCAGTTTTTCTCCATCACTGAGCTAATGTGACCCCAATACTGATGGAGAGGGGTGGGGGAGGGTCAAACTAGGATGCTGTGCAGGCAGCTGACATTCTCCTCATCGACTGATGTCAATGGTTTTCAGGACGCAACGGCTAGAAAGTCATAATGGTGCACAATGAAAACCTGTGGCTTTGTGTAACTAAAAAGGCATTTTTAGACATTTTGCCAAGGCACCCCTGAAGAAACTTCAAGGCACCCTGGTTGAGAAAGGCTGATTTACACTGTAGGTTGTGAGAATCACATCTGTTAGGCTTTCTACACTGATCTGCAGCAAAAATGTGTCAAAAATGCATATGAGTTTTTGCCAAGTTTTACTGTGTTTGCGGTGCGTTTTCTACAGGACTCAAAAACCACACTAAAACAGCAAAGTGGATGTTTATTTGCCATGTTTTCCATTAATTTAATTGGGGAAGTGCAATTTTTTACCACACCAAACCTGCATCAAAAATGCAGCAGGAGAGATTTAAAAAAAAAAAAAAAAAAAAAAAAAAAAAAACACTGAACCCGCAAAAGATCACTGTGAAGAGTTCCATGGGAATATATGGTCACGTGTTTTTCTTCTGCCTTTTTTAACGCAAAAGAGAAAGAAAAATGGATCAGTGTGAAAGCAGCCTTAGGGTAATGGTTTTTATGTGGCTGAGCCTAGATATTTGTATTTAATCCTCCAGCACTGCCAAGTCACATTTCTTGTTAAAAACACCTCCAAGAATCCAAGAATATTGCACAGCTTTGTGCCATCAGCAAAAACCATATACCTTACACCTAAACATTCATTTATGTCACTTACCTATAGATTAAATAGAACATGACCTAGTACACAGCCTTTTGGAGCGCGCACACAAGTACACAAGCACACACTGGGGGTTAAATACACAAAGGGGTTTACTTACTAATGATGGAGAGTGCAAAATTCAGGCTCGCTTCAGCACAGAAACCAATCAGCTTCCAACCTCAGCTCATTCTATTAAGCTCTGGCAATAAAACCTAGAAGTGGATTGGTTTCTATGCAGAAGTGAACCTGATTTTGCACTCTTCAGCTTTAGTAAATAAACCCCCAAGTTATAATTGTAATGCTAGAAAGATTTGTTAAAAAGTAACAATAGCAGTAGTAGAGATAAGTTGAGCAATTCTAGCTTGTTTGTAGTATTTGAATAAGATAGGACAAATGATTGAATGTTTGTTGCTTTTAACAAAAAAATGAATTGTTATGCATTTGCTGCACCAATTTCTCAATGGTCAGGCTTTCAGGCCTATCTCAATGCAACCTTCCAGGACCTATTAATGCAAGCTTTCTTACCCCCAAACTACAAGTCTTCAGGATCACTCAATTCCCTTTTTCTGGCTTTTCAGTGCCAGAGAGATCTAGCAGACGTTGCATCCCTGGAGCAGAGGTACAAGTAACTACTAAAGTATCTCTACGACTAAGCCCAGATGGGAAGTGATGTTATTGGTGTGCGGCCTATTGTTTGATATTAAACGTTTACACAGAGAAGGAGATGGGCTCCAGGGTTCAGCACCTGGCATGCCTACAGCTGAAAAGAATGATTTAGAGCATGGGAGAAGTGAGGTTTGGGGCTGTCGATTAAGGTTAGAAGTATGTCTAGTTCCACTTTAGAGGTAACCTTTAGTAGGCTCTCCACGAGACACTAAAAGATGATGTATTAGGTATTGTCTAGACAAAAAAAAAAAAAAGGACTTTTTCATGTTTCCTTTTTTAGACATTTGTTGCGACTAAAGCAATTTTCTGTTCACCCACCTTGAGCGACATAATTACAAGTACCATCGTCAAGAAGCACACTATAAAATGGCTGAGTTATTCCTTTTGAGAGGTTATAGAGATCCAGGTTTTCCATCCAGTCCGGTGGCATCATACACAAAGGATCCCAGCTGAAGATCACACAACTATAATCATATCTGTAAAATGTATAAAAGGGCTGACAATTTAGAAGAGTGAAGAGAGGTGTGTACTTGAAAATAAAATGAAACATGTTTAAAAGGTGAACTTATTTAACATACCAAATCTGTTACCCCAATAGGGGTGTAAAATAGAATAAAAAGTAGAAACACCATAATAAAAAAGGCAAGTCTGTAATGCCCCACTCACTTATTCATTTGAAACATAGTAATGTAACATGCCATCAAAGTATATTATGTCCAAAAAAGCAGTCCAACTGAGGAGTGGGCAACAGCAACAAAACACTACAGACTACATTCACACCGGTGATTAGAGCCGGTGGGAATTGTAGTGGCAGTTCTCCCTGCAGCTCTCAGCTGATAGCTCGGCTGCCTGTTCACTATATTGACAGGTCACCGTCAGCAGCACCTATTCATGGCTCTCTGCACAGCCAACGATTACCTGCGGTGATCGATGCTGGATGTAGACAAAGTGAGTCCAGCAGTGATCACTGCAGGTAATCGCTGGCTGTGAGGAGATCCATGAATAGGTGTGGTCACTGGCAGCCTGTCATTATAGTGAACGGAACTAACGGTCGTACCTACCTGCTGAGAGCTGCAGAGAGAACTGCCGCTACAATTCACATCTACTTGTATGTGTGAATGTAGCCTAACAGGCTCACAAAAAATAACAGAACTAGGGACTGTATGCAGCTTAAAGGATCATCTGAAGGACTTACACCCAAAACAGAATTTAGAGAGGGCTTGAACATCTACCTGGGAAAACTTTGAGACTGTGTGAACAGAAGACTAGGTCTTGCAAATCTGGGAAACAATTGTTTGATGCTGAAATTCCAAGAAACACTCACGGATAGTGAAAAGAGAAGCAGGTTCCTTTTTATGTGGAATGACAAAGTCTTTCCAGTGGACACAGTAGCTGTGCGGTAAACATGCAAAGTCCAAAACTACATCCAGGAATAGAAGATCTCCTTCTGATGAACTGGAGCCAGACAGAGGGATAGAGGAATGATGTCCTAGTAGAGGTGAAAGGCAAAAACTACCTTAGAAAAAAAGGGTGTTCTGTGCCTCAAAACCACTTTTTTCCTGTGTTATATCAAAAAGGGCTCTTTACAAGATAAGACCATTTGTAACACCTTCTTAAAAAGTGAAAAGAGGAATTCCCCAGATTGGCTTAATTTACTTTTGGAGTGCCAAGAAAACCAAATTCCAATCCCAGAGTCATGGGAGAGCGCACAGGGAGACGCACATAGGAAACACCCTGTACAAAGGTCTTAACGCAGAAGCCCAGGCAGATATGTTATGTAAATTGTAGTATATTAAATTAAAAAAAAAAAAGTTACCTTCAAATGTCGTTTAGCTCATGTCCGGATCACTACTGTGTACTGTAAAAATTGTACTTTTATTCATGCTGAAAAGTATAGTCAGTGCTGAATTTATAGCACTGTGACTATCTACAAGGAAGTGATAGTGTGATTTATACACCCCCACCTTTACCCTTGTTCATTCACAGAACACCTTGTAAAAGGGGAGAGAAGAGGTGTATAAACCAGCGACTGGGGAGAGAAGGTCCACATTCGGCATCCCCACCTGTAACACAGGTCCTGGAACACCTCTGGGAGAAGAAACCATTTTCTGAGGTCCAGGTGTTGCCATCTGAGGAAATCTGCCTGCCAACTAATGACTAGGGATGTATATGGTGGACAAGGCTGGAACTTAAAAATCTACCCAGGTCAAGATCCGATCTACATCTCTTGCCATTACAAGACTTCTGGTTCCTCAAGGATTGTTGATGTACGGCACTACTGTGGCACTGTCTCACTGAATTTGGATCAGATGACCCTTCCGTTAAGATATCCAGAGCTGCAAGGACAGCCAGGTCACCTAAAGTTCCAGAATGTTGAACAGGAGACAAGATTCCTCTGATACCAAAGTCTCCTCCACCAAAGTGCCCAGGAGCAATCCCCAGCTTGACAGGCTAAAATTTATTGTGAGAATCTCCAAATCTAGAGCTGGATTCCTGAGTCACCAAGCTAGAGACAACCACCTGGTCTTTGTACCAGAAAAATACATCTGTCCAGGAGGATGAAACTGACATGTTCAACAATGACAGAATGTTGTAGACATGGGCAAATAAGATTGCCTCGAAGGAGGCCATCATCAGCCTCAGGACTCTCATGCAAAAGCAAAGAGTCAGGAGACTCCTGGACTGAAGACTCCAATACTGGGGGTGGAAAGTTTGAAGTATCTGCTGCCTTGAGCTGTGTCTAAGATAAGGTTGTTCCAAGTTATGAATCTTTTCCAGCACGCATTTCTGAAGTTTCAGGACCCAATTGTAGCTCTGCAATGTCTGGATGACTCAGGCTGCAGTACATGTCAAAACCTGCACCGACTGTTCTCTCAACAGGAGGTCATCCCGATGAAATCTCTCAATGGAGATGGGCAGTAACACACTGAGGTGCAGAAGGCCAAAGATGGCCTAGTCACTGCATGTGGGCAACAGAAAAGTTCCACATGTAAAATGTAGACAAGAACAGCAGTGGAGAAAAACTTCAACACCGAATGACAGGCATGGCCCTGCACCTAGCGGATGACCTCAGCGCTCCATCCCTCAATGTTAATCAGTTCCACAATGGAACTGGTGGAAGCAGGAATATTTAAAACAGTACCCCATTGTCCTAATATATAGGAGGTATCTGGCACTCGGATTGTATGTCCTACTCACAAAGTGAGTCTTCAGAGACAGAGTTCCTCCTGTGTGTGACTAACTTTCATGGCACATGCAGAACTCAGTGCCTGTAGGCCACGTTCCAGGCTAACTCAGCAACATTTAGTCCAACGTGGTCCAGGTATGGCACACCAGAGTCATGGTTAGAAAATACTGGTCTGAATAGCTGTGTGGAGAGACCAGCTCAGCAGTGACGTAGCAAGAATATTGACTGAAGAACTAAATAAAAAAAATAAAAAAGCATAAGCAAAAAACTGAGGCATGGTGGAAGTAGGAGGAGGTTATACTAGGTTGGTTCACGATTTTTCATTTGCCAGTGTCTAATCCTCCTGGGTGACAGTGTAACCCAAGAGTTTCTGAATTCCCCTGACAATTTGATATATAAAAGCTCTATAAGCAAGACCTACTGCTGTCTACTCCAAAGGAACCTCCCAATTGGCTCTCATGACCAACTGCCAGAAATTGAACTGTGATTACACTATCAAAAGCTTCAATTATTTGCATGAATATTAACTATAAAATATACATACCTTTTATGTCTCATAATAAGTCCTACAGAATAACACACTTCCTTTTCATCGGATCTCAGTTTTGCTTGAAGTACGCTGTCATCCTTCCTTCTTTCTATATGCTCCAAAGTATGCTGAACTAGATATGCCACAGCACCATGCTGTGATGGGTCCAAAGCCTGAATATTCTGCAGGATATCCAAGACCTACCAAATACAAATATATAAATCCCACAATTAACCAGAATGTTGTCCACACATTGATTTCACATTCATCTCAGGTTTCATGCACATTGGCATATATGTTTAATTATATATTTATATCACACATATTACAGTGCCTTTAAAAGGATTCATACTCCTTGAAATTTTCAAGATTTTTTACAAATAAATATCTGAAAAGTGTGGTATGCATTTGTATTCAGCCCTCTTTACTCTGATACCCCTAACTAAAATCTAGTGGAACCAATTGCCTTTAGAAGTCACTTAGTTAGTAAATAGAGTCCACTTGTGTGTAATTTAATCTCAGTTTGTGAAGCCCTTAGAGGTTTGCTAGAGAACTTTAGTGAACAAACAGCATCATTAAGGCCAAGGAACACACGAGACAGGTCAGGGATAAAGTTGTGGAGAAGTTTAAAGAAGGGTTAGAATATCAAAAAATATCCCAAGCTTTGAACATCTCATGGAGCACTGTTCAATTCATCATCCTAAAACGGAAAGAGTATGGCACAACTGCAAACCTACCAAGACATGGCCGTCCACCTAAACATACAGGCTGGGCAAGGAGGGCATTAATCAGAGAAGCAGCCAAGAGGCCCATGGTAACTCTGGAGGAGCTACAGAGATCCACAGCTCAGGTGGGAGAATCTGTCCACAGGACAACTATTAGTCGTGCACTCCACAAATCTGGCCTTTATGAAAGAGTGGCAATAAGAAAGCCATTGTTGAAAGGAAGACATAAGAAGTCCCGTTTGCAGTTTGCTAGGAGCCATCTGGGGGGACACAGCAAACACGTGGAAGAAGGTGCTCTGGGGTCAGCTGAGAACAAAACTGAACGTTTTGGCCTAAAGGAAAACGCTGTGTGTGGCAGAAAACTAACACTGCACATCACCCTGAACACACCATCTCCACCGTGAAACATGGTGGTGGCAGCACCGTGTTGTGGAGATGCTTTTCTTCTGCAGGAACAGGGAAGCTGGTCAGAGTTGATGGGAAGATGGATGGAGCCAAATACAGGGCAATCTTAGGAGAAAATCTGTTAAGAGTCTGCAAAAGACTTGAGAATGGGGTGGAAGTTCACCTTCCAGCAGGACATCGACCCTAAACATACAATCAGAGCTACAATGGAATAGTTTAGATCAAAGAATATTCATGTGTTAGAATGGCCCAGTCAAAGTCCAGACCTAAATTCAATTGAGAATCTGTGGTAAGACTTGAAAATTGCTGTTCACAGACACTCTCCATCTAATCTGACAGAGCTTGAGCTATTTTGCAAAGAATGGCCATAAATGTCTCTCCCTAGATGTGCAAAGCTGGTAGAGATATACCAAAAAGACTTGCAACTGTAATTGCAGCGAAAGGTGGTTCTACAAAAGTATTGACTCAGGGGGGCTGAATACAAATGCACATCACACTTTTCACATATTTGTAAAGAGTTTGGAAAACTATTTATCATTTTCCTTCCACTTCAAAATAATGTGCCCCTTTGTGTTGGTCTATCACATAAAACCCCAATAAAACACATTTATGTTTTTGGTTGTAACATGAAATTTTTTTTTTTAATTTCAAGGGGTATGAATAAGTTTTCAAGGGACTGTACATGCCTTTTATTGACAGCTTCTACATAGTGATAAATAGTAACTGTCCTGCTTCAAAGGCTGCTTTATGCTTTGACATGCCACCATAGGACTCAATCTGTCCAAAGAGTATGGTCACCTGCAGATTCAGCACCCTTCAGAGACTGCCAAACTCTCCAATAAGACAGATGTGTTTTTACAGTTTCTTGAAGTGTAAAAAGACAAATGTTCCTAAATCAGCCTACTGTCTGCTATGAAGACTAGAGACTAACTGAGGGAACATGGAAAAGACAGAGAGAGACCAACAAAGTGTATCATATAGCACTATACAAAAGGGAAAACCAGAAGGATCATACCAAATTCTGCTACATAGACCCTTTAGTCCCCAGACCCCATCAATCAGTTCAAGTCCTTGGTTTTCCTTGATCTTGTATTCCTTAAAATATTACCAAAATTTCTACCAGTCACTTTAAGCACACGGAGGCAAATACTATCTGCATTACAACAGTAAATTTACAAAACATCTTTCACTGACTCATGGAAAAGAATATTAAATTCAATAATTCCTATACTGTTCTAGCAAGTATGTGGTTTATTGATTAAGCTGCCCATGCTACCTACAATAAGTTGGCCATACTAAGAAACTTGTATGCTCCTAGAAGACTAATCGAGAGCTCAAGCCTAGTTTCAAGTGTACCTTGCCAGAACACATAACAAAATCCAAAAGAACTCAAAGTGTTTGCATGGAATCTATTTCTTTAAAAAAAAATAAAAAAAGAAGAAAAAAAAAAACTTCCCTCTGGAAGTCAGCTTGGTTCTATATTTATCTGGCAGTCCCTTCCAAGCATGTCCCAAAACTTTGCTACCTATACAACTCTTACAACTCCCTAAAGTCACTGCATAATACTACAGAATAAGGGGTAAATGTTACCACTATTTATTTTAAAATATAGTTTCTATTATTATTTATAATAATTAGAATAAATATTGTGTTAATTTTTTTTTTTGCTATGAAAAATAATCCTTGTTCATTTTAAAGAGGTAGTAAAAGGTTCCTAAAAAAAAAAAAAAAGAAAGAGGTTTCCCCCTGTAAGGTAAAATCATAATTTGCTAGTATGCATCACATTATGAAATACTTACCTTTAAACTAAGCCCCCCCCCACGGCACTCTGTCACAGGGCTTCTGTCTCCACCTAGTCTTCCATCTAAGTTCAAAGGTTCTGGCCGCCTGACTGGCCAAGCTGCAATGACAAGCACAGAACACAGCTCTGAAGGAACAGCATACTCATGCAGTTCGTTCAGAGCTCTGTGCTGGGCCAGTCGGGCGGCCGGAGCTCGCAAACTGAGAAGATCAGGTGAAGACAGGAGCCCTGTCAGTGGTGACAGCATGGGGCTGGAGGGCTTCATTTTAAGGGAAGGATTTCATAATGCACTAGTATGCGGTGCATACATGCACATTATGATTTTACCTTACAGGGGGAAACCGCTTTCCTTTCTTTTTTTTTTTTAAGAAGTTTGACATCACCGGCTGCTGTTCGCTGGAATATCTCCTAAATGGGGCATGTTTAGGAGATATTCTTTTTTCCTGCAGGTAAGCTTTATTATAAGTTTACCTGTAGGTAAAAATGCCACACAAGACTTTACTACCACTTTAACGGAAGCTTCTACTGTATAGAACAGGGGTGGGCAAACATTTTGACTTGAGGGCCGCAATGGGTTCATATATTGGACCCGGGGGCCGGACCAAGAGTAGATGAATGATGTGTATGTGTGAATTAATATAAATTAAAATTTGTAACATTAAATGTTTAGATTAATTTAAGGTAGAAAAGCATAAAAAGAGTTATTTTACAAAACTTTTATGCCCCCCACTAGCTGCTGGCCGGCCCAGCCACTACCATGCCATCCATAGTAAGTATAGTAATATTCCCCCATAGTAAGCATAGTAATTAATCCCCCATATAGTAATTCATCCCCCATATAGTAATTCATCCCCCCTATAGTAATTCATTCCCCATATTAATTCATCCCTCATATAGTATTTCATCCCCCATAGTACTATTCCCCCCCAAGTAGTAAGCCAAGTCCCCCCTGTGTCAATTTTCTTACCTTTGCTCCGCGCGTTCCTCTCGCCGTGTTCCCGCACCGTTCCGGTCTTCAGGGCGGACTGTGAGAGGAGCCTAGCTCCCCTCACGTTCGTCACGCTGCCCCGCCTACACACATCCTGACAGCCAATGTTTGCCTGCCCTGGCTGTTTTTTTTTTTATCACGCTCCGCGGGCCGGATTAAAAGGTCCGCCGGGCCGTATCCGGCCCGAGGGCTGTAGTTTGACCATTGCTGGTATAGAATATTGTTACCATCACTTCAAAATATATATGCTACTTTGCTCCCTTTATCCATTGCAATGTTCTGAGCCGTAATACACATAGCATGTATATATGTGCAAACACATGTCCACTACTACTATGAATGATAAAACTTTTATTTCTATACAGAATATTGTGAAACTCCCTGTTTTATAGTATTTGCATACTATTTTAAGTACAATTTTGATCCTCAAGTTTGATACAGTCTGAACCTAAAAGACTGCTTTGATGTCCATGGTTTGAAGAACCTCTGAAGCAGGTCTATCTACAGAACAGAGAGCCGCTATACCATTATTTCAGCCCCACCACTGGTTATGGCATGCAGGCTGCTATGGACTGTTCTCATCTGGCCCGATGTGCACCGAACAAGCAGGGAATCTGTGAGGATAACTTTGCTTTTATTAAAGTGGTTGTAAGCCCTTATATATACCCAGTGAAGTGACTGGCCTCAGCTGATACACAGAGATTAAACAAATCCTCCTACATAAGTTATACTGGTCTGTCTATCTGCAGTCTTGTCCTCTCTACATTAATTTAAAGTCCAAAATTTATAAAGCTGATCTGAGATTTAGGAAAAAAAATAAGTGAAGAGCCAAAATAACACTATGCAAAACTCAGTGAGGAGAGCTCTGAGAGCTGATTGGAGGGAATAGACACCCCCCTCCCCCCACCACCACCACCACACACACAGCTGAGGCAGTCAGTCAATCTGCTGGAGAGCCCTCCTCTGTCACCATTTTTCTCTTGGTGTCAGGAAAACTTGTCAGAAGCGGCACATGCAGATAGCAGAGAAATGAGGCAGTAGACAGAAATTACACTTAGTACTCTTAACTGAAACAAGTACACTACAGAGGGAACTTTCGGTCCGATCATGTGACCGGGAATGACATTTCTTAGGGTGGAGCTTGGTGACTTCATTCCCGGTCATATGATCGGTCCGGAAGTTCTCTATGCTTGTGACTTATCTGAACAATGTGAGTGTTATTCCCTACTTGTTTTTAAGAGATTAAAACGGTATTACACTATGGGATCTGTCCTTTTCTTCCTTACATGTGGAGTTTAAGCTGGGAAGAGATTTGTCATCTATGGAGGTGCCTGTATGAGTCCCTTGCTGCCATCTGGAGCCTTTTTGATGGAATTATTTTGCTTAGATGACCTACATTATTTTATAGGTCCATGCTATGAGGTGAGCAGCCATCCTTATTCATAGGTGGAGGTCCACAGATTTTAAGGTGGAGCACTGAAGTTTTTTTTGGAGCACATTCTATATCAAACACATTTAATCAAGCACGAAAATTGAATTGTCACAATTATAAGGACTTTTATTGTATATATTTGATATGTTTATATGTACATGACTATTGCGTTTATGAGCTAGTGCAACACTGTTTTTCAGATTAGTTATAGGATGACGCTGTACTGCATTGGTGACCGTATGTACAAAAAAAAAAAAAAAAAAAAAATCGTGAAAAATGTTTTTCCATTTTCCACAAAATTATGACAAAAAATTACAACTTCAAAAAACTCGCCATGCCTCTTACTAAATACCTTAGACTTTCTATTTTTTCGAAAAGCGGTCATTTTGGGGGTATTTGTACTGTCCTGGCGTTTTAGGGCCTCAATACATCAGGATTTATCAATTTTTAGATATATACCATAGTTTGTGGACGCTATAACTACCATCTAAATAATAAAACACTGATTTGGTTTATTTTCACCAAAGACATGTAGCAGAACAAATTTTGGCCTAAATTTGCGTAGAAAGAGTATTTATTTGAAAAATGTTACAACAGAAACAAAGAAAGCGCTTTTGTTTTTTAAAGGTTCGGTCTTTTTTTGTTTATAGTGCAAAAAATAAAAAACCCAGTGGTGATTAAATACCAACAAAGGAAATCTCTATTTGTGTGAAAAAAATGTCATATGAGCTGCATGACTGCGCAATTGCCATTTACAGTGCAACAGTGTTGAAAGGTGAAAATTGGCCTGGGCAGGAAGGGGATAAAAGTGCCCAGTAGGCAAGTGGTAAATTTCACTTCAAGGCTCTCAGATCGTCCTATACAAATTTGCCTGTACCTAAAATGGAGAGCAACTGAGCATGTGCAGAGCAGGGCGAGACAGTGTATTACTAGGTTTTAAACAGTATAGACACTTATTTTTAATGTTTTACATAGCTATACCTGCAAAAGGAGCCAGTCTTGATCTAGCAAGACAATTTTTTGACTAAAGTTCCACTTTAGCATAAACAAGGTTTTCTTTTGTTGTATTGTAAAAATAAAAAAATGATTTAATTTTTTTATGCAATCCACTTTTTCTACTTTGATCAGTGTTCGTTTAGTATTTACTGTACATAAAATGTATACATTTTATTCTACAATTTGTTCTGTAAAAAAAAAAAAACTAAAAATTCTAGAGCAAAGGTATTAACATATGAAAAAGAAAAAAAAACAACACTTTCACTTTTGTAATGAGAAACGAACCCCCCCCCCCCCCCCAAATATGATTAAAAACTAAAATAAAGTTTAAAAAGTGGAACTACACTGCATCAGAGCACCACAAATCAAAACCATTTAATTCATTTTTATTGTTTAAAGCAAACACCCTCATGCATCCATGTCTCCATGCTTTATTTTGCTGAGAAATCACTTTTGAAAACACTCTCTAGCATTTCTATTTGTGGGCATCTTGAGCAAGGGCAGATGATTCATGTCGTATTTACTTCCTGATGTCCATCTTCCCTTAGCTCAGGCAGGAGGGTGTACTTAGCTTAGAATATCCCCTCCTGCGATGTATGACATCATTTGCCTAGGCCTGAAAAATAGGAAGTAACTGAAGAAATGTAAAAAATATGTTTAAAATAAGTAAATATGATAAACTTTCTTATCTATTTACTAATGTTAGCAGCATATGGATTAAAAATAGTCAATGTTGATTGAGAGAGTGAAATTCCATTTTAAATATTGTTTAAAATAATATGAAAAAAAATTCAGTAGTAAAATAGTTGAAGGGAGAAGGACAAGAAGAAATTAAATAGGTCTGATCATGGCACACTGAGTTAATAAGATGTACAAAAGGAACAGCTATCATTCTGACAGTTGGGAATTGCTGCCAAGTGCAAGGGGGAATGGACAGTGGGGAAGAAGGACAAGGCATACTACATACACAAGCTCTTTGTACTGTGATGAAATTTTTTTTTTGCCATGTATAGTGCACCCAATGTCCACTGGTGCATACAATGTGACTGTCACATTTAGAACACTGTACATTAGCATTAGCTGGAGTTACAATTATTAGCTCAAAATCTGATGAGAAAGTATTTCTGCCACAGAGTTGTTAGCTTCTCCCTCCCAAATACCGACAATGAATTGCCAATGGAGGCAAGAGGACTGTATGGAAATACAAAGCATATGGCATCCTCTTTCAAGAAAACAATTTTACACTGTAGTTGCATGTACTGTTTGCTAAATTCATTATTTCTTTTTTTCTTGATATTAGCATTTTTTTTCGTTATTTACCTTTTCAGGCCATATACCAAGGTGAAAATACAGTCGCGCTTGTAGTAATAGATGTTGTACGCTGTCTGGATACATAGCTAGGTACAGATCCAAAGACACTCTCAGCAGCATAAAGCTACGATCTTTACTTTCCCTGTAAGACACACGTAAGAATAGTAAAGAATAGTAAACATAAGAATAGTAAAGTAATAATCTACATATAATAAAATGAGACCAACAGAATACCACATTTTATGCAGCCTATATGTTGGTGAAAGTTCTTATTTTATCCAGGTCATAGTGTATCAAGTTAGTCAGTCACATTCAACTGGAATTGTTCTGTGATGTTGAAGATCTATAGCAGCTTACCAAACCACTTTATTTCCTAGAGTGTCAGGAAGATACCCCAGTGTTTGCAGTATATTCACACCTGAGGACAACTTAACTGAGGACAGCTTAACTGAGGAAAGAATGTGGAAATGTTGATTGTCCAAGAACAGGATGGTAGATTCAAAAGTTGTGGTGCCATCCTGCCCTAGTAATAAGAACATCACTGGTGTCAGGAAGCCTGCATTACAGTAGGCGTTAGTTCCTCAATTTACATGGTAAAGGTATGAACTGTTGTCATATTGCCAGGGTACAGATGTTAGAACAGCATAATATGTGGAAGAAAGATGAAGACTAAGGGAAGGTTGCTATATTTTGACAAACAGTAAATGGTCTCTTTTATGTCATTTGAGAACCAGTTGTCTTCTCTGTTCTCGAAAGAACGTCACTTTTTCTCAATAGCCAGTTCACACGGATGTAATAATTTACTGAGGTTTATACTCAGGATCTTGTTGGCAGAAAGATCCTCAGTAAAACGTTCAGTAAAGAACTTGTGTAAACACGTGTAAATGCTACAAAATAACCTGTGTCTCTCATCGTCGTTAACATGTACGGGGAGGAGATGGAGAAGAGAACCTCAAATTCTTTCAGATACAGTATGTTCAGGTATGTAGATGATACATGGAACAAGATTAGAATATCAAGAATACAAGCTTTTAGTAAACATAAACTCAGTAGACACATTAATTAAGTCTATACAGCACAGAACAAATTACCTTTTTTGATTGTGTGTTATACATATTGACTTGGACACTGAGGTTTACAAAAAAACTACCCATACAAAATCAGCATCTGTTCTTTGACTCCCTCCACCCATTGGAACACAAACTATTAGGACTCTGCAACATCAGGTTGAGATGGCATCAACAAAAGGTCTAAAGATAAAGAACACAGACATCTCAGGGTTGTCCTAAAGGTTTGTGGCCTTCATTAAACCATCCACAAGGCCAAGCAAAAACTCTGGATCATTCAATAGACAGGAGAAGCAGAACATATTGAGTAATATAGTCATCCTGTCTGCAGCAGGGGTGACTAAAAAACTCAGAAGGATCTATAAGCAAACACAGCATCCCCCTGTCCTTCAAGCCCAGCAATATACTGAGACAGAAACTTGTACAGTAAGTCCTCTACTTACGAACATTGAGTTACAAACTTTCAAAAGATACAAACAACCTCCAAGTTGCGAACTTTCAAAGATGAGAACATGCATTCACATGCCAAATCATGAAAGTAGCTCACGTGTCTGCCGGACATTGTCAGCTGCATGCACCCACTGCCACAAGTGGTTGTTCTGCTGTGTACTTTACTGTAAAGTTCAATAGTGTACAGTAGTACAGTATTGATTTCAAGCCTAGGATGTCTGGAAGCAAACATAAAAGCAGCAGTCTTGTCTGGTCACTCCATGCCAGCCCTTGTATGTCAGATGTCGTACTATACTACTGTACCTTTTAAAAAAGGTAATGTAGGATTAAACATCCTTTCGTTACAGTATTTTTTGTGTTTGTTTTTTATGCATTATTTGTGTGAAAAGTATTATAAACCTTACTTTGTTGGACTTAGAAACAATTGGACTTACGAACGAACTCCCAGAATGGAACGGGGACTTACTGTACATCCTAAAGATCCTACACCCAAACACAAGCACAGTAACTTGGTATAAGCAGTGCAGTGTAGTGAGCAATATAAAGACCTATACATTGGGGAAACAAAACAAACAACTGGCCCAACAAAAGAGAAAATTATACAGGCCAAGACTAAGCAGTCTTTTCACACCTTAAGCAAAAGAGATATTCTGTCAAAAAGACAGCAAAGTGCATATTTTGGAAAGAGAGAACAACTAGTTCACAAGCAATCCATCTACAGCACAATGGAACAACCTTCCCTGAACAGGGGCCTTAATTATGATTTTGCTTCCGTATATAATGCCGTTTTAAAATCTCTACCCTGGTGATTTGACAACAATTAAGATCTTTCGCCATGCAAATCAAGGAACTAACATCTCTGCAGGCTTCCTGACACCAACAATGGCGTTAAGTAGCTAGGACAGGATGGCACAGCAACTTTCACACCTCCCATCCTTCTCTTGGATAATAACCATTTACATGGCAATTGGATTCTGGGATTGAATGTTTACAGGACTTCTGCCTTGTGTATTCACCACATCATTAGCAGGAATAGAGGGGCATTAATCCCTTCCTGGCTTAATCCTTTTCACAGAGGGCAGGGGTTGTAAGAGGCTGGGCTCCGTACCAGGCAGACTGCACCCACAGCAGGATCCAGTGAAAAGCAACATTACAGGCCAACTCCACATCTTCCATCATGCAGGGATCGGGTACGATCCCCCAAGGCTCCAGACATCCACCGATCTGGAAGCTGAATAAAGAGGTGTAGTGGCTATAGTGCAACAGAGTGATGAAGGAATCATCATAGAAGAAATCCATCACCTAAGGAGAGTGGGAGGGGATATAGAGAGGATATCCCTGCAGTATTTTTGCCAGTGGCTAATTACCTAAAGACAGCTGCATATAACCCAACTGTAATGATTTTTTTTCTCAAAATAGTTTTTATTGGTTTTGGAAAAATATTCTACAAAGCAGAGCGTTTGGGCATTCCCCGGTGTGAAAAAAAGATAACATAAAAAACAACTCCAGTACCCCTCGATCAACAAGGGTGGGTAGCAGCAATTGCATGCGCAAGGTAGGCAATCAGGAGGTAGACGTTAGGCACGAGTATAACACAATAAAGTGTGAGTATTATTAAAGTGGGAGCAATGTATGGTCCCAGGGAGATGCTAAAAGCTGAACAGGGGGTACACGGAGGGACCGCCAAGTAAACCCCCGCATAGTCCCTCCCCCTCAAGGAACAAAGAACTCACTCACCATTCACTTTAGTCAAGCACAGTATCATCTCTAGCATTAGTAGTAGAGGGAGATTTGATCCAAATATCCCAGACCTTATGGAATTTTTTGGGGCAACTTCAGGAGAGATATGTCAATTTATGCAATGGGACCACTAACTTGACCAGTTTCTTCCAGCTCTCTACAGTAGGGGGTCTGGTAAGTGTTCTAGAGACCCTAGAAAAGACTAGATGATTGTCCAAGCCCAATAGACAAAAGGCCACCACTTCAGGGATGGAAATTGTGGTTACTGAGCAAATAAACTCTAACATACTGGCCCAAAATAACTAATGATTTAAAAAAAAAAGTCTGTGTCCTGTACAGTACAATCAGGAAATACAATGCTATACTAAAAGGTATATGGGAAACCTACCTTTTGCCAAGGTTGAGCAGGTTCCCTACCATACGTTGTAGAACCTCCTTAGTGCAGACAGCTGCGAAGAACTCCTCTGTTACAGGTTGACCAATCAGGTGTTCACATTCCTTTGCACTCCGGTATTTTCCATTTCCAAATGCATCCACAAAAACATAGTCTGTAACAAATGTACTTCTGCAGAGGAAATATTTAAAAAAATATATGTTTTGGAAAAGTTATCCACAAATGTTTAACTTAAAATAGTGGAAGCCAATGGTGCTCTGTCATACCAAAACCCAGGGCTCTAGTAAATTAATTTACCTGTGTCCATTTAACTAATGTTCAGTTGTAAAGTGCAAGAATCCTTGTGACATGCAACAGTGCATGATTCTGCTATATTCATTGCAAAATCCAAATTGCAGTATATAATAGAACTGTGGTATATGTATGTCACAGTCATAAACAAAAACACAATACCCATATTTCGGTGTGGTTATATGATTACAAAATATATAAAAAAGTGACAAGCTTTAACAATATCATTGTAAGTTAAATTATGGTCAATTAAGAGATAAGGTTGCAAAAAGGCACTATATGTGCTAGAAAAATCCCACCTATATGTCAGGACAGAAATATAGGAGCTTTTAAGCCCTGCTTGTTTTTAAAAAAAAAACAAAAACCCACACACAACAACTGTGAAATGATCATACGGACAGTTTTTTTCTCTAGCTTAAAAATTCAACATCATGTTTGCTGTCACCTGAATAGGCTGGAGATACACAGGAGATTTTTGTAGCTCACTTCTGCTACTAAAATTGCTAGAAAAAAATAATTAAAAAGTGCAGCAAATAACCTCTAAAGGAATAGAACACAACAATCTTGATGCAGTACCCCTAGCACCTTAGGGGTTACTTTGGTTTGTGATCATTTACTACAAATTGTTATTAATCTCTAACAATTTTAGTAACAGAAATTAGCTATTTAAAATATGTGTAGCATTAACCACTGACAAAAAAGTGGTTAAACTTCTTAGTAGTAAGAGATTAAAATGACTTATCACTAGGGTTAGTCACTGACAGCCGCTGAAATAATGGATTGGGATTTTGGACGTACATACTTGTTTCAGATGTGTAACTTACCAAGTAGTGAACCCAAAATGAAAGCTCTGGAACGTCTGCTTTTAAATCAAGCCATCAATGGCAGCTCCCATAGTTATAACCCGACAATTGCCCAATAGATGGAATTTGCTTAGGCTAATGTCTTTAACATGAAAATGTGATACAAAATTCTCTCTGGTCGCAGCCACATTAAGTGATTAATGGGAGGTATCCAGAGCTCTGACTACAGAGCTTTCTACAGTGCCAGACACAAAAAAGGTGCTCTTATTTCATATGTAAGAAATTATGTAAGAAGTAACCTGTCAAGTCCACAATATATAGAAGCTATGGTTAACCATGGTGCAAATGGAATATAATGTGGTCTAGTAATGTTCATCTGTAACTCTGCTGCTTCTGAAGCATTTGATATAGAAAGCATATGCAGAATAAATATGTGACAATTTTATTAATGAATGTCTGAAAGCTAGGGGTATGAAAGTTCTTTTTTTACTTGGTTTTATTGGCTTGACTGCAGCAGTCAGCCTTTCCTTCCCAGTAGATTTGAATAAAATGTATTAATGGTCAGAAATGTTCCAACCAGTCCAAGCTTTTTACCTATAGAGTTATATAAAATTATTTTCTTACCCAAGAGTACCTTGGCACCATCTTAGCATGAAATGATGAGGAAAATTGACTGGCTCCAGAAAAACTCCCAGGCGCAGAGCAAGGGTGAGATAGAGAACGCAGAGGCTTATGGGGATTCCAGTCTTATTAATTAGAACCTTGAAAAAACAAGTAACAAATGTTTAAAAGGACAACTCTGCCAAGAATCATTTCCATCTGTTGTCACATAATGTATCCATAACCCTAACAGGCAGGTGGCAAACAGGCTCTTTTAATGCCCAGCCAACACCACCACTTTAGGAAACATGAAGGTTGCAGTTGCTGACTTCTCATTCTGCACTTGCCAGATGATCCCTAGCTTTCAGGTCCCCCTTCTTGATTTAGTACTTTGAGTCAGTAAACCAGTACTTTGATAAAGGCTTTTGGCTTTGTCATTTCTCCTGGTATGTATGCCATTTGCAGGTCAATGACTTTAAAAGTACTGAACCCAGTGAATCAGCATAGCAGCATTTTCAGAAGGTGGTAAGCAACAGCAGATCTCATATCTCTTTGAGGAAATGTTTAATTAAAATAACGTATGTTATGTATCCAATCAGATTTGCTGCCATGCTAGAAGACTCCTTTTTTTCTAAAAAGGATGCTGTAAAAGCCATCTTTGTACATAATCACTAATAAAACTAAATATGATTCTCTCTAGCACGATCATACAGAACTCTGATCTGTGACAACACAAGACAACACATAAAATAAGAATTTTCTGTTTACCATAAGATGTTTTGCATGGGGGCCTTTAACCACTCACCTACAGGGCACTTATACCCCCTTCCTGCCCAGGCCAATTTCCAGCTTTCAGCGCTCTCACACTTTGAATGACAATTGTGCGGTCATACAACATTGTACCCATATGACATTTTTTGTGACAGATAGAGCTTTATTTTGGTGGTATTTAATCACCTCTGGGTTTTTTATTTTTTCTGAAACAAACCAAAAACAACTGAAAATTTTGAAAGTTTTTTCTTAGTTTTTGTTATAAAATTTTGTAAACAAGTGATTTTTCTCTTTCACTGATATGCGCTAATGAGCCTGCAGTGGTGGGCACTGATAGGCTGCACTGATGGACACTGATATTTGGCACTGGTAGGTGGCACTGATGGGCATTGACAGGCATTACTGATGGGCACTGAAAGGCAGCACTGATACATGGCACTGATAGGCGGCACTGACGTGCACTGACTGGCGGAACTGATAGGTGGCACTGATGGGTGACACTGAAAGGCAGCTCAAATGGGCACTGATATGTGGCATTGATGTGCACTGGTAGGTACTGATATGTGGCATTGATGTGGCACTGGCACAAGGCACTGATGAGCACTGAGAGCTGGCACTGATGGACACTGACAGGTGGTGCTGCTGGGGCTACACTGATCATCAGTGCCCTGATGATCAGTGTACATGTCCCCTCCGCGGAAAGCCGATTACCGGCTCTCCTCTCATGAGCCGTCAGCGTGACAGAGAGGAGAGAAATGCCGATAACCGGCATTTCCCTGTTTACATGTGATCAGCTGTGATTGGGCACAGCTGATCACATGACCGAGCCAAGATCTTCGGCTCTTTCCGTGATCGGTGATCCGCTGTGTCCGAGGGATACAGCGCACCGTCGATCGCCAGGCTGCGCGCGCCCTGAGCTGCGCATGTGCGCCGAGAATGGAAGGACGTCATAGGACTTCCTCCCAGAACGAGAGAACCACCTTGCGCCCGTCATTGGACTATGTGGCGGGCGGGAAGTGGTTAATCAACACAGGGATATAGAAATTCATAGATGTGAAATTATACGCATTTGCCATCAGGAAGCAAGAATTGGCAAAGAAAAAACTTTTACGGTTCACTATAAACTAGCCCCTGACCATCCTGCCTCTGTTTTGTGAAATAGCAGTACAAAGGGCCAAGACACAGAGGGATGGCATCAGTGTTCCTTAATAGACTGTAATAAAGAGATTTTTCTAAAAAAAAAATAAAAAAATCCAGGTTTTCATTATTATCCATTGAGAACACATGGATATAGAAATGTATAGATGTGTGGGACATCCAAAAGCAATTGAGGAGTGGGCAACTGCCACTGAAAGAACTAATGAATGTGTAAGAAAAGATATTAGAAGAGTTTTCGAAGAAAAAAAAAAAATAGCCGAAAGCAGCCAATGAAAGAATGGGGCAGCAATATGGAAATTGCTACAATATGGAAGAGTACCAAAAAGAATCTGGTGTTCAAGAACAGGTCAGGTAGCAGCACTAGGAGGGGACTATCATCTGAAAGATAGTGGACCCCAACATTAAAGTGAAAGGCAACCCACCAACCACTTTAATCTGCTATTGGTCGGGCAGGCCTTTCATTCCTACGGGTGGGCGTCATATGACGTCCTCCCAGACACGCTGCTTGTGCACGCCCCCCAGGGGTGCGCAACGATTGGTGGAAAGCGGTGTCCCTTGGATGCAGCGTATCACCGGTCACGGTAAAGAGCCAATGACGTTGGCTCTTTACTATGTGAGAATCTGTGTCCAATCACACAACGCTGTTACACTGTAAGGAAAGGAAAGCCGATAAACGGCTTTCTTGTGATAGGGGACATTTACACTGATAACCAGGGCACTGATAGGTGGTTCCAAACCCGAAAGCCAGGTAGAAACTCCTTAAGAAGTTCTCAAGAACAGGGTTTCACCAGATGGATGCACCACAGCCCTGGACCTATAATGAACTCTTCTGCTAACTTACACATTACACCAAAGTTTTCTAGGAGGGAACCTAATGCAGAATCCAATGTTCAGAGGAAACATTACTGACCAGCCCTGCTTCCCCCTCACAGTGGGGTTTGGGTAAAGCTTCCAAGGCTAAGCTGAGGATCAGCCAATCCAGATATCTGCAAAATGAGCCCCCGTAGCTCTTCAGCAACTGAATAATCTTAATTAATAAATACAAAGTCTTAAGAAAAAGTAGAAAAGGTTTGCAAATGTTTAAAAAGGAGAAGTTCACCTTTTAACCAAAAATAATAAAATGCCCATTTTTCTGCAGGTAAAAAAAAAGTGCATTTATTTATTTTTTGTTTCAGGAGCCTGTAAACCACTGCACCTGTGAACAGCAGATTGCTGGTGCCATGCAGGTCTCCTGCAGTTCCGTCAGTATATCTGCTTGCATGTACAGGCTAGCAGATATACTGACAGGAAGATTCAAAGAACTATCATGGGGCTCCACAGCGCCATGGTAGTTGATTGATAACTACAAGCCAACAGCCACTAAGGCTGTCAGGACTTGTAGTTCATTATTAAACAACTACAGTGCTCCCCATCAATCTAAAATGTTAACCACTTGCCCTCCAGAGGATTTACCCCCCTTCCTGACCAGGCCATTTTATGTGATACGGCGCTGCGTTATTTTAACTGACAATTGTGCGGTCATGCAACACTGCACCAAAAATAAAATTTATGTCCTTTTTTGTTAAGCCGAGTAAATAGATACCCAACATGTCACACTTAAAAATTGTGAACATTCATAGAAAGATGACAAACTATGATACTTAAACATCTCCATAGGGAATGCTTTAAAAAAAATTTTTTACAGTTTATCAGTTTACCGTTACAAAAGGAGGTCTAGGGCTAGAATTATTGATCTTGCGATAACATTTGCTGCGATACCTCAAATGTGTAGTGAAAACACCGTTTACATATGCATACGTGACCTAGGTATGCGGTCGCTTCTGCGTGCCTCTATAAGACCGCAGATCTCTCCTCTACCCTTGCAAGCATGAGACTAAAACACACACACACACACACACACACACACACACACACACACACACACACACACACACACACACACACACACACACACACACACACACACACACACACACACACACACACACACACACACACACACACACACACACACACACAAAAAAAAATGGCTATGTTTACATTTATCCTAACTGGAAGTGAAAAAATGCTCATCTCTTCCGGTCTCTTAGACAAGTGGTTTCCAAACTGTGGCCCGGGGTTCAGCCCTTTGCTTGCCTTTATTCGGTCCTTGGGGCAATTTTCTTCTCACCGACTCCAACAGGGGGGCATAACTCCTCTACTAACAACATGGCACAATTTCTCACACTAATACCAACAATGGGGCATGATTCCCCCCACTTGCACCAGCAATGGGGCACTATATTTCTAATATCAAAGATACATGGTTTAATTTCACTAATGCCAGAACAATTTCTACATTTCTACCCCAAATGATTAAAGTTCATCCCCCCTAAAGTCTGAAGGACAGTAAATTGGACCTTTGTTTAGAACGTTTGGAGACCCCTGTCCTAGACTATGGAATGGAGATGATTGGGGATGTTATGGTTCCCAATCACCTGTATTGTAAGTGGCTGCAACAGCTAGATCGGATGCTGGGTTCTCTGGTGGGACAAAAGAGCCCAGAAAAGCAATGGAGAGCAGTGTGGGGGGGATGACTTATGGTGCAGGGCATCGCTGGCGGAGAAAAAAAAAATGATACCAGGGTTATGGCCGATAGCTCCTTTGGTATAACTGCTTGCACACAATGTCACACATGTACACGATTGTGCATCAAGTGGTTAACAAAAGAACAACATACTGTACATACCACATTAATAATTATGCTACCATAATTAGTGTGTGCTGTAAATACCTCCAGCATTGTTCCTGCCTCCATTGCTAGAGGCTGACATTCTGTTGAAGCTCATAGCTTCATTGAAAAACAAACTGAAATCTTTTTTTTTTTTTTTGGGGGGGGGGGGGGGGGGGAGTAAACATAAAAACTAAAATAATGTGGTTGCATAAGTGTGCACACCCTCCTATAACTAGGGATGTAGCTGCAATCACATTCAAAATCATGTTAAATAGGAGTCAGTACACACTGGCTATCATTTATTGTGCCTATGAGTAACCCCAAATAAAGTTCAGCTGTTCTAGTAGGTCTACCCTGACATTTTCTTAGTCGCATCCTACAGCAAAAGCCATGGTCCGCAGAGAGCTTCCGAAGCATCAGAGGGATCTCATTGTTAAAAGGTATCAGTCAGGAGAAGGGTACAAAAGAATTTCCAAGGCATTAGATATATCATGAAACGCAGTGAAGACAGTTATCATCAAGTGTATAAAATCTGGCACAACAGTGACATTTCCAAGAACTGGACGTCCCTCCAAAATTTATGAAAAGACAAGAAGAAAACTGGTTTGGGAGGCTGCCAAGAGGCCTACAGCAGCATTAAAGGAGCTGCAGGAATATTTGGCAAGTACTGGCTGTGTGGTACATGAGACATCAATCTCCCATATTCTTTATATGTCTGGGCTATGGGGTAGAGTGGTAAGATGGAAGCCTTTTCTTATGAAGAAAAACATCCAAGCCCGGTTAAATTTTGCAAAAACACCTGAAGTCTCCCAAAAGTATGTGGGAAAATGTGTTATGGTCTGATGAAACCAAGGTTGAACTTTTTGGTTATAATTCCAAAATATATGTTTGGCGCAAAAACAACACATCACCAAAAGAACACCATACCCACAGTGAAGCATGGTGGTGGCAGCATCGTGCTTTGGGGCTGTTTTTCTTCAGCTGGAACTGGAGCCTTAGTCAAGGTAGAGGGAATTATGAACCGTTCCAAATACCAGTCTATACTGGCACAAAACCTTCAGGCTTCTGCTAGAAAGATGGACATGAAGAGAAACCTCATCTTTCAGCATGACAACGACCCAAAGCATACATCCAAATCAACAAAGGAATGGCTTCACCAGAAGAAGATTAAAGTTTTGTTATGGCCCATCCAGAGCCCAGATCTGAATCTGATGGAAAATCTGTGGGGTGATCTGAAGAGGGCTGTGCACAGGAGATACCCTCACAATCTGACAGATTTCGAGTGTTTTTTCAAGAAAGAGTGGACAAATATTGCCAAGTCAAGATGTGCCATGCTGATAGACTCATACCCAAAAAGACTGAGTGCTGGAATAACATCAAAAGGTGCTTCAACAAAGTATTAGTTTAAGGGTGTGCACACTTATGCAGCCATATTATTTTAGTTTTTTTGTATTTTTACTTCCCACCACCTAAAAGATTTCAGTTTGTTTTTTAATTGAGTTGTACAGTTTATAGGTCACATTAAAGGTGGTAAAAGTTCTGAAAGGATTTATCTTTGTCTCGTTTTTTTACATCACAGAAATCTGACATTTTAACAGGGGTGTGTAGACTTTTTATATCCACTGTATGTCTTGGCTCAGATTGAGGGCTGACAGAAGCTTCACAGTGCTGAAGTTCACAGGCTGAGATGAGGGAGAAAGCAGAGACCATCGGGGAGACAGGATAACACTCTCCTTGTAAGTTTACCTCTTTCCTGTCTCCCTGGCAGCAGTTTGTCACCTCTCCTGTCTGAGACTGGAGTACACTGAAAGTATCTTTGCTCTGAAACTGAAGTGCAATCAGCTAACTGAGATAGTACACTAGGGAAAGGAATGTGCCACAACAAGTTTAGTTCCACAGCTTCAGGCATAGTAAACAAGACCATCTAATGGAATATACAGGACTCCTAAGATTTTGTCAAACACAGCAGGCAGCTGATGTGACCGACAGGGCTAACTGAAATACAAAACAAACTGGGAGATCACTAGAATCATGAAGTACACAAAAATGGTTTATTAAATAAAAAATAATAAATACTACTCACAGGTATAGGCAATAGATCGACACATAAAAATAATCCATCAGGCAGCATTAATAGGAAGGTTTGACATCCAAAAGCTACCACCAGCATTCAACAAATTAACCAACACAGTTAATGTTGAAAAGGAAAGCACCAAAGGGTAATGGTCACTGGAACATGTCGGGAGTTAGGTGTCCCTAGGGAGGCATACTTACCGATAGTTTTGGGCTTGATGTTCGAGTCGAACGTAAGTTCAACTCGAACATCGACCGTTCATGTGTTCGTCCGTTTGCGGCATTCGGCGGGCTGTTCGTCCACCAAGTGTCCTACAATGCACTGTGCCACAGGTCAGGTGCAATGCTTTGGCCAATCACAGCACAATGCACTGTGAGAGCCATGATTGGCCAAAGTCACGGTGACTTTGGCCAATCATAGCTCACATCTAAGTACCTGCCCCACACTATAAAAGGCTTCTTACACTGCAGTCTTAGGCAGTGTGTTGCTGGACACTGACGAAGACAGAGGGGCGAATACTCTCCCCGAAAAAATAAATACAAAAATATATATATAAAAAAAAAAAATACATTAAAGAAAAGTGTGGGTTACCCCCCATAATCCTTATTTGGGCCCTTTAGGTGTGGTAGGAAGGTTAGGAGGGAAACCACAGTAAGAAAAAAAAAAAAGAAGGAGCGTAGGGTTACCCCTAAAAGCCATACCCGGCTCTTTAGGCCTGGTAGGACTTTTAAAAAAGGAACCCCACCCCAAAAAAATGAGGAAAAAAAAAAAAAAAGTGTGGGAGCCCATTAAATTCCAACCAGACTCTTGATCCGAGCATAGGCCTCGTAGGGCAAAAGGCAGCTTACGGTGTCCCCATGCCGAAGTGAACAAGGGCTTCTTCCCCAAAACACTGGCCCAGTGGTTGTGGGGTTCTGCGGGCAGGGGGGGGGTTCATTAGCCTCAGGATACTTCTTTAAATAAGGGGGAACCCTGTGACTGCCCCCCCATCCAGCGTTGTCCTGAAGACGACTTCCCGAAATAGAAAAAAACCTGGACGCCCACTAACGTGTCCGCACCCGCCGGGCACTTGCAATAGGACAGGACTGACAGTTGCCAGTCAGATGTAAAAACTGGGTGGTGCTAGCGGTGACGTCAGCCACGCCTATTTGTTTACATCTGACCGGCAAATGTCAGACCTGTCATACTGCGGCAAGTGTTCGGGTCAGTGTTTTTTTTTTTATTTTGGCGAGTCGGCGGAACAATGCTGGACGCCGTGATTGATGATGGATCACAATGATGGAACCATTTTTTTTTACTTTTTTTTTTTTTTTAAATCAATTGGTTGCCGACCAGCCACAGTACATATACTGTGTCAGGGCGGCACCGCTGCGCAAAATCACGTATACTGATTATACTTGATTTTGCATTTCGGGTAGGGGGGCGGGCGTGAGGCGCCCTACACGTGCCGCCGATCACGGCTGCGGGTGTCAATCACCGAGTCCCGGCCGGTGATAGCCCGGCGATTACCGGCAAACACTGACAGGGAGCACGGCTTTTGTGCATTAAAAGTAAAAAAAGTTTTTGGAAAATTACAAAAAAAAATATATATATATATTTAGTTTGTTTACACAAAATTGTCACTTAGGATTTACTGCTCACACATGCCATGGGTATATGTGGAATTACTCCCCAAAACACATTCTGCTACTTCTCCCAAGTATGGGGGTACCACATGGGAGAGACGTTTTGGCAGTCTAGCAAAGTACAGGACCCCAAAATCCAATAAGCACCTTCAGGCTTTTAAAGGACTTTATTTCCTCATTACACTTCCTGACTACCAATCACAATTTAGGAGGCCTTGAAATGCCAGTATAGCACCACAACTCCCCAAATGACCCCTTTTTGGAAAGTAGACACCCCAAGGAATTTGATAAGCAGAATGGTGAGCATTTTGCAGATCTTGTTTGTTGCCACAAGTTTTTGGAAAATGAAGGAAAAAACAAAAAAACAAACAAACATATTTTTTCTTCTTTTAGATTTCAAAACCTTGTGAGAAAAAAAAAATGAGATCTGAAAAATACTCAACATGCCTCTTTTTAAATTCCTTGGGGTGTCTACTTTCCAAAAAAGGGTCATTGGGGGGGGGAGGGGTTGGTGCTATCCTGGCATTTCAGGGCCTCCGGAACTGTTATAGGTAGAGAGGAAGTGAAATGAGGAAGTTACGCACCTTCAGGCTTTCAGGCTCCTGTATGTGGCTAGGCTCCCAAAAAGTCTCACACATGTGGTATCCACATACTCAGTAAAAGTAGCAAAATGTATTTTGGGGTGTACTTCCACATATACCCATGGCTTGTGCGAGAAATATACCATTTAAATGACAACTTTGTTTAAAAAAAAAAAATGTTTTTGTCATTTTCCAGAAACTTGCAGAAAAAAAAAAAAAAATCTTCCATGGACTCAATATGCCTCTCAGCAGATAGCTTAGGGTGTCTACTTTCCAAAAAGGGGTCATTTGGGGGTGTTTGTACTATCCTGGTATTTTAGCACCTCAAGAAATGTGATAAGCAGTCAGAAAGTAAAAGCTGTGTAAATTCAATTATCTATACCATAGTTTGTAGATGCTATAACTTTCACACAAAGCAATCAATATACAGTTATTGGGATTTTTAACCAAAAACATGTAGCAGAATACATTTTGGCCTACATTTTTTATGACCGAAATGAGAAAATATTGTTTTTTTCAAACAAAATTTTTTTTTTCTTCAAAACTTTGATAGTGCCAAAAATAAAAAGTGCACAGGTGATCAAATACCACCAAAAGAAAGCTCTATTTGTGTGAAAAAAAGGACGTAAATTTCGTTTGGGTACAGCATTGCATGACTGCGCAATTACCAGTTGAATTAGTGCAATGCCGAGTAGCAAAAAGTCCTGGTCATTAAGGGGGGTAAATCCTCTGGAGAGCAAGTGGTTAAAAGGACTTGTGAAAAACTGTTTTGCTTTTTGTTCAATTAAAGGCATTAAAGGAATGTTTCAAAAGTCTGATGTTGTTGTTTTCTCCAAATGTAACACTCTAGTGAATGGGTAGGGTGCAAGTACCCTTTACTCATTCACAAGGGGGGAGCAGAATCAGAGTGCCACCTTATTTAAAGGCCAATAACATTCATATAAGCCTTCAAAATGGTCACTTTTACAAGTTTGAGCCCCATAGACTTGCATTGAGTACGAAGTTCGCGGTCAAACATTCAGTAGATTTAAACGTTCGGCCGCGAACCTAACACGGGGGTGTTCGGTCCATCACTACTTACAGAGTTGTAATTACAGTATACATAGAGATACCAGAGACTGAGATGTACCAGAACATACTAATCCTCTGAAACTGAATCACTCTTTGGGTAATGCAAAGGTAAAAAATGTGCCACATGCAGAGTATAATGCTCAAGGTCATATACCAGGACATTTTTGTCCCTTTATAAATGGCATACTTAAGACGTGTAGATATCAGGAAAAAAGGTCAACCGTAATGTACTCCTGCTCTGTAACTGAAGATGACATTGCAACTAACTGTCCCAATACAAGGTGGTAAAGACAGAACCTCATGCAGAGTATAATTCTCAATGTCATAAACCAGGATAATGTTGTCAAATATAGAGGCACACTTTCCAAGGTATACTTACACATTGAGAGATCAGAGACACGAAAATGTACTCCTGCACACAGTAAAACAGCGTAAAGAAAGTGCTACATGCATAGTATTACGCACAATGCCACATACCAGGATATGATTAAGTAGGCATGCTCACCAAGGTTTTCCTACAGATAGAGAGCGGAAAGTATGGTACATAAAACATGTATTTCTGCTGAAATCTGGGGAGTGCTCTGAGGCTATCCAACACAGTACAAAATGGTGGTAAGGAAGGTGCCAATAGCAGAGCTCAGTGCTCAAAGGTTACAGCCACATTACAGTCAGCCTTTGCCCCCCACAGGCGGTACTCACAATGGAGTATTCAGAGACAGGGTCACACCAGAGGCTGCACTGCAATTCTGGGGCTGTGAAAAACTCTGCGACTAACAAACCAGAAAAATGATGTCTAAGGAGCATACGAGTCCAATGCCCAAAGATCACATTACAGGTAGGTCCCACAATCTTCAGTCCAGTATGCCCTCCAAAGCATTGCCGAGAATAAACTGGTCCAGATAGCTATGGTGGAGAGACCAGCTCAAACAGCATGCATGTGTCTTGATTGATGCAAAATCCATTCATAAAAATTGAGAATGTTGACAGAAAAATCAAGCAAAACGAAACAGAAGTTAACTTCAGCAGAGCTGAGGAAACAGCGCCCAACCTCCTAGGGCAAAGGCAAAAAACTGAGGCATGACAATTAGGGATGGGGTTATAGTAGGCAGGCCTTCTTTTGTTTGTCAGTGGGGTTGATTTACTAAAACTGGAGAGTGAAAAATCTGGTGCAGCTCTGAATAAAAACCAATCAGATTGTAGTTTATTTTTTATTTTGTCAAAGCTTAATTGAACAAGCTGAAGTTAAAAGCCAATTGGTACCCCCGTGTCTACCTCCTGAAGACAGTTGCACATAATCTCACATGTTTATGAATTTCTATGTCCCTGTGTCCCTCAAAAGGAGGCTAAAGAAATCAAGTTTTGTTTATACATTATTTATTTTGTTTATATAATCACCAAAGGATCTAACAAACTCTTCATGTTCCTACCTGGTGCATATAGGAGTTAAGAGGGTTGTAAAAATCAGTTATATTTCCATGAAACTTCATGTCAACAAAGATGACATGATTTAGAGCATCCAGTGCCTCTCCTTGTAGATCAATGTCTTCAATGAGAGATCTCTTACCTACAAAGATAGAAGAAAAGAGATCATAGAAGATATGGTGTATACTGTATATGACCACCATAAGACAAGAAAATCAGCCTCAGACCTACCGTATTTTTCGCTCCATAAGACGCAGTTTTCTCCCCCCAAAAAGGGGGGGAAAAGGTCAGTGCATCTTATGGAGCGAATATGGAGCGGCCGGTCTGGTATTTCCGCCTCCGCCACCGTGTCAGAATACCGGGCCGGCCACTCAGCTCTTCTCTGCAGCAGGAGCTTACCTGTTCCTCAGTCCAGCACTGTACAGTCTTCCCGCGCCGGCATCTATAGTGTGGGCACCCGGCTGTGACAGCTGGGTGCCTGCTGCGCATGCTCGAGAAGCGTCGCGCTTTGTGAATGCCCCGGCGTCTTCTGAGGCACATGATAGGTCCCAAAAGACGCAGGGCCATTCACAAAAGCGCAGCACTTCTCGCACATGTGCAGTGGGCACACGGCTGTCAGCCGGGTGCCCACACTAAAGGGAGGACAACTCAGCGGAAGTGGGAGCGGGTACCTGGCAAATTCAGGTACCCGCTCTACCTCCCTGCCCAAAGGTCCGCAGTCTCTTGGTCATCCCCTGTGCTGTGTCCGCAGTCTCCGGTCATCCCCTGTGCTGTGTCCGCAGTCTCCGGTCATCCCCTGTGCTGTGTCCGCAGTCTCCGGTCATCCCGTGTCCGCAGTCTCCGGTCATCCCCTGTGCTGTGCCCGCAGTCTCCGGTCATCCCCTGTGCTGTGCCCGCAGTCTCCGGTCATCCACTGTGCTGTGCCCGCAGTCTCCGGTCATCCCCTGTGCTGTGCCCGCAGTCTCCGGTCATCCCCTGTGCTGTGCCCGCAGTCTCCGGTCATCCCCTGTGCTGTGCCCGCAGTCTCCGGTCATCCCCTGTGCTGTGCCCGCAGTCTCCGGTCATCCCCTGTGCTGTGCCCGCAGTCTCCGGTCATCCCCTGTGCTGTGCCCGCAGTCTCCGGTCATCCCCTGTGCTGTGCCCGCAGTCTCCGGTCATCCCCTGTGCTGTGCCCGCAGTCTCCGGTCATCCCCTGTGCTGTGCCCGCAGTCTCCGGTCATCCCCTGTGCTGTGCCCGCAGTCTCCGGTCATCCCCTGTGCTGTGCCCGCAGTCTCCGGTCATCCCCTGTGCTGTGCCCGCAGTCTCCGGTCATCCCCTGTGCTGTGCCCGCAGTCTCCGGTCATCCCCTGTGCTGTGCCCGCAGTCTCCGGTCATCCCCTGTGCTGTGCCCGCAGTCTCCGGTCATCCCCTGTGCTGTGCCCGCAGTCTCCGGTCATCCCCTGTGCTGTGCCCGCAGTCTCCGGTCATCCCCTGTGCTGTGCCCGCAGTCTCCGGTCATCCCCTGTGCTGTGCCCGCAGTCTCCGGTCATCCCCTGTACTGTGTACGCAGTCTCCGGTCATCCCCTGCACTGTGTACGCAGTCTCCGGTCATCCCCTGTACTGTGTCCGCAGTCTCTGGTCCCTCTCCTGTACTGTGTCCGCAGTCTCTGGTCCCTCTCCTGTACTGTGTCCGCAGTCTCTGGTCCCTCTCCTGTACTGTGTCCGCAGTCTCTGGTCATCCCCTGTACTGTGTCCGCAGTCTCTGGTCATCCCCTGTACTGTGCCCGCAGTCTCTGGTCATCCCCTGTACTGTGCCCGCAGTCTCTGGTCATCCCCTGTACTGTGCCCGCAGTCTCCGGTCATCCCCTGTACTGTGCCCGCAGTCTCCGGTCATCCCCTGTGCTGTGCCCGCAGTCTCCGGTCATCCCCTGTGCTGTGCCCGCAGTCTCCGGTCATCCCCTGTGCTGTGCCCGCAGTCTCCGGTCATCCCCTGTGCTGTGTCCGCAGTCTCCGGTCATCCCCTGTACTGTGTACGCAGTCTCCGGTCATCCCCTGCACTGTGTACGCAGTCTCCGGTCATCCCCTGTACTGTGTCCGCAGTCTCCGGTCATCCCCTGTACTGTGCCCGCAGTCTCTGGTCATCCCCTGTACTGTGCCCGCAGTCTCTGGTCATCCCCTGTACTGTGCCCGCAGTCTCTGGTCATCCCCTGTACTGTGCCCGCAGTCTCTGGTCATCCCCTGTACTGTGCCCGCAGTCTCTGGTCATCTCCTGTACGGTGTCTGCAGTCTCTGGTCATCTCCTGTACGGTGTCTGCAGTCTCTGGTCATCTCCTGTACTGTGTCTGCAGTCTCTGGTCATCTCCTGTACTGTGTCTGCAGTCTCTGGTCATCTCCTGTACTGTGTCTGCCGTCTCTGGTCATCTCCTGTACTGTGTCTGCATTCTCTGGTCATCTCCTGTACTGTGTCCGCAGTCTCTGGTCATCTCCTGTACTGTGTCGGCAGTCTCTGGTCATCTCCTGTACTGTGTCTGCCGTCTGTGGTCATTTTCTGTACTATATCTGCAGTCCATTGGTTCAGAATATTTTTTTTCTTGTTTTTCCCCTCTAAAACCTAGGCGCGTCTTATGGAGCGAAACATACGGTAAATGCCCTAAAGAAAAAAAAAAGCCCACGTAGGCATTTTCCAATCAACAAGATCGACAACTCTAAGAAACTTGTCCTTAAAGAGACCCCGTCATCAACTGCACTTTGAACTAGCTAGCAAATCTGGCTGTTTCTGGAGAGTAAAAGAGACACTAAAGTTTAAAGAAAAAAAAAAAATTATATTTAAGTATTCTTAACTCACAAATATACCATCTATTGCTCTCAGCCTCCTCCAAATTATATTTTTTACTGCTGAGATCAAACTTCCTTTTAAAGGGTGGACACGTTAATTCTCCATGGTCCCACTGTATGCAGGAATGTAGCCACCCTCTCTTGCTCACTCTTGTGCTGGACTAGGACCTATGGGATCTGTAGTGTGCATACAGCAGTGCACATGACCACCTAACTAACATGCCCTACTTGCTCCAAACAAAGAAAGCAAGAGGAAAAAGGAGAGGTCTGGGAGCTCATGAAGAACAAAAGAAGGAAGCATAAAAAAAACAAAAAAAAAACAAAAAAAAACGAACACAACACACACTAAAGAAACAATTACATGAAAAAACAAAAAAACAACGTTTTTGATAAAAAGGACATAATTTAGTGCACTGTGATCCCCAGTACAGCCCCCACCCTCATTGCATGTCTTCATACTCTACTCTTCAGGCAATGTCTAATTACTCTTTGTGGTCACCCAACAAAACCTTTGGGGGGAGGGGGAGGGTAGGGGAACACTATAAAGTATCACTTGAGTGACAGCTCTAAGACTACGGGAGCTGCTGATATCACATCAAAATGAAGGCGCCCAGCAACAGTACAGGGCTTTTGGATGTCTAAATAAGGCAGGCTTTAACAGGTAAAGAACATCACTAAAATATGTCAGATGCATATAGGATCTTAAAGGGAGATGTTGGTGAACTGGCAACGGGGTTTCAGTAAAGTGACTGTCACCTTAAAAGAAAAAAAAAAAAATACATAGGTACTAGTAGTAGGTATAAAGTACAGTTGGTAGTAGAGGTGCCTTAACATATCTATAGCAGCTTTCATTGCCTACAGGACTGGTGGTACAGTGCCTGCCTTCCGTGTAATCATATTAGCAGACTACTTCAGTTATTATAGTGATGAGCCAATAGGACTGGATAGGTGAATAGCATACTACTCTAGAAATTCTTTTTTTTTTTTTTAGCATACTACTCTGACACATTTAAGAATACTACACAGAAACATAGAGAAGTGCTGTCAGAAGAATAAAAAAAAAAAAAAAAACAAAAAAAAAAAAAAAAAAAAAAAAAAAAACACGTGATCCAGCGAGTCTTCCCATTTTTTAATACAGGTTTTGTAAATTTTTTTGTTGTCTTTTGGTCATAAAACAGTTAAAAAAGAATACCGGAAGAGCTGTTCAAACACAATAAACAAGAAAAAAAAAAAAGGTGCTATGTACAGAAAATTAACTGCCCGATATTTTAAAATGAGATTCACAACTGTGTGTACATTACAAACCTGCCTGCAGAGACAGACTAGGGTGTCTATTGTTCTTCATACTCAGGTGAGCTTTCACCTTTTTCAAAATATCTTCAATCTGTGCGTCAATTTTTGCAAAACTCACATCTTCTAGAGGATTACAGTACTGATCAATGAGAACAGCTCCTGACGAAAAAAGAAACCGGTGAAAAATATCACAAAAAATAAACAAACATACATGGATATGTGTTTATTTTGTATTTAACCATTTCTGGACCAGGCCATTTTATACGATGTGGCGCCGCGTTATTTTAACTGACAATTGTGCTGTCATGCAACACTGCACCCAAATTAAATTTATGTCTTTTTTTTTCCCCCACAAATGGAGCTTTCTTTCGGTGGTATTTGATCACCTCTGCGGGTTTTTTTTTGCACTATAAACAAAAAAAGACTGAGAACATTTTTGACTTTTTGCTATAAAACATGTTCAGTAAAAAAATTGAAAAAAACAAAATCAAATTTCATCTTAAATTTTGGCCAAAAGTGTATCCTGCTACATGTCTTTGCAAAAAAAAAAAATCCCCATACGTGTAAAATTAATTGTTTTATGTGAAAGTTATAGTGTCTAGAAATGGCAGTATACAGTATATACTGGAATTTTTTTTTACACTAGTAATGGCAGCGATCAGCGACTGCAGCGGGCATTCTGATACTGGGGGGGGGAACTGTTACTGACATCCCCAGTAACACTAATACAGTAATCAGTGCTAATAAAAAGCACTGACACTGTACAGTGTTGCAAATTATTATGCAAATTATATTTTTCTCATTTACCTAAATAATTGATGTAAATAACAGTCAGCATAATTCTCATGTTATCAACTATTAAGAGTACAATTCACATTTTATTGAATAAACCTCCTAATAACAGTATTTTTGTTAAACATAAAACACTTCCAATGCACTGTTCCAAATTATTACGCACAGTAAGTTTCAAAACACTTTATAGGTTGTAAAGAGCTGAAAACTGTCATTTGTTGTTTGCAGCATATTTACTGAAATCAAAAGCTATTTCAATCAAACTTTTAACAACATTTTAACTTTTTAAACATTTTAACAGGTCACGTTACATTGTAACATAGGACTCCTTATTTGATAGCAGCTTCACAAGTCTTACATCCATTGAACTTGTGAGTTTTTGGATAGTTTCTGCTTGAATTTGTTTGCAAGATGTCAGAATAGCCTCCCAGAGCTGCTGTTTGGATGTAAACTTCCTCCCACCCTCATAGATCTTTTGCTTGAGGATGCTCCAAAGGTTCTCAATAGGATGAGGTCAGGGGAGGATGGAGGCCACACCATGACTTTCTCTCCTTTTATCCCCATAGCAGCCATTGATGCAGAGGTATTCTTTGCAGCGTGAGATGGTGCATTGTCATGCATGAAGATGATTTTATTATGGAAAGCATAGTTCTTCCTTCTGTACCAGGGAAGAAAGTGGTCAGTCATAAACTCCACATACTTTGCAGAGGTCATCTTTACACCTTGGGGGGCTGTAAAGGGGCCGACCCGCTCTGTTCCTATGATTCCGGCCCAAAACATGACTCCACCACCGCCTTGCTGACGGTGGCCGTCCACCAACCATCCACTACTCTATCCATCTGGATCATCCAGGGTTGCACGGCACTCATCAGTGAACAGGACGGTTTGAAAATTAGTCTTCATGTATTTTTCTGCCCAATGCAGCCATTTCTGCTTGTGAGCATTTAGTGGTGGCAAATAGAAGGTTTATGCACAGTTGCCAGACTCTGGAGAACTCTACACCTTGATGTCCGTGGGACTCCAGAGGCACCAGCAGCTTCAAATATCTGTTTTCTGCTATGTAATGGTATTTTAGAAGCTGCTCTCTTGAGCCAATGCATGGATCTGGCAGAAATCTTCCTCAATGTGCCGTTATCTGCACAAACCTGTCTGTGCTCTGAATCAGCCAGAAATCTCTTAATAGTGCGATGATCGCGCTTAAGTTTTCGTGAAATATCTAATGTTTTCATACCTCGTCCAAGGCATTGAACTATTTCACTCTTTTCGGCAGCAGAGAGATCCTTTTTCTTCCCCATATTGCTTGAAAATGGTGCTCTGCTTAATAATGTGGAACACCGTTCTTTAGTAGTTTTTCTTTAAATTGGGCTCATCGGCCAAAAATATTTCGTCTTTGTGACACTTAAATAGAGTTTGCATAATAATTTGGAACGCGGTGTATTAACACTGGGCACGAAGGGGTTTACATCTGGGGCAATCAAAGGGTTAACTGTGTGCGTCTTTCACTGTGTCAGTACATTGCTTTGTATTGCTCTGCTATGCAGAGCAATACAAAGCAATGTGTAGGAGCTGACAGGGCAGAGATCTGTATTGTTTACATACAGGTCTCTCCCCCGTCAGCGATACTAGGCGGTCTAAGAAAAGGGGATAAGTGAGCGCTAAAAGTCAATAAGCTGCTAAACACCAAAAGGCACCAAAAACCTCCAAAGTAAACAATAAAACAGCAGGGTGTAGCGCTAAAATAACCGTAAATAAAATGATATAAGGCACAAGTGATCGTAATAAAGATATGAGGTTCTAGTATAAATAATAAAACATGTATGATATCTTGATAACAACCTATGAATAAGATATTCTAAACCGCTTTATGCATCAATATATCAGCGATAATAACAGTCCCAAAGTGAGTGATTAAAGTGACATAGTGCATTCACATCAACAATAAATAGTGTATTGTGTCACTAGTCAGTGACTCGCCGTGCCAGATAAAGATCCACAAATCCAAAAAGTAGGGTGCCTAGAAATTTTCCGGATCCAAATGACTGGTTCCAATGATTGGTGATAAAAGAGAAAAGTGTAAAGACTGCGCACTCACCAGATACGCAATCACACTGCGCATATAGAGATAACAATCTAAAAGAACCAGGGTGTCCCTTTAAGGTCTGGTCTCCCTCTTATGCCGACATCTACCTCACCTCCTCTGTAGATGGTAAGAGCTCCCAAAGAGCACAGAAAAGAGAAGGTAGTAGTGATGATCCAAGATGGCTGCTGGGACCTGCATGGTGCCAGCAGCGTGGCGTCCTAGTGCTGTAGCCCCTCCCTAAAAAAACTGTCAAAAGTCCTGCGTAACAAGGCAATGGAACTTTATAAAGATGAAGAAAGGATATAAAAAGATGTTCAAAGCCCTGAATATGCTAATGGCTACTGTTAAAAACTGGGTAAAACCAGGCCTTTTTGTGTCATTGATGCAGTAAAGACTTCTTTCTGGCACCTCGACCATGCAGCTCATTTTTGTTCAAGTGTCATCATATTGTGCTCCTTCAAAACAACCACACCATCTTTTTCCAGAGCAGCCTGTATTTCTTTTGAGGTTGTCTGTGGATTTTTCTTTGAATCCCAGACAATTCTTCTATCAGTTATGGCTGCAATCTTTCTTGATCTACCTGTACTTGGCTTGGTATCAAGAGATCCCCGAACTTTCCACTTCTTAACAGGTGATTTAACAGTACCCATTGGCATATTCAGGGCTTTGGACATCTTTTTATGTCCTTTTCCATCTTTATAAAAGTTACATTACCTTGTTACGCAGGACTTTTGACAGTTCTTCTCTGATCCCCATGCCTCAGTATCTAGCCTAGTCAGTGCTTCCACATACAGTGGGGCAAAAAAGTATTTAGTCAGCCACCAACTGTGCAAGTTCTCCCACTTAAAAAGATGAGAGAGGCCTGTAATTGGCATCATAGGTAGACCTCAACTATGAGAGACAAAATGAGAAAAAAAATCCAGACAATCACAATCACATTGGCTGATTTGGAAAGAATGTATTTGCAAATTATGGTGGAAAATAAGTATTTGGTCACCTACAAACAAGCAAGATTTCTGGCTCTCACAGTCCTGTACCTTCTTCTTTAAGAGGCTCCTCTGTCCTGCACTCATTACCTGTATCAATGGCACCTGTTTGAACTTGTTATCAGTATAAAAGACACCTGTCCACAACCTCAAACAGTCACACTCCAATCTCCACTATGCTGAAGACCAAAGAGCTGTCGAAGGACACCAGAAACAAAAAACTGTAGACCTGCACCAGGCTGGGAAGACTGAATCTGCAATAGGCAAGCAGCTTGGTGTGAACAAATCAACTGTAGGAGCAATAATTAGAAAATGGAAGACATACAAGACCACTAATAATCTGCCTCGATCTGGGGCTCCACGCAAGATCTCACCCCGTGGGGTCAAAATGATCACAAGAACGGTGAGCAAAAATCCCAGGACCACACGGGGGGACCTAGTGAATGACCTGCAGAGAGCTGGGACCAACGTAACAAAGGCTACCATCAGTAACACACTACACCGCCAGGGACTCAGATCCTGCAGTGTCAGATGTGTCCCCCTGCTTAAGCCAGTACATGTCCAGGCTCGTCTGAAGTTTGATAGAGAGCATTTGGATGATCCAGAAGAGGATTGGGAGAATGTCAGATGGTCAGATGAAACCAAAATAGAACTGTTTGGTAGAAACACAACTCGTCGTGTTTGGAGGAGAGAGAATGCTGAGCTGCATCCAAAGAACACCATACCTACTGTGAAGCATGGGGTTGGCAACATCATGCTTTGGGGCTGTTTCTCCGCAAAGGGACCAGGACGACTGATCCATGTACAGGACAGAATGAATGGGGCCATGTATCGTCAGATTTTGAGTGCAAACCTCCTTCCATCAGCAAGGGCATTGAAGATGAAACGTGGCTGGGTCTTCCAACATGACAATGATCCCAAACATACCGCCCGGGCAACGAAGGAGTGGCTTCGTAAGAAGCATTTCAAGGTCCTGGAGTGGCCTAGCCAGTCTCCAGATCTCAACCCCATAGAAAACCTTTGGAGGGAGTTGAAAGTCCGTGTTGCCCAGCGACAGCCCCAAAACACCACTGCTCTAGAGGAGATCTGCATGGAGGAATGGGCCAACATACCAGCAACAGTGTGTGCCAACCTTGTGAAGACTTACAGGAAACGTTTGACCTCTGTCATTGCCAACAAAGGATATATAACAAAGTATCGAGATGAACTTTTGATATTGACCAAATACTTATTTTCCACCATAATTTGCAAATAAATTCTTTCCAAATCAGCCAATGTGATTGTCTGCATTTTTTTCTCATTTTGTCTCTCATAGTTGAGGTCTACCTATGATGCCAATTACAGGCCTCTCTCATCTTTTTAATTTAGAGAACTTGCACAATTGGTGGCTGACTAAGTACTTTTTTGCCCCACTGTAAGAGCTAACACACTCATTGACTATTTATACACTAACACTAATAGCAATTTAAAAAGCCACAGATGTGGGACTTGACCTCTAAGTGGCATTTCAGCCCTTGTGTGTCACCAAGGCCAAACATTCCAGGGTATGTAAACTTTTGATCATGGCCATTTGGGTGATTTCTGTTATCATTATGATTTAAAAAGGAGCCAAAACAACTATTTGATAATAAATGGCTTCATATGATCATCATCCTTCAATAAAAGAGCATTTTTTGGCATGATCAGTCATATTTTCAATATCAATGCCAAAATTTCACAATTTTTGCCAGGGTATGCAAACTTTTGAGCACAAATAATACTTTGAAAATGTAACAATCATGGTGGAACCATATATACACTTTACATATGCTTATATGAGCATATTAAAAAAAAAATAAAAAGCCTCTGTTTTATGCTGATGGTGCTTTTGTTTCAGTGTCCAGTGTAAAATGTGCTTAAACAGTTTGATTACTTTTCTACATCTTCCAATTTCGTGAATGGTTCACCCTATTGTATAACTTAGGTGATAATCACTCACCAGATGAATTTTCTCTCTTAAGCTGCCCATACATGGGTCAGTTTTTCTTGTTCAATTAGAGACTTGAGTAAAAAAAACAAAAAACTGACTCAATTCCCCCATCCATATATTCAATATGGATGTGGGTCCTCCCTGCTGTGCCAGTGTATTCTGACGGAGGGGAAATGCCATCAGAATACACAGATCAGCACTGCAGTCTACTGCCTACTGCCAGTCTATTATAGAATGAGAAAATAATAATAGGGCGGTTGAATAGAATTCGATCAGAAGGTCAACTTTTGTTTAACCAAAGTGGCCACATATGAATCAAACGTAGGCCAGGCCCTACTGAAACGGTCAAATTAGGTTCTAAATATTACCAGCTTACCTTTGTCAAAACTTAAATTTAAAAGGATAAGTTCATCTTTTGGGAAAAAATATTAAATGCACATATTTTTGCAGAAAAAAAAACAAAAAGTGCATTTGTTTTCTACGTAAAGAACTTGGAAAACATTGCGCTCGTGATCAGTGAATCGGGGTGCAATGCCACACTCCTGCATACAAGACCTGCAGCTTTCAGCCTGGACCTTCATATGGTTTGACTGTTTACAAGCTCTAGGGTTTGTGAATGAACTACGGCGCAGCTCATCAGCAACCCCGTAGTCCATTCAGAACTACAAGCCCACAGTTGCAATGGCTGGCGGGAGTTGTATTTCGTGCATTCAGAGGGAACTGTGAATGAATGGCATGGCCGTGTGGGCAGAGCTCAACATGGCCACATTATTGTCAAATAATGACAACAGCCACCAGAAGAAGGATTCCCTGCTCGCTGTCATTGGGATGGGAGGAGAGGGGGAGAGGCTGCAGCTGGTGGAACATGTTATATGTTCCACCCTAAATACGGGATGGAACACCCATAGAGGAGAAGATAATTGTTACATGATGGTCAAGTATTTTTACACATAGGTAGCCTATTTCATTTGAGAACAATAGGATCATAGGGCTATACAATTACAGCTTTAACCACTAGCCTACAGGGCACTTATACCCCCTTCCTGCCCAGGCCAATTTCCAGCTTTCAGCGCTGTTGCACTTTGAATGACAATTGCGTGGTCATGCAACACTGTACTCATATGAAATTTTTATAATTTTTTTGTGACAGATAGAGCTTTATTTTGGTGGTATTTAATCAACTCTGGGTTTTTTATTTTTTCTTAAACCAACTAAAAACCACTGAAAATTTTGAAAAAAAAAAAAAAAAAAAAAAATCACATTTTTTTCGTAGTTTTTGTTAGAAAATTTTGTAAATAAGTGATTTTTCTCCTTCACTGATGTGCGCTAATGAGACACTGATAGGTGGCACTGGGCACTGATGGGCATTGACAGGCATCACTGATGGACACTGAAAGGCAGCACTCATATATGGCACTGATAGGCGGCACTGACTGGCATTGATAGGTGGCACTGACTGGCACTGATGGGTGACACTGAAAGGCAGCTCAGATGGGCACGGATATGTGGCATTGATGTGCACTGGTAGGCACTGATAGGTGGCACTGGCAGGTGGCACTGATGAGCACTGACAGCTGGCACTGCTGGGGCTACACAGATCATCAGGGCACACTGATCATCAGTGCCCTGATGATCAGTGTACATGTCCCCTCTGAGGAATGCCGATTACCAGCTCTCCTCTCAAGCTGTCAGCGTGACAGCTCGTGAGGAGAGAAATGCCAATAACCGGCATTTCCCTATTTACATGCGATCAGCTGTGATTGGACACAGCTGATCACATGACCGAGCCGCCATCTTCGGCTCTTTCCGTTGATCCGCTGTGTCCGAGGGACACAGCACACCGCCGATCGCAGCGCCGCGTGCTCCCGGAGCCACGCATGTGCGGTTAGAAAGGGAGGACGACATATGACGTCCTCCCAGAACGAGAGAACCACCTTGCGTCTGTCATTTAACTATATGGCAGGTGGGAGGCGGTTAATGTATTATTTTCACTGACAATAAATACAGCAACTAAGGCAGGCCATTTTCTTTCCTGCAACCATGGGTGGAAATATAGAAAATCATTTGATTCTCCAATCAACACCATTAGTATTGATTGGGGAATGCTACCTGGGGAGCTACTGTGTTCTGCCAGCGATGAGCCCTCCCAGCCAGCAAAACACGTCTACTGCTAACGGCTATAGCCACTGGCAGTAATCGCATGTACAAAATCCAACAGGCTGTTGTAGACAAATCGATCAATGGATTGACTTCAGTACAACCAGCCTGTCCAAAGATGGATCAAATCTTGGCCGGTCCCTGCTGAACCGGCGGAGATTCAATCCATCTATGGCCGGCTTTAGTTTAACACTTTTAGGTTAGAAAAGCTAGGGATGCACAAAGGCAAATATTTAAAAAAAAAAGAAATACCTTCTAGAATGTCTTGTTGGTCTGCAGGTCTTTGAAGAAATGCTTTAAATTTAGACATGGTAGACTCTTGGCGCATGCAATACAGAATCTTCTTTGCACAATACTTCTGTATAAAATACTGCCTAAAAATTAAAAATTTGTCATCAGCTGAACTTTATGGTAAAATGGCTTAAAACAGAGGTGCTTATTTTATAACAAGGACAAAAGTTTAACTTAGCACTGTTCCAGGTATCCAATAATGCAGAACTACAATCTTTCTAGATACAAAACAACATTTTCTACCCTTGTGATCTTAATTCAAAGACTGTAAACTGAAGCATTACAGTAACACTACCATGTTGTTGAATATGGCGTTTTAAAAAAAAATCCATAAAGGCAGAGTTTTGGGTGCTCATAATTTACAAATCGATCTGCATCTTTGTCAGTTTCAGTTTTATATGTTTCAGTTACATCTAAACATAAGATGTGCAAAGAAAGTTTGTTTTGTTTATAAAGAAGCCACTGTCTGAGTAGGAAAGCCTTTCCCTGAGCAGCATGCTGCAGAGACCCTTGTGCTCTGTGTGTGAGGCAGTGGGTTCTCTTCAGAGGTCCAACATCCCCCCCTTCCCCGCTGGGTAAGACCTATAGCTTCACAATCAGCAAAGATCATATTCCCAGCGGACTGGAAAACTAAAATAAAGTCAAAGTGGTGTTTTAACAATGCTGCAGGCACCTAGCATTTTTAGAAGTAGGTCATTAAAAGGTATATTGTGCTCTTTCCCCCCCTCTACACAGGTTTTCACAAATCTACAAAATGAATACATTTCTACATTGTTTCAAAATGTTTTTCTAAAAGGGAATTTTTTTTTTTTAATTAAACCCCAATTTTGTATAATTTACCAGAGGAAGCCAAAGTGGATCTCCTGAATTTAACAAAGATTTCTGCTAGTGCACATATACCACTGTTGGGGATTTTGCTCTATGGCACTGCGATCTAGCCCTGCATAGGATGCGCTTTACAATTTTACAAGTATAAAGAACACATTAACAAAAATGTAAAATTACATTTTTGTTAATGTGTAGGGGGGGTATGAGAGAGAGATTACTTTAGAATACTTCAAAACTAAAAACACTTTCATGAGTTCAAAAGAACAAAACACTGCTAAAAAAACCAAAACAAAAAAAATCAGTACCTGCACCAGACAAGAAAGTTATAGGACCAGGCGGATATTGGAAAAAAATTCAGTTTATAAACAAGCTTTGTTTTCAGGTACCAGGACAGAGATTGGAAATACAGAGCTTCAGACAATAGGTAATTGGGCAAGTAGAATCTGACAGTCATATGCAAAAACATCACTGTGATAACACAATGGTAACTTACCAGCTCTCTGTACCAAGTATAGACAATAACTCATCTTCAATAAAATGTGTAGGATGGCCCAAACTCTCAAGATCATTAAAACCTTCACAAGGCAAACGCTAATAAAGAAAAAAAAAGAAAAAAAAAAAAAAACAACAAAAAACAAACAAACAAAAACACAACATTACAATACATTATCATAAAGGTCACAATCTGAATGATTCAGAAGTATATAATCTGCAAATCGAGTGAGAGAGAGAAAAAAAGAGGGGGTGAGAGAGAGAGGGGGTATGAGAGAGAGAGAGGGGGGGGCGGGAGAGGGGGAGAGGAGAGAGAGGGGGGCGGGAGAGGGGGAGAGGCGAGAGAGGGGGGGCGGGAGAGGGGGAGAGGCGAGAGAGGGGGCGGGAGAGGGGGAGAGGCGAGAGAGGGGGATGAGGAGAGAGTAGAGAGAGAGGGGGGTATGAGAGAGGGAGAGAGAGGGAGAGAGAAGGGGGGGGGAGAGAGAGGTGCGAGGGAGGGAGAGAGAGGTGCGAGGGAGGGAGGGAGAGGTGCGAGGGAGGGAGGGAGAGGTGCGAGGGAGGGAGAGGGTATGAGAGAGAGAGGGGGGGGCGGGAGAGGGGGAGAGGCGAGAGAGGGAGGTGAGGAGAGAGTAGAGAGAGAGGGGGGTGAGGAGAGAGTAGAGAGAGAGGGGGGTATGAGAGAGGGAGAGAGAAGGGGGGAGAGAGAGGTGCGAGGGAGGGAGAGAGAGGTGCGAGGGAGGGAGAGAGAGGTGCGAGGGAGGGAGAGAGAGGTGCGAGGGAGGGAGAGAGAGGTGCGAGGGAGGGAGAGAGAGGTGCGAGGGAGGGAGGGAGAGGTGCGAGGGAGGGAGGGAGAGGTGCGAGGGAGGGAGGGAGAGGTGCGAGGGAGGGAGAGAGAGGTGCGAGGGAGGGAGAGAGGGAGAGGTGCGAGGGAGGGAGAGAGGGAGAGGTGCGAGGGAGGGAGGGAGGGGTGCGAGGGAGGGAGAGAGGGGTGGGAGCGAGAGAGGGGTGCGGGGGAGGGAGAGAGAGGTGCGAGGGAGGGAGGGAGAGGTGCGAGGGAGGGAGGGAGAGGTGCGAGGGAGGGAGGGGTGCGAGGGAGGGAGAGAGGGGTGGGAGGGAGAGAGGGGTGCGGGGGAGGGAGAGAGAGAGATGCGTGCGAGAGAGAGAGATGCGTGCGAGAGAGAGAGATGCGTGCGAGAGAGAGAGATGCGTGCGAGAGAGAGAGATGCGTGCGAGAGAGAGAGATGCGTGCGAGAGAGAGAGATGCGTGCGAGAGAGAGAGATGCGTGCGAGAGAGAGAGATGCGTGCGACAGAGAGAGATGCGTGCGACAGAGAGAGATGCGTGCGACAGAGAGAGATGCGTGCGACAGAGAGAGATGCGTGCGACAGAGAGAGATGCGTGCGACAGAGAGAGATGCGTGCGACAGAGAGAGATGCGTGCGACAGAGAGAGAGATGCGTGCGAGAGAGAGAGAGAGATGCGTGCGTGCGAGAGAGAGAGAGAGATGCGTGCGAGAGAGAGAGAGAGAGAGAGAGGCGTGCGAGAGAGAGAGAGAGAGAGAGGCGTGCGAGAGAGAGAGAGAGAGAGAGAGATGCGTGCGAGAGAGAGAGAGAGAGAGAGAGAGATGCGTGCGAGAGAGAGAGAGAGAGATGCGTGCGAGAGAGAGAGAGAGAGAGAGATGCGTGCGAGAGAGAGAGAGAGAGAGATGCGTGCGAGAGAGAGAGAGAGAGAGATGCGTGCGAGAGAGAGAGAGATGCGTGCGAGAGAGAGAGAGATGCGTGCGAGAGAGAGAGAGAGAGATGCGTGCGAGAGAGAGAGAGAGAGATGCGTGCGAGAGAGAGAGAGAGAGATGCGTGCGAGAGAGAGAGAGAGAGATGCGTGCGAGAGAGAGAGAGAGAGAGATGCGTGCGAGAGAGAGATGCGTGCGAGAGAGAGATGCGCGCGAGAGAGAGATGCGCGCGAGAGAGAGAGATGCGCGCGAGAGAGAGAGAGATGCGCGCGAGAGAGAGAGAGAGATGCGCGCGAGAGAGAGAGAGAGATGCGCGAGAGAGAGAGAGAGATGCGCGAGAGAGAGAGAGAGATGCGCGAGAGAGAGAGAGAGATGCGCGAGAGAGAGATGCGCGAGAGAGAGATGCGCGAGAGAGAGATGCGCGAGAGAGAGAGAGAGATGCGCGCGCGCGAGAGAGAGAGATGCGCGCGAGAGAGAGAGATGCGCGCGAGAGAGAGAGAGAGATGCGCGCGAGAGAGAGAGAGAGATGCGCGAGAGAGAGAGAGAGATGCGCGAGAGAGAGAGAGAGAGATGCGCGAGAGAGAGAGAGAGATGCGCGAGAGAGAGAGAGAGAGATGCGCGCGAGAGAGAGAGAGATGCGAGAGAGAGAGAGAGAGATGCGCGAGAGAGAGAGAGAGATGCGCGAGAGAGAGAGAGAGATGCGCGAGAGAGAGAGAGAGATGCGCGAGAGAGAGAGAGAGATGCGCGAGAGAGAGAGAGAGATGCGCGAGAGAGAGAGAGAGATGCGCGAGAGAGAGAGAGAGAGATGCGCGAGAGAGAGAGATGCGCGAGAGAGAGAGATGCGCGAGAGAGAGAGAGATGCGTGAGAGAGATGCGTGAGAGAGAGAGAGATGCGTGAGAGAGAGAGAGAGAGATGCGTGAGAGAGAGAGAGAGAGAGAGAGATGCGTGAGAGAGAGAGATGCGTGCGAGAGAGAGATGCGTGAGAGAGAGAGAGAGAGATGCGTGAGAGAGAGAGATGCGTGAGAGAGAGAGATGCGTGAGAGAGAGAGAGATGCGTGAGAGAGAGAGAGAGAGAGATGCGTGAGAGAGAGAGAGAGAGAGAGAGATGCGTGAGAGAGAGAGATGCGTGCGAGAGAGAGATGCGTGCGAGAGAGAGATGCGTGAGAGAGAGAGAGAGAGAGAGAGAGATGCGTGAGAGAGAGAGATGCGTGAGAGAGAGAGATGCGTGAGAGAGAGAGATGCGTGCGAGAGAGGAGGGAGAGAGGGGGAGAGAGAGAGGAGAGGGGGGGGGGAGCGAGAGGTGAGGGGGCGAGGAGAGAGAGGGGGTGAGGGAGGGGGTTAGGAGAGATAGAGAGAGCGTGGGGGGGTGGGGAGAAGAGAGAGGGGAGAGGAGAGAGAGGGGGGAGAGGAGAGAGGGGGGGAGAGAGAGAGTGGGGGAGAGAGAGAGGGGGGAGGGGGGGAGAGAGGGGGAGAGGGGGGAGAGAGGGGGAGAGGGGGGAGAGAGGGGGAGAGAGGGGGGAGAGAGGGGGGAGAGAGGGGGAGAGGGGGGGGAGAGAGGGGGAGAGGGGGAAAGAAAGAGAGAACAATGTGTTTGTTAAAAAAGTTTTTATTAGTTCAAGAAAACAAAACAAAAAACAAACAAACAATGAAAAAAAATGATGGATTCTGTATTCACCATAAAATCCTTTCTTGGAAGTATGTTGAGGGACAAAAGAATCCAGGTAGTGTTGAGAAACTGTTGAGTCCAAAAGCAGTCCAGCTGAGGGGTGGACAACACAGCAACAATCATTAACAGGCACAAGAAAAACTGGGAACTACAATACATGCAGCCCAAGAGCAGAATCTATGAGTGAAGGGTATGGGGCCACCAAGCATTCAATGAGCAAAACCCCCTGGATACGGAGCTATCAATCATCTCCAATGAGTGAAACTCCCCTGGATACAGGGAGATGAAACTATCCCAGCCTTCTGAAGAGGCAAATGGATCACACTAGGGAATACCTGGTACATAGAAACAGACCTACTGGTCTGCTCAGAAACCTGTAACAAAAGAAAAGGGGGCTGAAATGGGCAGGGAAAATATAGGATTCGAGGAGGTGACCTTAAAAAGGAGGTTCCCCTAGTGTCCAATGCTCACCCAAGGGAGGAGAAGGGGTTGACACCTTGTCTAATGACAAGGGATCTGAGACTACATAGGCCAAGGACCTTGGTGGCGAGAACTTTATCTGGAAAACCTTACCCACAGGTGACAGACAATTAAAACACTGGAACCAGGCAAAGCCTGACCCAGCCAGATCTTGCAGGTGTTTAGGAATGAACTGACTCTTGACAGGAAGTCGTCTGACCTCCTGTGAAGAAAAATTAAAAAAAAAAAAGGAGCCAGTGCTCTGAGAAGTAACAAGTATGCATTGGTGACACTAAGGATCCAAGTCCTTAGCCAGGTAGAACAGTAAGAGCTGGTCCCGGCTCACCTAGAAAATCAAGGGGTTCCTCTAGAAATAACAGGCCCTGAGAAGTACCATGGACTCTAAAGGGATTTTCATGTCTAAATGATAGGGGATTTTCTGTCCCAAATGGGGGACAGCTCCAGTGACTGAGTTGACACATGGGCTGCAACAAAGCGTCCAGGGGTAAAAGGAGAGAGGAAAACATGCATTAACTGTGTAGTAGTAAAGAAGATAAGAAGGAGCTGCTGAAGAGGACATCAGAAGGATCATATAAAGATAAAGATATATAAAATCAGATTTGTTTGACAAATTTGTACTTTTGTGAATCCGTTCTGTCTGCAGCTTAAAGAATTATTTTCTATTAAAACTCTTCTATGCGGTCTTTTATTAAACTAGCAAGTATCTTCCCGACAATAGAAGTTAAATTTACCAGTCTGAAGTTAATTGGTAAAGACTTTGATTCATTTTTGAACATTGGTACTGCAGAAGTAAATGAAGGAAAAGAGTGGGATTCAGCTGAACTCTCCCTAGACCATCTATGATAAGGCATGTGTACACGCTAGCCTTCTGTGGCATTCCTTATCACATATCAAGTGTAGGACCAAAGAGACGATGTCCCTTGCAGGCAAAGCGATTCAGATTGTCTTTGGGAGTGGCATTAGCGTTCCAGCAACTTAACCATAACATTTGTATGCACTTTAGCCATACCTAGCTTAACAAGCTCAATTAAGAAGGGGTCCACCCAGTTGGTGGAGAGATCCTTTATGAGGGATCTAACCCATTCTACCATTTTTGACAGATTAATGTCACTGCCAACACAAGACTGAGGGAAGAACCTGCCAGATCAAACTGGGATTTAGAGAGAGATTTTGAATGCTGGTCAGGAGAATCTTTAAAAAAGGTAGGTATACACCACTTAACCAATTCCCATTCAAAGGGAAAAAAAGTTTAACCACACTCTCAGATGGAAGCTTAGGACCCTCCAGAGTACTTTATAGTACTTCAGTCCTCAGAGAAATACCTCAGATAGCATATGAAGTGGAAAGGTCTTTGCAGCTGTATGAGCTCTGAAAGGCTAAAGACAGCAGGTTGATCCTTCAAAACATAGGGTAGTATGCACTGCATCAATGGTCTGAAAGACCTCTTCAAATTCTGAGGTGAAGGCAATAGACTGTGAGGCCTCTCTTCAGAGTCCAAGATGGTCACAGCAATCAGTGGACCAGCTTGTGGAAAAGAAGGTGCCGTAGGCATGCTCAAAGCCTCTATGGAATGTACCCATGAGGAATTGAGTGAATTTAGTCACAAAGTACTGAGATGCAGTGGAGCCCCCTGAGAACAGGGTAGAGGACTTGGCCTCACCTGGCAGTGCTGAGAAAAACACTAATGGTGCAGATTCTATAACTACAGGGTCACTGGTCCTCTCAGATGACATCCAGTAGGAGTAGTAGAGTATGGCTGGGGTCGCCCATAGCAGTGGGCCTATCATCTCTGTATCTATGTGCAGAAAGGTTTTGCTTACGGGTCAGTGATGCAACTAGACCCAAAGTATGAGCCAAGGTGTCAGGTACTCACCTAGGCAGCTAATGCTAGGGTCAGATGGTCCAAGGTGACCAGGTCACTGTAAGCAGGCACTAGGAACAGACCAGTGACTAAGGTTCCATGTGATGCTTTCCAGGGCAGAGGCAGCAGCGGGATGGCACCTCCCCTATGCTGAACAGTGTGAAAAGAGATTGCAGAGCAAACAGGACACTCCACACAGCAGATAACATCAGAACTCAGTCACTCAGTGTGAACATTTTTTTATAATAGAACAATCAGAAGTGGAAAATTTGAAAGACGCCCAGCTGTGCAATAGCATGGTAGCTCCCAATTCCTCAGTGCAAATGGCATTACGCAACAAAGTGAGTCTTCAGAGCACGTAGGCAGCAACGTGGCTTTAGACCTGGAAAGAGCTGCTAACTTTTACCAGCAAACAAAGGTCTAGAAATCACTAGTCCCACATGTCCAGTCTAGCTGGGTCCAGGTACAGCACTCCAAAGTCTGGCAAAAGATTCATGAAAGTGACACCTTCATTTAACAGGGGACAAAGACACACAAGGCAACTGAAAGTATTTTTTTTTTCTTTAGCTCAAGCTACTGTTTTCCTCTGCAACTCTGAATACTGGCAAAATCTGTTATTGCAAAATACCAGGAAGTATCAGATGAGAATGTCTATTTCTAATAACAAAATCATTTTTATTTTACAGGGAATAAAAAAGAAAAAAAATACAGTAGAAATAGCAACTCAATGGTCATCAAAAACACAAACTACTAAATCTACGTAAATACTAAAATGAAGTTTACATCTCAAGCTGGCTCAGAAGATAGACTGGATTATCTGCCATGTGAATCTAATAAAAGTTTGGCTATAAACATTCAGATTGCTATATTTACAAACATAAAAAGTTCAAGAAATATAACTTACATGTTCAATGATGAGTTCCTTTGAGAATGCAGACACTATTTTTCGTGCGGCTATGCCAGCCTTGTGCCGAGTTTTATACTCCTCCTGCCAATCTGGAAGGTCCATTTGGTTGTAGTACTTGATTATTGATGGCCATCTACATAATACAATAAACACTAAGCTATCTTGTAGACATAGATGTTGGCATATTAGCATTTAAATATGGTGTCAGTTTTTGGGATGCAAAAACAAAAAATACCTCAAAACGATCAATGAAAACTGAAGCAATAGGAGTATAACACAATGCCAGTCCTGGAGGAACAGTATCACCCAACAATTTTTGGGAGTTTATTAGTTAACAGGTAATATTGAAGGATTCAGATTCCATTGAGCAAGGATAGCGTGTTTACATCCAAATCCTGGTTTCAAGATGGACATTTAGGGGTTTATTTACTAAAGCTGGAGAGTCCAAAATCAGACTCCCTTCTGCATAGAAACCAATCAGCTTCCAGGTTTCATTGCCAAAGCTTCATTGAACAAGCTGAGGTTAGAAGCTGATTGGTTTCTATGCAGAAGGGAGTCTGATTTTGGACTCTCCAGCTTTAGTAAATAAACCCCTTAAAGTGAGGTTGTTCAGTGCTGCCTTAGAATTCCAGAGCACCCATGTAGCTGCACTATAGACAGAGGAACTTGAACCAGCACAATTGTTTACTGTTCTTTACAGAGACAGGAGATATACGAGGTGTGACAATTTAATTCCCAGAATGCCCGTGGTGTAGCACTATGGTGAACAGTCACACAGCATTTGCACTTGAGTGTGTTCTGACATGTTCTAACTTGGACTCACTTGGGTCGCAGACCAGTTGACTCACACTTGTGTGTATTGTGCTCCTGGAGGAAAAGGAGTGACATATCTGGAGCAGTGGATTAACATCAAAGTTTGTGTGAAAATTGGCAAAAGTACAAGTGAAACTTTAGATCTGTTACAACAGGCTTATGGTGAACATTCCATGAATAAATCAAGTGTTTTTGAATGGCATAGGCGGTTTAACCACCTCCCACCCGCCAAATAGTAATATGACAGACGCAAGGTGGTTCTCTCGTTCTGGGAGGACGTTATATGACGTCCTCCCATTCTCACCGCGCATGCGCGGTGATTGGCGGTGTCCCTCGGACACAGCGGATCACCGATCACGGAAAGACCTGATGATGTCAGCTCAGTCATGTGATCAGCTGTGTCCAATCACAGCCGATCACACGTAAACAGGGAATTGCCTGTTATCGGCATTTCTCTCCTCACGAGCTGTCATGCTGACAGCTCGAGAGGAGAGAAGAGCCGGTAATCGGCTTTCTGCGGAGGGGACATGTACACTGATCATCAGGGCACTGATGATCAGTGTGCCCTGATGATCACTGTAGCCCCAGCAGTGCCACCTGTCAGTATCCATCACTGCCTTGTGCCAGTGCCCATCAGTGCCTACCAGTGCACATCAATGCCACATATCAGTGCCCATCTGAGCTGCCTTTCAGTGTCACCCATCAGTGCCAGTCAGTGCCACCTATCAATGCCTATCAGTTCCGCCTAACAGTGCTAGTCAGTGCCGCCTAACAGTGCCATGTATCAGTGATGCCTGTCAATGCCCATCAGTGCCACCTACCAGTGCCTCCCCATCAGTGCAGCCTACCAGTGCCCATCACTGCAGCCTCATTAGCGCACATCAGTGAAGGAGAAAAATCACTTATTTACAAAATGTTATAACAAAAACTAAGAAAAAAGGTTTTTTTCAAAATTTTCAGTGGTTTTTGGTTTAAGAAAAAATAAAAAACCCAGAGATGATTAAATACCACCAAAAGAAAGCTCTGTCACAAAAAAATGATAAAAATGTCATATGGGTACAGTGTTGCACGACCGCGCAATTGTCACTCAAAGTGCGTGAAAGCTGGAAATTGGCCTGGGCAGGAAGGGGGTATAAGTGCCCTGTAGGCTTGTGGTTAAGGAGGAGCGGCAAGAGAACGCAAGAAGTCGGCAACTTGGATGCAAACGTGGACAGAGTGAGAACCCCAGTATGTTCAGATCGAAGATTGAGCATGTGAATGATGGCAGAAGAATTGATCATGGACAAGGAAACAGTGTGGAAGATTCTAATGAAGGATTTGGGAATGAGAAAGATTTCTGCAAAGATAGTGTTGACAGAAGATCACAAAGAAAATCCTCTTCAAATGTCATCTACTGTACAGGTAAGGAAACATTATTTTTAGTTTTTATAGTCCATTCCAGGGAGTAAATTGTCACATCTCGTAATGTAGACAGTTATTGAATTAAAATTGTTCTCATATCAGTCTGAAATGCACATAATACCAAAACAATATGCATATGAAGGTCTACTAGCCTGTGCATATAAATCACCAGGCAAAAAGCATTTCAAAGAATGGTCACCAATGGCAGCTTCTATGTTACTCTTTGACAGATTTCCTCTTAAATACGACATCATTCAGTACATGAAATCATTTATTTTATTTACATTTTTAATCACATTTACAGGAAGATTATTTCACCAGAAGATAGGAGCATGCAATAGGTTGGGAAAACCGAATACGCTGAACCCACTGTTTATGTGCCCGACATACTGGCCAAACCCTCAATTACATATAAAACTTCATATTCTGACCAATCCCTGATCTCCCTGTACCCTGTGCCACACTGACCAATCCCCGATCTCTCCATACCTTCTGCCGCAGTGACCAATCCCGATCTTCCCATACCTTCTCCCACACTGACCGATCCCCGATCTCCCCGTACCTTCTCCCACACTGACCGATCCCCGATCTCCCCGTACCGTCTCCCACACTGACCGATCCTCGATCTCCCCGTACCGTGTCCCACACTGACCGATCCTCGATCTCCCCGTACCGTGTCCCACACTGACCGATCCTCGATCTCCCCGTACCTTCTCCCACACTGACCGATCCTCGATCTCCCCGTACCTTCTCCCACACTGACCGATCCTCGATCTCCCCGTACCTTCTCCCACACTGACCGATCCTCGATCTCCCCGTACCGTCTCCCACACTGATCGATCCTCGATCTCCCCGTACCGTCTCCCACACTGATCGATCCTCGATCTCCCCGTACCTTCTCCCACACTGACCGATCCTCGATCTCCCCGTACCGTCTCCCACACTGACCGATCCTCGATCTCCCCGTACCCTCTCCCACACTGACCGATCCTCGATCTCCCCGTACCTTCTCCCACACTGACCGATCCTCGATCTCCCCGTACCTTCTCCCACACTGACCGATCCTCGATCTCCCCATACCTTCTCCCACACTGACCGATCCCTGATCTCCCCGTACCTGCTCCCACACTGACCGATCCCTGAACCTTTTCCCACACTGACCACTCTCTGATCTCCCTGTACCTTTTCTCACACTGACCACTCTCTGATCTCCCTGTACCTTTTCCCACACTTACCGATCCTCGATCTCCCCATACCTGCTCCCACACTGACCGATCCCTGATCTCCCCGTACCTGCTCCCACACTGACCGATCCCTGAACCTTTTCCCACACTGACCACTCTCTGATCTCCCTGTACCTTTTCTCACACTGACCACTCTCTGATCTCCCTGTACCTTTTCCCACACTTACCGATCCTCGATCTCCCCATACCTGCTCCCACACTGACCAATCCCCGATCTCCCCGTACCTGTTCCCACACTGACCAATCCCCGATCTCCCCGTACCTGCTCCCACACTGACCAATCTCTCTGTACCTTTTCTCACACTGACCACTCTCTGATCTCCCTGTACCTTTTCCCACACTGACTGATCCTCGATCTCCTCATACCTGCTCCCACACTGATCGATCCCCGATCTCCCTGTACCTACTCCCACACTGACCAATCCCTGATCTCCCTGTACTTTTTCTCACACTGACCACTCTCTGATCTCCCTGTGCCTTTTCTCACACTGACCACTCTCTGATCTCCCTGTGCCTTTTCTCACACTGACCGCTCTCTGATCTCCCTGTGCCTTTCCCCACACTGACCGCTCTCTGATCTCCCTGTGCCTTTCCCCACACTGACCGCTCTCTGATCTCCCTGTGCCTTTCCCCACACTGACCGCTCTCTGATCTCCCTGTGCCTTTCCCCACACTGACCGCTCTCTGATCTCCCTGTGCCTTTCCCCACACTGACCGCTCTCTGATCTCCCTGTGCCTTTCCCCACACTGACCGCTCTCTGATCTCCCTGTGCCTTTCCCCACACTGACCGCTCTCTGATCTCCCTGTGCCTTTCCCCACACTGACCGCTCTCTGATCTCCCTGTGCCTTTCCCCACACTGACCGCTCTCTGATCTCCCTGTGCCTTTCCCCACACTGACCGCTCTCTGATCTCCCTGTGCCTTTCCCCACACTGACCGCTCTCTGATCTCCCTGTGCCTTTCCCCACACTGACCGCTCTCTGATCTCCCTGTGCCTTTCCCCACACTGACCGCTCTCTGATCTCCCTGTGCCTTTCCCCACACTGACCGCTCTCTGATCTCCCTGTACCTACTCCCACACTGACCACTCTCTGATCTCCCTGTGCCTTTCCCCACACTGACCACTCTCTGATCTCCCTGTACCTTTCCCCACACTGACTGATCCCTGATCTCCCTGTACCTTTTCCCAAACTGACCGATCCTCGATCTCCTTATACCTTTTCCCACACTGACCACTGCTTGATCTCCCCGTACCTGCTCCCACACTGACCACTGCCTGATCTCCATGTACCTTCTCACGCTGACTGATCCTCGATCTCCCCGTAACTTCTCACACTGACCGATCCCTGATCTCCCTGTACCTTCCCACACTGACCGATCCTCGATCTCCCCGTAACTTCTCACACTGACCGATCCCTGATCTCCCTGTACCTTCCCACACTGACCGATCCTCGATCTCCCCGTAACTTCTCACACTGACCGATCCTTGATCTCCCTGTACCTTCCCACACTGACCGATCCTCGATCTCCCCGTAACTTCTCACACTGACCGATCCCTGATCTCCCTGTACCTTCCCACACTGACCGATCCTCGATCTCCCCGTAACTTCTCACACTGACCGATCCCTGATCTCCCTGTACCTTCTCACACTGACCGATCCCTGATCTCCCTGTACCTTCCCACACTGACCGATCCTCGATCTCCCCGTAACTTCTCACACTGACCGATCCCTGATCTCCCTGTACCTTTTCCCACACTGACCGATCCCTGATCTCCCTGTACCTTCTCACACTGACCGATCCCTAGGTCATGGTTACCCTCTCACACCCGATTATTCTCTCACCGAGTAAACAGCTGCTTCCTCCATATTTTCCCCCGGGTGGCACACACCGCTCGGAGCCGTCTGCAGACACTACTGACGCTGGCGATGTCCCTGTAGTCTAGATCCCCCTTACATAGGATGAGCTCCAGCAGCTCCTCCGGCAGCACCGCCAGGCCCGGGCACACTGGCAGTGTCCTGTCCTCATCTGCCGGGGAGCAGCAGCTCGCCGTACTGGCCGAGGAATCGCTATCATCGTGCAGACTGCTCTTTGCATCTTCAGCAGTCAAGGCAGCAGCCATCTTTTGTTTACATGGCCTACACGTTATAGGAGAGCCGGTGGTCGCCGTATGATGACGTGTGTGCGGGGTTGTATAATCCCATAGCAGGCCAGAGGGAACAGTGAGTGGGGGCAGGGAGAGAACAGTGAGTGGGGGCAGGGAGGGAGCTCGGACAAAGCTCTCATAGGGACTGGTATGGTGAGGGACGTTGTGTGGAAGTAATTCGGGTTTCTTCCTTCGATAAATTATACTATAAAGCAACCTTTGTCAATAGTTTACCCATGAAGAAGTATTTGACATAATGTCCGTGTCCTAGGGAACACCTACTACAGCATTGCAGTGTGTTCCGTTCATGAAGGGGATTCGGCAGCATATCTACCAAGAGGCAAACAAGGCGTTTGCCTGGGGCAGCAATTTTTAGAGGGGGGTCAGCAATTTTCAGGGGGGCAGCACCACCCCTTTACTGTGATGAGGCAGCGGCTTCCGCAACAAGCTCATCTGAGCTCCCTGCTGCCCCCATTGTCTCCTGCAGGTTCCCCGCTCTTGCCCCTGCACACTGGGCCGATACCCCTGTCCCCAGCACTGGCAAGCCAGTTGACCTGACCGTCACATTCTTCATGACAAGGTTCCGGTCTCTGGTCAGTCCTCTCACTCCGGAGCCGCTCTTCACCCAGAGCGCAGAGCCACCCTCCTCGCCACTGCTGAACACAGGCTGGAATTCCCTTGTGATCGCAGGTGGGCATCGGTGGCGGATGGTGGTCGCAGCCGATTTTAGTGTTGCCTAGGGCAGCACAAGGGGTAACTATAATGCTGATGGGATTGCCCGTGTGCAAAGTCATGGTCACTATTCCGTACTCTTGCTCTTGGACCTCTCCGCTGCCTTTGACACAGTTGATCACCCCCTCCTCAAAAAAAACTCCATTTACTTGGTCTCCGTGACTATGCTCTCCATTGGTTTTAATCTTACCTATTTCACCGCACCTTCAGTGTCACTTACAACTCTACTTCCTCCTCTCCTACTCATCTTACTGTCGGGGTCCCCCAAGGTTCTGTCCTTGTACATCTTCTATTCTCAATCTACACTTCTTCCCTGGGTCAGCTGATGGCTTCCCATGGTTTCCAATACCATTTCTATGCTGATGACACACAAATATATCTCTCTACTCCTCAGCTCACCCCTTCAGTTTCTTACCGTATCACCGATTTACTAACAGACATATCAGACTGGATGTCACACCACTTCCTAAAAATCAATCTATCCAAAACTGAGCTCATAATATTTCTTCACCCACATGCCCCTTCACCTGATTTCTCAGTCATGATCAATAGCACCAATACCAACCCATCCCTGCATGCCAGGGTGCTAGGTGTAACCCTTGATTCTGAACTATCCTTTCAGGCCCACATCCAATCCCTGTCCAAATCATGCCACCTCAACCTCCGCAACGTCTCCAGAATACGCCCCTTTTTAACCAATGATACCACGAAGCTCCTAATCTACTCCCTGAAAATCTATTGCCTCGACTACTACAACTCCCTCCTCATTGGCTTACCTTTACATAGGCTATCCTCCCTCCAGTCCATCATGAATGCTGCCAGGCTCATCCACCTTACCAACCATTCAGTGTCTGCTACCCCTCTCTGCCAATCCCTCCACTGGCTTCCACTCGCTCAACAAATAAAATTCAAAACAGTAACAACTTACAAAGTCATCCACAACTCTGCCCCCAGCTACATCACCAACCTGGTCTCAAAGTATCAACCAAACTGCTCTCTCCAATCCTCCCAACACCTTCTGCTCTCTAGTTCCCGTATCACCTCCCATGCTCGCCTCCAGGACTTCTCCCGAACTTCTCCCATCCTATGGAACTCTCTACCCTAATCTGTCCGGCTGTCTCCAAATCTACCCACCTTTAGACGATCCCTGAAAACCTTTCTCTGTAGCCTCTCTACCAGTCTGATTATGTCAGCATTTCTGTGCTCAAATCGGTACATTTTTTGCATGCAAATATGTTGTTTTTTTATTGTAGGCCTGTAGATTTTAGGAATAACTCACTGAAATCTGTCCGAACAAGAGTCTAGTAAACATTCCGGGTATGAAAAAATTTGAAACACGAAATCATAAATTATAGTTTAATAAATAATCATAAAAAATAATAATATAATAATAAATGTAATTCAATAATATAATCAAACCAAAAACACTGAAATTTGAAATAGAGCGCCAAGTTCGCACATCACTGAGCAAAGTCGCAAAATCATTTTCAGTGTCTGATGACGAATTTCCCCACGAATCATTATCACTCAATTCTGCAAGTAGTTCTAATTTACTATCGCTGTTCTCTAGCTGGTATAAAACCGCTTTTGACCTAAAGGGACACTTTTTGGACACCATGGACATTTCTCAGTTTCCAGGCAGAAAGAACAGTAAAAATGCAGGCAGGGCACAGGATAAAGCACTAGGGACAAAATTTATGTGAAATGGTTTGATACAGTAATGTTTTACTATGTGATTTTAGTGTATTTAGTGAATGTCACGACGTTGCAGGGAATGGAACCCAGAAGACAGATGCCGGCATCAGCTGGAGGAGATGGCCTGGGACGCTGCAGTGGGGACATCGCAGGAGCGAAGGGCAAGGTTAAGTGCAGAAGGGATCCCGGAGCAGCGCTGTAAGGTATTCCCAAGTGTAGCTCGGGGTTACCGCTTGTGGTACTGAAACTTTACCCCGAGCTACACTCAGGAATACCTCCAGGGAGGCTAAAGAAGTCTGTCCTGCTTCTACCTAGTAAACTGCCATTTATTTCCTCCATCAGCTCATCCCCCCACAGCTATCACCTTTTGTATCACTTAATCCTTCCTCCTAGATTGTAAGCTCTAACGAGCAGGGCCCTCTGTTTCCTCTTGTACCAAATTGTATTGTAACTGTAATGTCTACCTTCATTTTGTAAAGCGCTGTGCAAACTGTTAGTGCTATATAAATCCTGTATAATAATAATAACATCTATTCATGCAGTGTGAGCAAACACTGCCCTCTTATGGGTGTACGTTTAAGTACATAGCTTTACATTGGTGGTCAGTGGGAGAAGGACTTCCTCACATTAGTGTGAGGGGGTGAATGCCACTCAAGACCGATCCCCAGGAGTCAGGCAATAAACACCATACATAAAATGGCCTCTGCCCCAGTCTAAAACTGGCCTTCACAGCAAGGAGCACACCAAACAAAGAAAGGCCACTGCCCCAGTCTATAACTGGCCTTCACAGCAAGGAGCAAATGGAAGGGCAACGCATGTCAATCAACAAAAAAGAAAAATTCCCAGCTCTAACTTGCCAGCCAGCCTGCAAACAAACCCAATTAACTGTCTAACAGTATGCGTTAAAAACCGGGGTTTAGTTAGCACACATTTGCAAACATATGCGTAAGCTACAGAGCCTCGTCACGGCACCCCAGTATTCTGTAGTTCCTAACTCCAATTTTAAGAGCCCCCATAGTAGAGGCACATGTATTTAATGGATAGACCAAGGGCAGATGGACCTGAGGGAGCCCACCCCAGTTTGTTTGTAAACTGGCTGCCAAGTAAGAGCTGGGAATTTTTTTGTTGTTCTGGCCAGGGTTAAATGTGTTGGAGGGTGTGGCCAGAGCGGCGGCTGTGGCCATCTACTACATGGCGTTCGTTGCCTGACTCCTGGGGATCGGTCTTTAGCGGCATTCACCCTCTCACACATTACCAAGTCTCTGGAGTAACTTGGGATGCTGCTCGCTTCTCTTATCTGCCAGCAGGGTGACTATAATCTGTAACCAGCCTTGAGCAGTGCCAGAAGCTTTCAAAACGGTTCCTCACATTAGTGGTCACTGAGAGAAGGACTCCCTTACATTGGTGGTCAGTGGGAGAAGGACTTCCTAAAATTGGTGGTCAGTGGGAGAAGGACTTCCTCACATTGGTGGTCAGCCAGCCTCTTCTTAAGAAGTGTCAATATGACCAGCATGCCTACTTGTTTCTGGAGAGGGATTATGGTAAATATCACTTGTTTGATCCTTACCAGAACTGTAAGCAAGGCATAGCAGTTAAGATGGTCATAGTCCTTAAAGGTCGTATGGGTTCCCTGTAGATCTCCAGATCAGGGATCCTGGAGATCTTCAGGTCATATGCAAATCTGGGAAGAAAGGACCTTAGTCCTGACAGGATGAAAAGCTTTCTAGATTCTACTTCAGTATTGGGAAATAGTACATTACCTCTGATGGATCTGTCAGAACCAATTTCAGTGGATGAGGTAGTTCAAGCTATTGCGAAGCTGGCTATGATTTTCGGATGCATTACTATTGTAATTCGGAAATTCAGATACATCCAAATTTCCACTTAATGAAAAATGTATCCGAATTTCGTTTTGGTTTTGGAACAAAACGAACTGCACGTCTAGTTGGCTCTGGTGTGCGCCAGGGGTGTCCTCTGAGCCCTCTGCTATATGCATTTGCTATCAACCCCTTCATAAGAAGGCTAGAGGACAGATCATTATGCAGAGTGCATTGGGCATTGCTGGTGTGCCGCCTTTGAGGGTCATGGCATATGCTGATGTTGTATCTGTTATCTCTGGGACAAAGGAGGTGCAGGAGTTGGTCTCTGTGATAGAACAGTATACGGAGGCTTCTGGCTATAATGTGAACCATGAAATTAGTAAAGTTTTCTGAATGGGTGAGGGGGGTGAAAGCTTTGAACTTCTGGATGCCTTCCCAGAGCCCCAGAAGGAAATTAAAGTGATGGGTATCAAATCTGATCCTGGTGACTATAGTCCTCGAAATTGGGAAAGCAGGTTGGTGGATACCAATGCCAAAGTAGCAAGCCGGAAGAAATGGAAGCTTTCCTTGAGGGAGAGGGTTGACTTGATCAAAACTTACCTGATCCCAATCTTTATATGTCAGATCCCTCTGTATCTTGCCGGAATCTCTGTATGCAAGCTGTTTTTTCCATCTTGTATGGGGAAATAGGCTGAAACTGATCACGCACACTGCAACTTACCTGTCCAGAAGGGTGGCATAGCAATGGTCAAACCATTAGTTTTCTTTTTTTTAAAGTGTAATCTTGGTAATACGTTAGCAGAGACCCCTATGGGATGGGTGGTTATTTTTCAGTCTTGGTTTAAGCCTCTTCTGTGATTATGGGAAAATGTTGGGCCAATCAAAATGAGAGAGGGTTTACATTTAATGAATTTGGAGAGAATCCCTTTGAAGTTTATGGATCAAGCCTGGCTTGCTTTCCTTGGAAGGCTCTATGTAATAGGAACCAGAAGCATCACCCTGTGGATGATCAGGATTGTCCTAGAGTGGAGTGTGTTGGTAAAAATGGAGTCTATGGACCACTTTTTGTTTCAGTGTGCCTTTAACATAGAGGTGTATAAAAGGTTGGAGAGGGTTCTAGACATGCCCTTCCTCTATTGCATGAGTTATGCAAAGTGAGTGTACGGAGCATTCCTGACTCGCTGGGATTTTGATTTGGATACACGTTTTCTAGTTAGTATAGTTGTCTGTTACTTCATGTGTAATGCGTAATGCCAGATTACCCTGTGGAAGAAAGTCCTCCCTGTTGAGATGGTGGTGCACGACATTCTGGGTGAGATTGGGAAGATAAGGGGTCTGGAGAGGGACAGGGAGCATCAAGCAGTCTGGATAAGTGCGTAGAGGAATACCAAACCTGCTTTTGTTGAACTGTCCATCTCTTGGTGAGGAGCTCTTTTCTTATGCTGTTCTTTACACTCTTTTGGTTTTTGTTGGTTAGTATTTTTTTTTTTTAATTGAAGAAGGGCTGCATGCATGATGGGGGATGGGTTTGTTTCTTGATTTTGCAGGTTTGATGTCTGGTGTAGTGATGTGATTCTTAGTAAGAGTTATTTCCCCCCCCCCTAATGACACATTCATTCATAATTTTTTTGCTTTTGCTATAAAGCCAATTGTGTTTGAGAGCAGAATGTATTTATTTATATTCTGTATATGGATTTTATGTTTATTGATTGCAAGAATTTTAATAAAGAAACATTGGAAGAAGGACTTCTTCACATTGGTGGTCAGTGGGCGAAGGACATCTTCACATTGGTGGTCAGTGGGTGAAGGGCTTCCTCACACTGGTGGTCAGTGGGTGAAGGGCTTCCTCACACTTGTGGTCAGTGGGTGAAGGGCTTCCTCACGTTGGTGATCAGTGGGAGAAGGACTTCTTCGCATTGGTGGTCAGTGGGTGAAGCTCTTTCTTCTTGACGGCTCAAACTTGGCCAGGAGAGTGTAAAGTTTCTGGATAGGGGTGGGGTCTAGGGGATGGTTGTCCATGTCCCATGCCTCACCCTCTGTTGAGGGGGAGTCAGCTGATCAGAGGTGGACTAGGATTAAGGGGAAGAAAAAGGAGTATGAGTAAATGGTCCTTTCTCCTTCAGAATCTGACACAGGAGGGGTGGACGGAACTGCCCTGTGTTCGGTTCAATCAGGGTTTGGCAAACTTCAAAGAATGTCGGATGCCACATCCAAATATCATTAAAATCAATGGGGACAAATCATTTAAAAATGCCAATTTTCTGGGCTAGTAGGCAAGGGGGGTGTAAAAAAAATAACAAGTGGGTGGGCACTGCCCTAGGAACATGTACCAATGCAAAAAATCATTTTTTTTTTAATTCCATTCGGCCAGAGCAGTGAAACATTCAAATGTCCAGTTTCTTTAAATAATATGCCTGGGGGTGTACTAATTCTGCCTGTAAAGGGAGACATCTACATGGTGTTCAGAAAGTGCTGCAGCAGTGCTGACAGTAAGGACCCATTCACACCGAAAGGACAGCTGCCAGAGAGTAAACTGCAGCACTTTACCTGTCCGGCAGCTGTCCATTCTGACTGTGTTAGGGGCCGGTGTAGTGCGAGATCCAATGCATCACACAGCTTCCCCCTCTTTTTGTTACACTGATCTTTATTTGAAGTGTAATGAAGTGCACTTCAGTCATGGCACTGTGCTGCTGTACAGTGCATGCAATTCTGTACAGAATGCTGCAATAAATTGCAGCATGTCTGTATTTTGTCATAGCTCTCTGCAACAGAGCTCTGGGCTGTGTTGCAGCGTAAATAGGACACACAGAAGGCAATTGTTCTCTATGTGTCCTTAACAAATACACAGAGAAGTTAAGTACAAGTACATTCTGGCTCCTTGTTAGCTGAGGGTTTTAACAGCTGTATAGCAGAGGTTTTAGCATAGAGGCATATCAAAGGGTGGGTAGAATTCTAGCCGTCCCCTTCTGTTATCACATGAGTTTTGTAGAGTGGGTGTATGGAGCATTACTGACTTGCTGGGTTTTTATTGTATACACGTTTTATAGTTATTCTAGTTGTCCATTAATTTGCATGGAATGCATGGTGCCAAATTTCCCTGTGGCAGAAATTCTTCCCGTTTGAGGTGGTGGTGCACAACACTCTGCACAACATTCTGAGAATGGGAAAATATGGGGTCCTGAGAGGAGCAGGGAGCCTAGGGCAGCCTGGATAAGGACCTGGGGGAATATTCGACCTCCCTTTGAACTGTCCATCTGTAGGTGGGTAGCTTTTTTTTTTTCCTGTGCTGTTCTCACTCCCTTAGTTTTTGTTGAGTTTGTTGTTCTTTTTGACGAATGGCTACATGCATGACTGGTGTGGTTTTCTTGACCTTGAAGGTTGATGTCTGGTGTTGGGGTGTGATTCTTGTTAAGGTTTAGCCATAGAATTCCGCGCATATAAATAGAGATTAGAACCAATCTGGATATTCCAGGGCATCTGCACAAAAGAGAAGAGTACAAGGCAATTGCTGTAATTGCTCTGTAACAGCATGGTCCTGCATCCCCTTTAATAACATAATCCAAGCAGCCAAGCAAATGCAGCAGCATAGCTGATCAGGCAATCTTACGGCCACAGCATATCAACAAGCATGACGCACTGTCCATCCAGAGATAATAGACATTTGGATATGTGTCCCGCTCATACCGCTCCTGATCTAATGAAGCCTGCTAACATTGAAAGGTGAAATGCACTGATGTCAGCACTTCCTGAGATCACATTGGCCACACACTACAGCTCCAGAGAGTGGACAAACATAGAAACGGGCAGCTTATATGGTAGTAATGACATCTATAAACAGTATGAAGGTTGGCTTATATTGGAAGACTGGATTATTCTGAGAGAAATCTTCTGCAGGTTCTACCAACACTGGCTCAATATCCTCCTCATTTCCTTCTTATTCTGTGTCCTATAGAACTGGCATATCAGAGTCAAACTCTGGTTCAGAAATGGGAGTAGGAGAAGAGGGACTTTTCTGAGCCCTGGACAAAATGGCTGTATTAAAGTCATAATTCATCCAAGAAATTGTGACACACATGCAGAAAATTCTGCTTTTGGTAGGTAGGCCTCTTGTTATGTGCCTGAAATAGGGATAGAATTGGATGCTGAGAATAATGTAAAAATTGGGACCTGCTCTGGGGCAAAGGACACATTATCACTCTGAAGCTGAGAATTTATTTAGAATTGATTTGCTTTTGCCTGGTCCCTGCTATATCTACACGTGAGGGAGTTCCCCTCGGGTGTACTCATTAGGTAGAGTAAGTGTGTCTGGAGGAGTGATAACCCAGGTGTAGACCATCCTGCAACGAATCTTCATGGCACAAGGACTGGAAAAATTGCATGAATACCTTATAAGGGCTTTAGGCTGAAGTGACGTTCAAATGTGCAATCAGTGGTGAGATATGAAGCACCTGGTCAAACACCTGAGACTGGGCTCTGAGTGGTTACATTTTAGTGCCAAGTTTGAAAACCTTGCACTATGAAGAGAATGTATTCCAGTCTTACCTGTCCAAAATGTCAGACTACATATAAAGTTCAGGCTTTGCCTGTCATTGTGGGCATACCCCCAAAGGGGTCTTCAGGGACTTATTCCATAGTGATGGACCACAGCCTTGGACCTGTATAGCACTCTGTGGCTTAGCACATTGCACCAAGTGTCAAGGTGAGCATCCCACACAGCATGCCATCCCCACAGTGAGGAGTCTGGGTATGGCTCCCAAAGTTTTACTGAGGTTGCACCAATCGAGATACACTGCATCTGTAGACATTTGAAGACAGTAAATGTTGAATAAAGAATTTTAAAAAAATTAAAAAGAAAATGAGTAAACTAGGGAAGCGTATTTCTCTGTGAAGGAGAAGAGGTCCATCACCTTCAGATACTAGCAAAAAGCTGAGGATTCTCAGAGTGTGGTAGGGATATAGGGAAGGTGCCCCTGGGGGAGCATGTCCTCAAAAGCCTGCCAGTGTTTGATTACCTGAATGTACGAGCCTATAAGTTACCTGTGTCCTGTACTGTGCAAGTAGGATATTGTGTTTTAATTGCTGTCCCTGAGCTTGATGGAGAGATTTTCCATTAATTTCTGTCTTAATACCCATCATCACTAGGACTGACAGAGTTTTTAACCCTTTCTCACAATTGTTGCTTGAGTTCTGTTTTAAAGAATATCTGGTCCATATAAAATGAATATGTAATGCTTTTTACTTGCCTAAAAGTTCATTAGAGGGCTAACACTTAGGTTTTGGCATTCTGGTATATATAATAATATAATATATAATTCTGGTGTACATAATAATATAATTAAAATTAGCAGAATTTTCTTGAGACTTGCAATTCCTTTAAGGATTCTTGTATGGAAAGAATGTAGAGACAGACAAATTGCACAAACCTAACATTATTGGGCATATTTATAAAGCAGTTAATGTGACATTTACCAAACATACAAAGCAAGTGAATCCTTCAGCTGAATGCAGTTTATTATAGAGCGATTGATTCACTACCAGTAAATGTTTGGTGGATGTCGCATATGTCTATATTGAAGATAAATCACTTTCAATCAGTTTTTTGAAGAGTCTATATTATTAAAGTTTTTTTATGTGTAATCATTTTTGAAAAGTCTGTTTTATTTGAAGACATGAAAAGTTTGTATTATTTCATTATTTTTTCCTATTTTAAATATAGAAATAAGAAAGGATAACAAGGAATGAGGTAAAGCTCTTTTATTTTCATAGTAGATCTTTTTCAAACAAACATATGCAATGCTGATCCATACCACTGTTAGCTTGGGACTATACAAAGAGGTGCATGCTTAGACTACAGTCAAAGTGGAGGTGTAACATACTAATCCTGCTAATGATGCAGAATGGTCATTAATACCCATGTAAAATTGCAGAAGTTTCACTTTATTAGAAAGTTTTTAAATCATATTTTTACTGGCTTTAACTTTGTAACTGATCACCTCATCCACTTTCACAAACTTCACAATTTGAGCATTATGTATACCCCTTAATGTTTTGCCATCAATTGTGGAAACAAAGAATATGAAGAATACCAAGCACATTTATTTATTTTACTCTGTAAGTGGCATTTCTTTTGTCAACTACAGATCCATTAGATTTATAAGAAATCAACTGAAATAAATATAGATTTATGAAGATGAGTGGAACGCTTATCTCATGTTTTAGGCTAAGGAAGTAGAACGATCTGTTATCTGCAATTGATACATTCTTTTTTGCATAGTATAGCAGTATAAGAATTGGTGTTACGTCTGTTTTATCTTCAATTGTATGTGCTACCCTCAAACTTTGTACTTAAAGGACCACTATATTTAAAATATAAAAGTTACATTATGTGAAGAAACTGCTAACAGCATTCATAGCTATGTACTGTATGTAACAGTTCTCACATCTGTACTGAAAATTAGATTTCTAACTTTTTTATAACCTTGATGTGCATCTCATCGGCTAACATTTTAGGCATTAGACAGGACATGAGGTCATCAATGTGTCTTGAAATGTCGCCCCATACTTTTCCACCTTTAGTTTTTATAACCGCTCTTTTGATAATCTCTTAAGGAAAACTTATTTTCATGGAATACAATCCAAGAATTATTTAGTTGGCTCCCTAGATGTCTTCAGTGTGGTTGAAGTTGAGTAGGATGCTTGGCTGAGATCTTGGTTAAAAGCCAAGCACCTGTCATCAGCAGCTCTGGAATTCACTACATATGTTCATGCATGAATGAACGTGGAGACACAGAGGGCAATATTCTGTGACTTCAAGTGGACTCTGTATAGAGATACATGGAAAACACACACAGTCTGATAGTTACCTTGCAAGGATGTGATACGATTCTTAAGCAAGCTTCTTACAACAGTAAAGACCCAATGTGGGCTTGAATCATGATGCACTGTGTAAACCAGTACAATATGGTTCTTTTCAAACTAATCATGTGGTAGTGTCAGTGGCTGGTGATTTGCTCAGCACTGTCACAGGGGGACAGAAGGAGTTCTGAGCACTGTGTAAGCTCTGATTTCAATAACATATCTTTCATTGCCCCCAACCCTCAAATTGACAGGACAACCAAAAATAGATTAGCATTGCAGTTGGAGAGTTCTGGACTTACAAACCTGTTCCTTTGCCCAGCAAAGTACAGGTTCCATTTCAGCTGCTTATAGGGTTGAGCTATCTCTCAAACATTCTATAATATGAAATAGCAAAATTCAATATGTATATGTAAATTATAAGCACAACACAAGAATGTAGTAAATGGTGCAAATAGAAAAAAAAATAAAGCTTTGAAAATCCGAGTTTGCTTTAAGAGAATATATTGAGGGGAATTCAACAAAGTTTCTGTGCCACTTTTCTGGTGTTACTCTCTTGTAAATGTATTGTGCCAAATGAAGCATTGGAGACACTTTTGATTTTGACAGTGATTTGTACATCAACTTTAGGTTTTTATAAAATGCACCACTTTTACATTGTTGCATAATGAATTTGCCAAATTCAAAATAAAATAACAATTTGTAGCCTATGAAAGTGGAATTAATTGAGGCCAGGAGTAGAGTAGAGAGAGAGAGAAACTGGTGGAGACAGATTTTGTCAAAGTGTCTTGCGTGCATTCTAAAAGTGGTGCAGCTTGCGCCAAATTCATGTGCAAGTTCACCTGTTTGACACATTCTGCACCACTTGTGTTTTTGTATATATTTTAATTATTTATTTCCAAAACTTAACATTATATGTACTTTAGTTTTGGTTTAGCAAAGTTAATATTAAAGTAAATATTAAATATTGCATCAGAATATTTCATATTTACCACTTTTAGTCAGCAGGTAGCAAGGTCTGTAAAAGAGCTCCAGCTTTCTGAAGGCTTATGTTCAGCTGATTTGTGATTAAACTGAATAGCCCATGTTGAGAATAGACCTGAGTAGCAATCAGATTACAAATATAGCTGAAAAAGTGGCAAAATCCCTCTCACACCCCTAATATAGGTGGCATCACCTGGATTAGTCAGGAATACACAGGCTGCTGACAACCGTGCATGCTGGGATATTTTAGAATAGTGAGGGTTGATCTGCTAAAACCGGTGAGTGCAAAATCTGATGCAGCTGTGCAAGCCAATCAGCTTTTAACTTTAGCTTGTTCAGTTAAGCTTTGGCAATAAAACCTGGAAGCTGATTGGTTTCTGTGCAAATCTGCACCAGATTTTGCACTCTCCAGCTTTAGTAAATCAACCCGTGTGTCTTCCACACACTCTTATGCAGGCTTATTTGAGAATAAATTATATAAAAATATCAGTATGTTTAAAAAATTATTAATAAAATTCACTAAAAAACAATTTCCCTTTGTATTTGTTTATTTGAATAAACATTTACCATTTTCTCATAGGTGAGTATGTATATTTTTATTCACATGTTTAAGAAAAAAAAATCACAATAATTGCTTTAAAATCATTCTGTTACAACATGACATTAAATCATAGTATCATAACAATTTTGTGGAACTTTTACAAAAGAAGAAATCCATTTTAAATATGAAAGCTGAACTTCAGGCATGCTGAAAAAGTTGAAATACACGCATGTGAAGTACCCAGTCTAGCAAAAGATTTCTAATTCTGTTCAGCCTTTTCTATGATCAGGCATCCTTGCTATACAGCATAACATGTCTCTAACCTCACTTTTTTCCACTACAGCACAGTTTGTTGAAGGAACTTCCAGTCTACCGATTGAACAGTAAAGGTGCATCATTTTACTGTTGAGATCAACACTTAACTTATTCTATGTACTGAATTTGTTAGCAAGCTCCCAGTGTTAGACTGACAGCACTATGGAATTCAGTAGAACTGAACTGATGTGCAGCTGGGTACGACTGTATCTCAGTTTAAATTGAATGTCATCACAGGAACGTGGAGGCTTCCATTACTGAGCATTTCTTCTTTAAATACTGACACTTCAATACTCAGCTGATGTGCAAATACAGACTTTTTACTTTCCTACAACTTTCCTGTTCCATGTTCATGACTCAAAGAGTATTGAGATTAGTAGGTCAGGACAACAGCCATCCATCTATCAGATTTCAGAAGGATGCCAGAAATGGCAACTCCCAATGTTTAATGACAGATATACTTTCAGTCTTTCCTTGCAGGTGAATATTGGAAGCAGGGGCGTATTTACCACAAGGCATACAAGGCATTTGCCTAGGGTGACATTTTTCAGGGGGGCAGCTCAGCCCCCCGGAAGAAGGAACACTTGCGGCATGGGGATCAGGTGGGATCCAAGAGAGGCTGTGCGCTGCATTATGCTGTATACAGAGCCTGACTCTCATTCCCAGGGATGTCCCAGGATGTGTGTTAGTGAAAGACTCTGGGGGGGGTGGTTTGTTGGTAAATGTCAGGCTCTCTCCATGGGAGGGGGGGGTGGGGGTCCAATTTTTGTGTTGTCTAGGGCAGCACAGAACCTAAATACACCTCTGATTGGAAGGTAATCAGGAGAATAATGCAGGCATTTATTCCAGCATTGTTTAAGAATATTTTTATTGATGATTTTAGCAAAGACATAACTACATTCAAATTGTGTTTATATATTGTATCTGCCTGAAGTCCAGCCATAAATCGATGCTATTGCTGAGCAACCAGCAGTTTTGGGGTATTACTGGGGTGTTTTTGATCAGTGTTACTTTGGATATAATTTGTTTCTTGAAACATTGCTTTGTTCTTGATCTCTTGATTGCAAGTTCTCTGTATCTTTGTTCTACCATTTTCTATGAATGGGGCTCTTTAAGGATGGACTAATTGTTAAGAACCTCACTGCTGAACAGTCAACTTCAGTCCTTTGAGTGTTCATATAAACATTCAGAGCTATTCATCCAGCAAAACTATTAGTACATTCATTCTGTGCAGATGGGGCAAAATGTAAAGTTGTCAGGCTATTTCCCCTACAGGTCATATGTTATTTATGCATGCAAATTAGTGGTTTTGGAAAAAAGCATGTTATAGCCACCAGATGTAGCTGAGAAACATAGGAAATAAGTATTTAGTTCTTGTGATCCTTATCTGCATCTAGTGGCCGGTATTTTACAGAACCACTATATTTCTTATGAATAAATAACAATAAACCTGTAGAGGAAATAGAGAACATTTGATTTGCCCCATTCTCATAAATGTAACAGCAGTTTCGCTGGATGAATAGCTATGCAATTGTTTTTATAAACATCTGTGCATAATTGGTGACAGGGATAAGCAATCTGAGTTATTTAAGAAGAGAGGCTGCTGATTCTGTGGCTCTTACTCTTGATGTAGGAATTGGAACAGTCTCTTGATGTAACTTAACAGGAATATCTAGAAAAATATGCTGTAGTTAGAGCATGAGACAACCATTCAGAATATAGAAGGGAACTGATCCAGCCCTTTAACTTGCAAGAAAGAAATAAGTGATTGTTAAAGAAGAAAATATTAATTAAAATAATGTCATATACATTTGTGTATGCATATAGGACTATAATAATATCTAACTATGGGTGGTGACTCATACCAAGTTAGAAACCACAGGCCCCATACAGTCAGCCTGACAGGACCCCCCCCCCAAAAACACAGTTTACAATGCTTCAGTTATGAATTAACACAGTGAGTGATCGTTACCGATCACTCACTGTGTTCATTCAGGAAAGGAAGGGGCTGGTAAATGCGACATATTTACTGGACCCTGCCCCCACTCTTCATCCTGAAGGATCCTATTGTGTGCTTGCAGCTGGTGGTGGGAAGCCAGCAGCACTGCAGGGGTAGGGGCACACAGGGGGGTCTGGGCAGTGTATGGTTCACAGACAGGTTGATAGGTGTGGCAGGGGGGCAATTACTAAAACTGATCACCTGCATGGGTCTTTCTGCAGCAGCTGAAAGCCAGCAGGAGGGAGAGGAGAAGAATCCAGCTTTCAGCTGCTGCAGAAAAAGACATACAGGGGATCGATTCCAGTAATTGCCCCCTCCCCCGTCATGCCGACTGCCCTCCCTGCCCACACCCGGTTCATCCAGCTGCCTGGGCCCCGTACAGGAGGACTGGTGGGTTTCCCCATTATCCATGGCCCTGTAACCATGCATTTTAGTAAATCTGCCCAGCTGAACTTCTAATGAGAGGCATTACTGTCATTGCTGACCCCTTCTGTTGCCAGTCATGCTGACACTCCCACTTCACTAAATAGTGAGTTGCGGAATCCAAACATAAGTGAAGTAACTCTTTTTCTTGCTCAATAGTTTACTAAATAGTAAAACGTTAGAGATTCAACATGAGAGTTAGAGATTTTCATTTATTAAACTGGCAATTGGTTTAGTGGTCCTTTAAGCACAATCAGTATGACTGTCAGATTGTAAAAAATGCATACACGTTTGTCACTTTGTAAGTAGAATTAAAATTATTATACAGGATATATTATTAATCTTCAAAATCAATCAAATGCAAAGATATTTTATGATTTTTTGTTTTAATTAGCATAATAGATCTATTGGTATTTTGCAAACCATCTTCCCTAATTCCCTCCACCATGACTGTATATAATAATTTTTGAATAAACGTATAGTGATACACCAATTAAACACACGTATGCTATCTGGTAAGAGACCACTGCGGCAACAGCTTCAATCACTCTACCAAATGTTGTAGGCTTTGATGCCATTAGCATCCAAAGATTCAATTTTGTTGTAGGAAAGTGAATAGATGGTATATAGCTAGCTATAAGAAGTTTTTAACTTTCATACATGGTCTCCTAGACATGGTTCTGAAAATGTTACTGTATCTTTTAAATATATGTTTCAAATCTTAACTCTTAGCAGATCCTCTCTCATGAAGTACATGTAAACTGCTTGATGGAACCCCAGAAATGTATATCTATAAGGAAAGCCACCAATAAATCCACCCTGATAGAATAGATAGGACTGTCCCTGGATATATCAAACAGTTCCGTTCAATAAAATGTGCATGTTTATGGATATGTATTAAAGGCCTAGTTCATGTGGCCTGTTGTTCTGCCACCTTCCACAAAGCCATAACAAAGGCTTATAGATAGAGGAATCTTGAATAGACAGGATATTCTGGTTCTATGGAAATTCCCTTTAAGTCAAAGAATGATTCTAAGGTATGAGCAGTTCAAGCCAAGGCACTCTACAAAAACCAAAATTGTACATTGGTGTGACATTACTACAACCCCCCAAGCACTGCATTTCACTTGTAGGAAAAGTTTTCTTAGTCTATTGCTGAGATCAAAAAAGATAAAAATCATCCTAGAAGTTCTTGGTCTCCAGGTTGTCATATATCCCATCCCTTCTGTTGAGTAGAATGTTATCATTTTGCATCCAAAAATAATATCCAACTGAAAGTCAATACCACTACCATGTTTCTGTGCCGTCTGGGGTCATCTTGTGTATAAATAGCATTATTGGTATGAATCACCTTCATTTTACAGACACGAGTGGAATCTTCCAGGATACAGACTAGTCCTTTGCCACATTTACTTGTAAGTGTATTTAAAGCCCTATATTTATGTCAGCAAACCTCCCATAGAATTCTTTATTTCCAAAACAATAATGTCACAATCAGTGAAACTGATAGGACATAAGGAGGTGCAGCATTATCTACTAGCCGCGGACATAAATATAGAAAACTTGTACATATCTTTACACTAGTGTATATGTGCCTAAGGATAATCAGTGTGGACTGAAGAGCCATAGCCATCCTATCGTCTTGCATAAAAGTAACTATTGTATCTCATTACATGAATGGACGTATTTCAGCCCAAAGAAAGCAAAGCATGGCCTGAGTAAAATGACAAGATTCATGCACCAGAGGATAGTGTGTTTCCTTGTTTTTCTTTCTTTCTTTTTGCATCTCATTATGCCGCTGATAAATTTCAAGCAAAATCATGGCAGTGTGTTTATATCTAAAAACAACTGAAATTCCATAATTACAATGGAATACATATCATTATATATGTCCCTCTTACACATATTTATATATTGTTATAAGCACAGGACAAAGACAGCACAGGAAAGCAGGCAGATCGGTGCTCAGTCCAATAAAAAAGATTAACTTTGCCTCTGATGTTATAAAATCCATCTTGTAAGGGAGGCTTTATATGAGAAGATAAAGCAGATTGGTATACATGACTCTCCACATTGCTATACAGGTGTGGAGGAGTTGTCTTGTGTCATACATGCAGTACACACAGTTTATGTACGTCTCCACAAACAGTGTACATGCAGGTGTGATGTGCCATGGCCATGTGCATGGGGTTTGGGGTGCTTCTTGCGTGGCCAGGTTGTCATCTGTGGAAAATGAAACATTCCAGTTATGAGCTGAATACCCTAAGAGGAAAACAGTAAACAACAGCATGTTAATTTTTGTTTTTATATCTATGGAATAATCCGATTACCTTTCCCTTCAATAAACCAGTACCAACTTAAACCAACCAACCAACCAACTAGAAATCAAATGAAGAAATCAGTAAACTGATGGCATTGGCACAGAAATCTGCACATAAAAGATTTTCACATTCTAAAACTGAGGCTGAAGCTCTTTTAAGCCCAGTACACATGGACCAAAAATTGGTTCAGTGGGAACCGGTCAACTTTCAGGTCTTGTGTACAGCTGTCTGTTCAACAGAAGCTGGTCTAAGGCTACGTTCACACTAGCCTTGTTTGCAAGCGGCAAACAGGCGTTTGGGAAGTGTTTTTTTCCGCTTCCCAAACGCCTGTGAAAATTCTGCACATTGCAGCACATGGTGCTGTTCACACGGGAGCGTTAGTGTCGCGGCAAAACGGACGCCTCTGGTCGAGTCAGGAGTTGAAGCCTCCTCTTCAAGTCTATGGTGCTGCTCCGCAAACGCCTGGCCAGCGTTTACGGTGCGGTTGCGACGTGGTTGTGGGGCGTTTGCAGAGCGTTAACACCATTTAAACTTTATTATAGGCGTTTGTGGGGCGTTTTTAACGCTTTGCAAACGCATAGCAACTTCCGCTAAACCACGCATGCAGCGTTTGAGGAGCGTTAAAAAACGCTCCGCAAATGCTGGACCAACACTTGTCAAATGCTATAGGGGCATTTGACAAGAGTTTGGAAAACAGTTAAGTGTGAACGAGCCCTAACTATGGGCTTCTGTCGAACAGTCCTGCTAGAAAACCAGCATTTGATCAGCGCTTGAAGCCTTTGGCTCAGTGGCTCAGTGTATACTTGCAGGGGGGAGTCCCCTTGTCAGAATTTAATGATACCTGCATCAGCATTGCTTGTGTCGATGCAGGGATCTTTTAGTTTGCCTTTTGTTCAAACCTGTGTGTGTGTACCCAGCTTAAGTTTAACCACTTGTGGACCTCCCGCCCGCAATGTACTGCGGATGAACGGACTGCACAAGCAAAGCGAAATACCCATACGTCGCCTGCTTCCAGGTTTGGAGGGTTGCATGTGTGCTCCCCCCCCCCTCCCCCACTGGCACCCACTTTGTTTGTGCACAATGGGAGCCTGTCAGCAAGTCCCGGCCAATAATGCCAGAACCTGCTGATCAGTTGTGTTCAATCACAGCCCAGAGCTCTGTGTTGACAATCAACACAAAGCTCTGTACAGAGGGAACAATCTCTCAGAGATCATTAGTAAAAACCAGAACAGTTTACACATAGTAAACATTGTTAGGCACACATTTAACCCATTGATCGCTCTTGACGTTAGCCCCTTCCCATCCATTATCATTAGCACATTGACAGTGTATAGTATTATCACTGATCAATGTAACTTGTAATTTTAATGGCAGTTAGTCACTTTCTCCCAGTGTCAGTTAGTGTCAAATTGCCTTCCGCACTATCGCAGTCCCATTATAAGTTGCTGATTACCGCCATTAGTAATATTTTAAAAAATTCCAGTATATATACCATAGTTGTAGGAGCTATAACTTTCATGCAAACCAATCAATATATACTTATTGCTATTTTTCTTAACAAAAATTTAGCAGAATACATTTTGGTCAACATTTATGAAGAAATTTGGTTTCTTTTTTACATTTTTTTATTAGATATGCTTTGTAGCAGAAAGTAAAAAAATGTTTTTTTCAAATTGTTTGGTCTTTTTGCCTATATCGCAAAAAAAAAAAAGAAAAAAACAGTGGTGATCAAATACCACCAAAACAAAGCTCTATTTGTGTGAAACAATATGATATAAATTTTGTTTGGTCTACAGCGTTGCATGACTGCAGAATTACCAGTTAAAGTAGCGTAGTGCTAAATAGCAAAAAATAGCCTGGTTATGAAGAGGGCAAAATCTTCCAGAGCTTAAATGGTTAAAGTGACTCTTTTGCATGACAATTAATCAGCAAAGTATGGCAACTGCAACAAAAGATACTGTATACTAATGTTATCTTCAAGCAGTACAGCCTTTGTCAAAGTCTTCAGCTTTCAGCAGTTTTGAATTCCGGCGCCCCTACGAAGCACTGTGGTTTCTCACAATGGCCCCAATCTCACTAACGGATTCAGTAATTTTGTAGTAACTGGTGGGAATTACCACTGAGCACTGTTAGGAATGCAGGGATTAGATACTCCTGGAAGTCATGAAGACTTTGCCAGAGGCTGTACTGCTCAAAGCTGAATTCCAAGAATTCAGCAACTTTGTAATAAGTGAAGGCACTCACTTGTGAAGCAGAACTTCACTCTGTCAATCAACACTATTTTTAATCCTTTTTCTGCCAGCATTAGTAAATAGGAAAGTATATCATATTTACTTGTTTTAAATAGCTTACATTTTTTCAGTTACTTTCTGGTTTCCAGGCACAGGCAAATGATGTCATATATCCCAGGAGTCTTCAGGAGGGCAGGAGGGGTTTTCATAGCTAAGCACACCTTCCTGTCTGCATGCCTGAGCTAAGAGAAGGTGGATTCCAGGAAGTGAATGTTACATGACTTATCTGCCTTTACTCAAGACGGCCATGGCCAGAAATGCCAGGAGGCATTTTTCAAACTGATTTCTCAGCAAAATAAAGCATGGAGACATGGATGGATGGGTGAGTTTGCTTTGAATATTACAAATGAATTAAATAGCATTTTTGGTTTGCGGTGCTCAAATGCAGTGTGGATCCACTTTAAGACCAACAAGGTGCCTGCCACCTCATGGGCTTATCTCTATATCTCTATTATTTATATCTGAAAACTTTTTTGTGCTCCAACAGCATAGCTTCTGGAGCTCCAAAGCTGCATTCAACTGGTCTCAACCCCTTCAAGTGTAGAGTCCATGCAGCTTCTACACCTGCCCCTCTCCTCCTCCTGCCCAGTCACAGAAGCCTTTGTATTGTGTGAACTCATTCACAAAATACAAAGGCTTCTGTGAATAGGCAATAAAGTGGAAGGGCATTCATAGCTGCTGTCTGTGCTTCTCTTCTCTCTCACATACTCGAGTGTAGGGTAGTGGAGGAAGATTTTTCTTGTCATTCGAAGAACACAATTTTTGAAAGCATATGGATGCACTGCATTGCACTATTATTGCATTAAAGTGTTACTAAAACCAGGACTCTGTATTCACTATTAATAATATAAGCTGCTAAGTACCTTTTCTCATCAGCAGGTAGAGCAGTCTTGTGACTGCTACCAGTGTCCAGCAGAGCACTGGTTAAAGCTTGTAGGAGGAGTTTTCTGCTCAAGGAGGATACAGTACCTCTGACCCTATGTCTGGACAGCACTGATTAGCCCAGTGCTGCTCACACGTACTCTCCCAAAAAACACCTCTCTAGCAATACACACCAAACTGAGCATGTACAGAGTGACTCCACACAATAGGTCTTATCAGGAGATAAGAGGGGTGCACTGGGAGAAGGGGAGGATCAGAGAAGACAGGATCAAACAGCAATTTTACACAATGCAGATGATTAACCTCTTAGGCTTTACAGTAAGTATATCAAGCATGCTTTATTGTATATACAGACTGATTTTACTGTTGTGGGTTTAGTAAAACTTTAAGACCTTTGCACACATGGGAATATGAGAATTGTTTTATTTAGGATTGAATTCTTTTATATGTTTCATACTATACTAGATGTGTTTTTTTTAAATTATATGTGTGTGTATATATATATATATATATATAATTAATGGATATCAACAGCCTAAAGGGAGATAGTATAATATGTCTGCTGAGTTAAGTAGGCCAAAGTAATTTGGAATCTTCACTTAATGAACTGAGTGAAGAATGTCGTCTTCTTTAGTAAATCCGCCTAAATGAGTTACTTTACTATAGATTCCTAACACCAACAATAATAAGGATAGTAATACACTTACTCATCTGAGTCTTTTTTGCTCTCTTCAATAAATGCAATAGATTCAGATCTGAGACGATTTGTAACTTCGTAAGTTCGCAGAGTTACTCCAAATATATCTTCATGGTATCTATTATCATCCTAAAATAAGAAGCAAATAATTGTGTTTCCCATAATATAATTCTAACAAAATGTTTCTCTTTTAACCATATAAATTGGTTTGATATTGTCAATCCCCTTTCACATGTAAACATATATAAAGGTCAACTGTATACAATGCCCAGGAAACTGTACACACAGCCTTATTACACAGATGCCTACTTATTTGATAGGGCTTTTTTGGTAGGGCACAGCAAGGGTGCAAGGTGTACTAGCCAGCCATAGTATTACATGTGTCTTATAATTAGAAAGAAATATATTTTTCAGCAGGCCCAGACTGGGACAAAAAATAGGCCCGGGCATTTTGTACTGGGCAGCCCAAAGACCAGGGACCCTTTCCTTGGAGCCCGGTGGCAGAATGTCAGCGCCCGGTCGCAAGAGTAACCTTTGCAACCCTGGTAGTTGTGCCACTAGTGTCAGTAGGTTTTTATTTTTATTTAATTTTTTACAATTTTATATTTTATTATTTTTTTTTACATCTTTTTGTAGGAAGGAAGAAAGGAAGGAGGAAAATAAAGAAAGAAAGGAAGGAGGGAAAGAAAGGAGAGAACGAGAGAAAAAAAAAGGGAAAGAAGGAAACGGAAATAAAGAAGGAAGGAGGGAAACAGGAGACAGAGAGAGAGAAAGAAAGAGAGACGTATAGAAGGAGGGAAAGAAAGGAATGAGAAAAAGAAGGAAAGAGGAAAAGAAGGAAGAAGGGAAAGAAAGAGGGAAACAGGAGACAGTGAGAGAAAGAAAGAGAGACATATACAGTAGAAGGAGGGAAAGAAAGGAAGGAGGGAAAGAAGGAAAGAGTATAAGAAGGAAAGAAGGAGGGAAAGAAGGAAGAGGGAAAGAAAGAAGGAGGGAAAAGGGGAAAGAAACAAGGAAGGTAGGAAACAGTAGTCAGAGAGAGAGAAAGAAAGAAAGAGATGTATAGAATGAGGGAAAGAAAGAAAGAAGGAAGGAAAGAAGGAGGGAAATAAGAAAGGAGAGAAACAGGAGAGAGAGAATGAAATAGAGACATATAGAAAGAAAGAGGGAAGGAGGGAAAGAAAGGGGGATGGAAGGAAAGAAAGAAAGAATGATGGAAAGAAGGAAGGAGGGAAAGAAAGGAGGAATGAAGGAAGGAGGGAAAGAAGCAAAGAGGGAAAGAAGGAAAGAGAAAAAAAGAGGGAAAGAAAGAGGGAAGGAGGAAAACAGGAGATGGAGAGAAAGAAAGGAAAAGAAAAAAAGACAGGAGATAGAGAGTGTTAAAGAGAGCAGTAAAGAAAGAAAGAAGGAGGGAGAGAAGACACAAGGCAAATAGAAAGTGTGGGCGGGGCAAACACAGGCAGAGAGGGCGGGGCAGTTTTCTCTCTCCTCTTCCATATGTGGTGGTGGGCGGGGAACTGTCAGCACTTGGGACGGCATATGCTGACAGATGCTGCAATGCTTCGGGGGATGAGGGAGGGCCGGCCGCGCGGTGAGCATACAGGAGCCTAGGGCATGCAGCCTGCAGGAGATGGATAGGAGAGGTGGCCGAATGGAACTTAAAGGAACCAAGAAATGCACTGTCCTCTATGTGCTGCCCGGCCAACTCTTCTATCCAGGCGGCCCCCGGCTCACCAGGCAAATGCCCGGTGTACCCTATGGCCAATCCAGGCCTGTTTTTCAGATTAGAATTTGCTGATTGTTGGAATAGTTCAATTTACACAGGAACACTGTGCTTCTCACCAGTACATTTAAAAGGCCTTGTAAAGATCATGGAACCTAGACGACAATTTCTTACCACTGTGTTCCATCTGTTGGTTGAATTTAGTACTGCAAGTCTTTTTGGGGGATTTAGTATTATATATATATTTATTTAATCCCCCCCCCCAAAACTTACTGATACTCATAAACTCATCTGTACATTTCACTATATATTTTATAGTTTTTTTGCTTGTATTAACATCATCTGACAAATGCTTTATCCTTATTTGACATATACTATACTTTCCGCAAAGGATAGTTCACCTTAAAAATTTTTTTTTTTTTTTAACCTGACAAAAAATGTGCTTTTATTATTATTTTTTTTTCTTGAGGGCCTGTAAAGCATTGTACCCACGATCAGCAGCTTGGTGGTGCAATGTCAGGCTCTTGAAGCCTGTCAGTGCACTGTCTGCCCGTACAAGGCTGGCAGTAACTAATGTCCAGGAAGCTCACCAGTGCCCTTGCAGTTCATTGAGAACTACAATCGGCTGACTGTACTTGTAGGTACTCATTTTCATTCGCAGCCCCACATGCCCGCCCAATTCAAATTGTGACAGTGGATGCAGGAAGAAAGTCCCCGCCCGCTGTCACAAGTTGAGGGTGGATCGCAGATGAGGTGGTGGATGCTCAACATATGGGTGTGACATGTAATATGTTGAAAAAGGTAAACTTATCCTTTAATCTGACTGTCTGTAGTCAGATGCCTACTTAAGGTATTTGTTGTAATTTAAAGAGTTAATGGCTGGTGCTGTGGGGGTTAATGTGTTAGTTCTGTGATGTGTCCTCCCTTGTATGACTCACTTCCAGCTCTTGAAATTATTTATACAGGAGGAGCCCAGACCTTGTGGTTCTCTGCTCAAGGGCAGTCTGTGTTGGGATGTCAGTGGCAATTGCATCAGAGATCCCATTTGTTCCATGAACCAGATTCTGGACATTTTCTGTGGAGTAGACTTTACGTATGTATGAGGTATGCACAGTAGGGGGAAGAGGAAGCAAGTGTTTACTCAGTAGTGTATTCATCGTGTATCAAAGGAGCTGGGGAATGAAAAGTACTATTTCAATTTAACCCTATGAGTATGTAATGAAATGTTTTACAACAAACTTAACCATTGTGGTTAAGAAGCAAAGCGTGAATTACAGCTAATGCTTGGGGTTATGAGTTTTGGACTGTCAAGAAAGAGAAGCAGCCAGTTTGGGTGTGGAGCAGTCATGGAGATCCTGCAGGTAGAGGAAGACAGGCATGGGGCAATCTACTGTAGGGCAGGGTCCCTATCCTAAGGCTTGCTGCAATAGGAAATCCTCCTAGGGACGGGGCCTGGAACTATGTGAATACAAGGCCCTGTGAGCAGTATGGTGGCTCTACCCTTTGCTTGGACAACAGTAAGCATACAAGTGAGTTTTGTGAAGAACTGGTGGATGATGATTAGTGTTCATCAAAATGTCTGTTTAAGACAGTGGCAGGATAGGAGTCATGGTAGAGTATAGGATATTATCCTTTTGTGTGCAGGACATGGTCAAGTAGTATGGCCTCCAACATAGGAGTGCAGTAGGTTTTTGATTTAAAGAGTAAATCAGAGAGGATTGGAAGATCAGAAGTGGACAGCAATAACACAAACCACAGAAGAGTAGTGGCCTTTGTGATGGGCAGTTCATGACAATGTCAGTATGATCAGAGACCAGAGTGTAGTGTGGGTAGGAATAGGAAGGAGAAAGTAGTGGGAGCACATCACACAGGAGGGGGATGAATCTGTGGCAGCAAATTGTGGCCTGGAGGGGGGAGAGACAGATTGTTGGGCAATGAAAAGAGAAATGTAAAGGCAGGAGACCACTGGGCAGAAATGCTCTTACAGTTGCCCATGGTTTGCTCTTCTTTCTTCTGTGGACAGGAAACACATCCCCTTTGCTTTGAGAAGTGGATGTATAGTTTTTGCACTAGTGAATTATACAACATTTGAATCTCTGTATTACATGTGAGACAAGTTGGTTGTTTCTCCATTATAGACAACTTGAACTGAATTTTTTTTTTAACATTGATGTAAAGTAATAGGTTAAGGGAGAATATAAATATGCCACTGATCTATAATGTTCATTTTGTGTCTGCACTTGCACTTACTCTCAATTTGCTGATGAAGGCTCCAGCCTCTTCAGTGGTCATATTGCCACGCTGCTTCACAATGTACTGGAGACTCTTGAGAACATCACCAGCCATAGTGACATCACCACACACATATATGTGTCCTCCCTGCTCCTTCAGTGCTTTGAATGTTACGTCTGACAGCTGTTCACGTAGGACGTCCTGTACATATTTCTGTAATTCAGTGCAAGATGCTGTAAGTATACTTAATTGAAGGATTGTAAAGCAATAGTATAATTAGCTTTATGTTATTGACTTTCTCTAAAGCTGGCCATACACTAATAGATCTTTTTCTCTCAACCTGCAGCTGCACAGCTCATATAGACAAATTTGAAGTGCCGGCTATTTTGTTCTAACTCCCAGTGCTGGCTGGATGCAGACTGGATACAGCCACTGTTCAGCTTTCAATTTTCTGCCTAGCGCCTTTGATTTTTCAATTGAAGGCCAGGAGTGTATTGACAGGGCCATCCACTAAGCAAATTTCATCTGGTTGATCAGGAACCTACCAAAATTAATTCAGTGTATGGCCAGCTTTATATACAAAGGCCTTTCATGGAACTATTGCTAAAATATATATCTGTTGAATGTGCTTAGTACTTTATTTCATGTTGTAGTGCTTTATTGTATTTATTGCAGGTACTTATATAGCACTGTCAATTTACATGGCACTTTACATATATATATACACTGCTCAAAAAAAATTAAAGGAACACTTTTTAATCAGAGTATAGCATCATGTCAGTTAAACTCCTGGGATATTGATCTGGTCAGTTAAGTAGCAGAGGGAGGGGGCTGTTAATCTGTTTCAGCTGCTTTGGTGTTAATTAAATTAACAATAGGTGCTCTAGATGGGCAACAATGAGACAACCACCAAAACAGGTTTGGATTTACAGGTGGAGGCCACTGATATTTTTTCCCTACTCATCTTTTCTGTCTGTTTTTCACTGGTTTTGCATTTGGCTAGGGTCACTACTGGTAGCATGAGGCAATACCTGGATCCTACAGAGGTTGCACAGGCAGTCCAACTCCTCCAGGATAGCACATCAATACGTACCATTGCCAGAAGGTTTGCTGTGTTTCCTAGCACAGTCCCAAGAGCATGGAGGAGATTCCAGGAGACAGGCAAGTACTCTAGGAGAGCTGGACAGAGCCGTAGAAGAACCAGTATCTACTCCTTTGTGCAAGGAGGAAGAGGATGACGACTGCCAGAGCCCTACAAAATGACCTCCAGCAGGCCACTGGTGTGAATGTCTCTGACCAAACAATCAGAAACAGACTTCATGAGGGTGGCCTGAGGACCTGATGTCTGCTAGTGGGCCCTGTGCTCACTGGCCGGCACTATAGAGCTTGAATGGAATTTGCCATTGCACACCAGAATTGGCATGTCCACCACCGGCGCCCTATGCTTTTTACAGATGAGAGCAGGTTCACCCTGAGCACGTGACAGATGTGAAAGGGCCTGGAGAAGGAGTGGAGAATGTTATGCTGCATGTAATATTCAGCATGAACGTTTTGGTGGTGGGTCAGTGATGGTCTAGGGAGGCATATCCATGGAGGGATGCACAGACCTCTACTGGATAGACAATGGCACCCTGACTGCCATTAGGTATCAGGATGAAATCCTTGGACCCATTGTCAGACCCTACTCTGGTGCAGTGGGTCCTGGGTTCCTCCTGGTGCACGGCAATGCACGGCCTCATGTGGCAAGATTATGCAGGCTGTTCCTGGAAGATGAAGGATTTGATACCACTGAATGGTCCCCATGCTCGCCTGAACTAAATCGAATAGAACACCTCTGGGATATCATGTTTCAGTCCATCCAATGCCCCAGGTTGCACCTAAGACTGTCCAGGAGCTCAGTGATGCCCTGGTCCAGATCTGGGAGGAAATACCCAAGGACACCATTGGTCGTCTCATTAGGAGCATGCCTTGATGTTGTCAGGCATGCATACAAGCATGTGGGGGCCATATAAACTACTGAGTACCATTTTGAGTTGCAATGAAATTTCAGCAAAATGGACTAGCCTGCTGCATTATTTTTTCACTTTGATTTTTGGGGTGTCTTTGAATTCAGTCCTCTGTAGGTTGATAATTTTCATTTCCATCGAACGATGGGGCACCCTTACGTTCCCAACGTATTACCCAGTCCATATCAGTATAGATATTCAGCACGATAATTTTCCCCATTGAGATCTGATGTGTTTTCATAGTGTCCCTTTTTTTTTTTTTTGAGCAGTGTCTTTGGAGTTTGGGAGAAAACCCACACATGCACAGAGAGAACATTCAAACTAGTGGTGCCATGGTTGGGATTTGAACCAGCAACCCTAGTGCTGCCAGGCAGAAGCGCTAACCATTTAGCCACTGTGCTGCCATGCTAAAAGTGATGTTGAATGATGTAATGGTCTCACTGTGTAGTTCAACAAATACTGTCTTTTCTATGTATTATCCAATGTCCACCAATTTTTGGCTTCCATAAATTTAACATACATTGTTGGGGTGGGTTCACTAAATGAGTAGAGACTGTTCACTTCATTTCACATTTCAATCAGCCAATGCTGTGCTAGAAAAACAATTCTGTTTTTTTTTAAACCTTGTACATAATTTGGTATTGATAGTAAACACAGCTAAACCTTGTTTAGTATAATTCATTTTCAAATGTGAACATACACTTTGCTAAGTGAACACTGACTTTGGTAAATGAACAGCTTCTACGTTTTTAGTAAACCCACCCCACTGTTTTCAGTTTTGAACACTCCTGAACTGCTAAAAACTCTATAAGCTCTGTGTAAACTAAAATGTTTCACTGGCTCACCCTTTGTCAGTGAGTAAATGTGCTCCCCCAAACACACACACTCTACCTCCTGTACTCAAAAGTCTCTAGCTCTAGCATAGGTATGATGAGTGCTGTAACACATACCTTTGGTTTACTTGGTTCCCGGGAATAAGCCGTGTATAGTTCTTTAAACACCCCTTTGTTTTTGGCAAGCATAGCCTCTTCATTGTAGATGTGATCAATTTTAGATTCTCGACACCCAAAGACAAGTATCATTGGACAAGGTTTCAATGCTAAAGGAAAAAATAAATTAAAGCTGTAGCCACATAAATATGTATGCAAAGGGACCTTTTGGTTTAAAAAAACTCACCTTTTTGCTGCATATCGTAGAGACGTTGTTGCCAGAAGCTCCTGAAAGGGGCTATGCCAGTGCCTGGACCAATAAGGATGCATGGCACGTGGGGATCTTGTGGCATTTGGAAACTTGGAGCTCTAAGCAGACACATAACAGTGAGACAGGTTACTATATTACTTAACTATGGAATACCTGCAATTAGGTGATCTATTCTGATTATGAATGAATGTTATGAAATGTGTTATTTACAGTATAAAGATGTCATTGACCTTACAAAATTATATAAATCCTGTTAACATGTTGTTTTTTGCGCTACCGCTATAAAGCAACACACCTTATGTATGAGCTTTGTGTCCGTTAACTAAACCAGCTATTCTATACCTTACCCTCTTACAAAGCATGGAACCACTTCATCTGGTTGTATTCTGTTTAGCCAAGAGGAGCAGACACCATGGTGTATAGGACCATCACCATCTGAAAAATTATAATTTATTAAATGCACAAGAGTAGTGTCAGGTTACAATATATTAACAGTATACAAATAAATTGGCAAAGTTACGAAGCTCTGTAACGTCCATGTCACGTCAGCAATCTTGTCGATGGTGGCAACTCAGCAGCAGTAGCAGGATCACTGAGAAAGCAAATAGAGCACTTACTTGCCTCTACAGAGATGATCCTGCACTGGCTCTCTCACCAGTAAGTGAGATTCTGCAGTATTTCAGACGGCAAGGAAGCAATGCTATAGTAGCAGGTGGATACTCTTAGGGATCCAGTTGTTGGCATTTTGCTAGCAGCAACAGGATCACCAATGTGACAAGACCCTACTTTTAGCAGAAAAATTGCATATAAAGTCTGTAAATCTTATACAAAACAAAAATCTCATGAACCACTTTGTAGATCCACCTCCGTAAGCAACTTTCTTTTCCCTTCACTCTCTGGTTGTATTTCATTAATGTAAGCATTCTCCGTGAACTAATTGGGCTTGGTGTACACAATAGTATAGTGGAAACATAGGGTTGATATTCTAAAACAATACATTTTATATACATACAGTATAGTAGTTTGTATATTTTTATATTCATGGATTATTACAGCTAATCTATGCTCATTGCTCTCCCAAGATATGAATGGCTTTGCTGATGTATGAGCATGCATAATAATACACATATCTATACCAAAGAAGATAATCCAAAAAAGATTATGTACATACATCTCTGACCACTATGCTATGTTGTGGACTGATTTTCACTGGTGATACCATTAGATAATCACTAAGGATAGCTATGCAGTGCTAAAACGCTGTGAGGTGTTTGGTCATCAAACATTTTCGGCATGGTGGAAAATAACATGCAGTTTATGGCAACACATTGTTCCAAACAATCACAAGAATTTCATGGATGGGAATATCACTGAGATACTTTTTTATTAAAAAAAAAAAGTTTTTACAAGTTTTGTTAGATTACCTCTTGTACGATAGGACACAACTGCAACAGTAAGGTGAACCTCATCAGGATACAGATCAGGAGAGGAGCTGATGGAGTAGTAACGAGGTTGTAGCAGGGGTAGCTGTGTAAGCAGCAGAGATGATGGCATCTGAACTGAGGGAAACTCCTCAAGCACTTCAACAATAGTAGGATTCTTGTACCACTTCCACTGCTCGTATTCTTGTAAACCCTGAATAGCAAGGTCAGCATTATTGGAAGCACTCTTAACATAGATAGATAGATAGATAGATAGATAGATAGATAGATAGATAGATTTTTCTACCCTACTGTTTCATCCTTTTTGAATAAATGTTTGCAATTGTTTTGCTGCAAATTTTATTCTTTCATTATTTTTTTTTTAATATTTAATTTATATGGGCAGATGTCACAGAGAATGCTATTTCTAAAAAACTGATTATGACAATACCTTGCTTAAAATCTCCAGATGTTTTTTCTCTTTTTCATTGGTGGCGAGAAATGCTATTTGCTGCATCAGATGTGGTGTGGGTGGAGTTGTGATATCCAAGAAATATTTCAGGGCCTGGAAGATGGTGCATGGAGGGATCCTCTCTTCTTCAGTCCAGTTACTGATTACACCTGTATCATGATACCACACAGCTTTAGAATTTGAATATAATTGTATTTTATTTTGTATTGCCAGCAGCGATACGTTTTTTGGTTTTGTTCAGCAACCACCTGTATATGCAGCTGAGAGATAACTATACTACCAAATATAAGAAAGTGGAAGTGCACACTGGCTGTCAGCCTAGGAAACATCTGTATATGAATTGGCTTCAGCTAGGCTCCCATGCCCTCTCACACATTTCACTCTCCCATGGGCTTAATCAATTAAGACCAATGGAGGGTAAAATGCATTAGAGGGGTTTGGTATAGGAGGAACCTAGCGGAAGCAGATTCATACATGTATGTTTACTAGACTAACAGCCAGTGTTCAGCTCTGCTTTCTTATGCTTGGCATTCAGAATTATTGAGTTTGACAAGCTCAGTTTGGAGCACTAGTGCCTTGATTGGGCTATGAAATCAGTAGATAGTGTATTCAAACTGGCTTACGGCAGAATTTCTTATGGGATCACTGACAAATAACTATACTGATTATTACTGGAACTGAGATTGGACTGGACCCTGAAACTTGTCTTTTTCATTATACAAAAATATCAGTGAATAAATGTAAAGAACTTGGTATATTGTGCTATTCAAACGCAGCAAAAGGTTTGATACCTAGGTTTTGGCATAAAGTTGAGGCGCCGGAGGAAGAGGATTGGAGGAATAGAGTGGATCAGATTGTTAGATTGGAGAAACTATACTATATACAGGAAGATAGGATGGAGGCATATTATATGAAATGGGAGCAGTTTAAAACAAAGAGGAAATAAGTAAATTTGTAATTAAATACAAAAAAAAGAAAAAGAAAATATATAGTACTTTATCTTCTTTCTTTTAAATCTTTGTATCCAGAGGATGTGAGATAAAAGTTGTTTAGATAGATGTCAGGGGTCCATTGAAGAGGGTTGGGGGGGATGGTGGGAAGCGGGTTAAGGGGAGGAAAATGATATGATATGAAATAAGTGGTCTCCCTATTAAGACTTCATGACACCAAGAATGGAATTATGTAACTGAATCAGGGTGGTTCCACAACCTTCACACCTCCAGTCCTGTTTTTAGACAATATACTTTTACACATTCCAGAGTGATTGGATACAAGGGTCTCTACTACCTGCTTGAAAATAATACTGGGCTATCTTCTGACTCAAGTTGGAAATAATGTGTCTTGGAGAAGCTTTGAAACATCTTCAACATTACTGGTCAAGTCCAGGTAAATGTGACTAACTTCTGCTAACTACACCATGACCTGAATAGAGAACTTGTTTTAAAGTGGTAATCTTAAAAGAGGGGTGTTACTTAGGGCACTATTGTTGTGGTCCATCAAGCTCCGATGAATAAAAACAGCCCTGCAAGGCACTAAATGCCTGTAATGAAAGAACTGGAGGGATGGAGCACATAAGTGTGCCACAATAGGAAGCTTCTTGCTATGGTGACACACTGAGAAGAGGTAGAGCCAGGAGCCTTGCCAGGGGACCTGAAAAGAGGAGGTTCTATTGCACAGGTAAGTATAAAAATGTTTTTTATTATAAAAAATAAATTAAATGTAAGACTTTACAATCACTTTATCACTTGTGCAGCTTCATGCAGTTTTATGCCTGACAATCAGAAAACGGTTTGAATAGAATAGAGATAATGCACTCTACCACTGCAGTGCAATGCTTTCTTGAAGAACTGTACAACTGCACGGTAACAGTGCTACCAGGCACAGGCTAATAGGAATTAATGATTATGCACATGGCTAGCTTACATTTTATATCCATTTTTGAAATGGTAAAACACTTTTTTTGTCAAAGAAAATGGACAAATGAAGACTGAAACAGTTAACACAATCCACGGGTAAATGTTCTTCATTTTCACTTAACACATAACTTAATATATAGCATTCTAACATTTGTATAAGTTATTCTGCAAACTGCATCATAAATAAATAAATAGATATTCAAGCATGAGCAAAGAATGAAAGCCCTTAAATACTGTTATTAACCATCTAAGCAAATGTAGACATTTAAATTAACATAACTAACCTAAAGCAGTATTTCTTTCCTCCAAAATCTCCACTCTAACAAGCTGGTTGACAGGTGGAGCATCTTCCAGTCTTTCAATCACAGCATTGACAAGATCATCATGGTTGCCAGCAAAAACCCCTAAGTGGTCTCCTGGTTTGTATTTCAGCTCTTGGTGTCCATTAGTGTGAAGCCGAAGGAATATAGTGGATCGGCTGCAGTAAAAAACAAACAAACATCTTTAGTGGTATTCCTATTAGAAAGTGGCTAGCAGGATTCCTTGTAGAATGTTATTGTACCTATAATTACCCATACCATCTATTATATGCCCAGTTAATCTGGTTTTAAAAAAAGTTGAACCAAACATTATTAACCACTTCCAGCCCAGGCAAATTCTGACATTTTTCTACTACATGTAAAAGCCATCATTTTTTTGCTAGAAAATTACTCAGAACCCACAAACATTTTATATATATATATATATATATATATATATATATATATATATATATTTTTTAAGCAGATACCCTAGAGAATAAAGTGGTGGGTGTTGCAATTTTTTATGTCACAGGATATTTGTACAGCGATTTTTCAAACACAATTTGTTAGAATAAGTACACTTTAATGAGTTTTAATGCAAAAAAAACACTATATAACCCGTTTGTTTTCTAAAGTATAAAAGATGATCTTATGGCTAGTAAATAGATAGCTAAAAAGTCACGCTTTAAAATTGCGCTCTGATACTTAAAACTCTCCATAAGAGATGCTTTAAAAATGTTTACAGGTTACCAGGAGGTCTAGTGCTAGAATTATTGTTCTCGCTGTAACGTAAAACCTCACATGCGTGGTGCAAACACTGTTTACGTATGTGACCTAAGTATGCGTTTGCCCCTCAAACCAGGGGAATGAAGGTGCTTTAAAAAAAATGTTATTATTATATTTTAAAAATTATTTTTATACTGTCCCTTTAATTTTTTTAACACTTTTATTCCTATCACAATAAATATAAACATCCCTTGTGATAGAAATAAGGTATGACAGATCCTCTCTATGGAGACATCTGGGGTCTACAAGACTCCAGATCTCTCCTCTGCCCTGGAAAGCATGAAATGAAAAACAACAAAATATTCATTTCATTCTTTTCAAAACAAAAAATGGCAGTGTTTACATCTGCCAGAACCAGAGGTGACGTCATGACATCGCTTACAGCCTCCCAGGACCAGTACTTTTATTTCTATCACAATAAATGTAAACATCCCTTGTGATAGAAATTTTATGGAGACATCTGGGGTCTATAAGATCTCTATCTTAGAAAGCATGAAATTAAAAAAAAACAAAACAAAAAAAGAAAACATTCATCATTCTTTTCAGAACAAAAAATGGCAGTGTTTACATCTGCCAGAGCCAGAAGTGATGTTATGACGTTGCTTACAGCCTCCCAAAACCATAGAGATTTCTGAGGACCGTTTGGTCCACGGCCAGCTCTATGATAACCCAGTGGCATTGCCAGATCAGATTCCAGGCTCCCCAAACATACGTCCGTCTGTTGGGAAGTGGTTAAAGCAGTGTTTCTCAGCCGGGGTTCTGCGAGAAGTCCCCAGGGGTTCCACCACAATTCACCATTGTGGTGGATGTATATCCGCCCAATGATGAATTCAATATGCACTGACAATACTGTCAGGGCGCATTGATACCCGATGTCTCCCCTGTAGTTCCAGCTGCTGCCTGTGACATCACTGCAGAGGGCGGAGGGGGACAAGAAGAGAGCATTTGTGGCATGTTTTCCTTTCTCATCAGTGGCTATTGATTTCAGAATGTTGTAGCAAGGTGAGCTTTGTGCAGCATACGGTACCTGTACTTCTACTAATCCTAACTGTACTCCACTGATCCCCACCAGCTCTCCTTTTCTGTCCATCCCAGGCACTTGACATCACCTGGGATGGATAAGAGAGGAGATCTGGTGGGGATCAGAATGCCAAATCTGACATGTACCAGCAACTGCCCTGAGCAGCTCTGCATGAGGAAGAAATTAACCAGTACTACAGACCCCCTGTGCCCTGACCTAGTGACCCTCCTGCTGTGCTCTGCCCTTTTGACACCCTTGTGCCCTGACCTGGTGACCCCTCTGTGCCCTGACCTAGTGACCCGCCCTGTGCCCTGACCTAGTGACACCCCTGTGCCTTGACTTGATACACATCTGTGCCTTGACCTGGTGACTCCATTGTTCCCTGACCTAGTGACTCCACTGTGCTTTGTCCTGTTGACACCCCTGCGCCCTGATCTGGTGACTCTTCTGTGCCCTCACTAGTGACACCCCTGTGCGATGATGGGCTGTGATTAGCCCTGTATGTATCATGTGACTGCTTTGACCAGTCACATCTAACAACCTAAGGTGACTTCTCTGTGCCCTGACCTAGTGACTCCTCTGTGCCCTTACCTGGTGACTCCCCTGTGCCCTGACCTAGTGACTCCTCTGTGTCCTGACCTGGTGACTCCTCTGTGCCCTGACCTGGTGACTCCCCTGTGCCCTGACCTAGTGACTCCTCTGTGCCCTGACCTAGTGACTCCTCTGTGCCCTGACCTGGTGACTCTATTTTGCTTTATCCCTGGTGACCCCCCCCCCCCATTGCCCTGACCTAGTCACTCCCCTGTTCCCTTACCTGGTGACTCCCCTGTGCCTTGACCTGGTGACTCCTCAGTGCCCTGACCTGGTGACTCCCCTGTGCCCTGACCTAGTGACTCCTCTGTGCCCTGACCTGGTGACTCTACTTTGCTTTATCCCTGGTGACCCCCCCCCCATTGCCCTGACCTAGTGACTCCCCTGTTCCCTTACCTGGTGACTCCCCTGTGCCTTGACCTGGTGACCCCCCTGTGCCCTGACCTAGTGACTCCCCTGTGCCCTGACCTGGTGACCCCCTTGTGCCGCAACCTGGTGAACCCTTGTGCCCTGACCCAGTGACTCCCCTGTGTCCTGACCTGGTGACTCCTCTGTGCCCTGACCTGGTGACTCCCCTGTGCCCTGATCTAGTGACTCTGCTTTGCTTTATCCCTGGTGACCCCCCCCCCCTTGCCCTGACCTAGTGACTCCCCTGTTCCCTTACCTGGTGACTCCCCTGTGCCTTGACCTGGTGACCCCCCTGTGCCCTGACCTAGTGACTCCCCTGTGCCCTGACCTGGTGACTCCCTTGTGCCCCGACCTGGTGAACCCCTGTGCCCTGACCTAGTGACTCCCCTGTGCTTTACCCTGGTGACACCCCTGTGCCCTGACCTGGTGACTCACCTGTGCCCTGACCTGGTGACTGCCTTGTGCCCTGACCTGGTGACTCACCTGTGCCCTGACCTGGTGACTGCCTTGTGCCCTGACCTGGTGACTCACCTATGCCCTGACCTGGTGACTCACCTATGCCCTGACCAGGTGACTCCCTTGTGCCCTGACTTAGTGATTCCCCTGTGCTCTGCCCTGGTGACCCCTCTGAGTTCTGCCCTGGTGACTTCCCTGTGCCCTGATCTGGTGACCCTCCTGTGCTCTGTCCTGGTGATACCCCTGTTTAGTTTCAGTTGAAATTCATGTGTGCATATCCCAATTTCAACCCAGAATTGAGCATCTGTGCAGAAAAAAAGCCAGCCCAATTTCACAGTAAGGAAGTAAGTTTTAATATTCATTCTATTACTTAATGCTATTTCTAAAAATAATCATTGTTATATCAACAGCTCGCTGAACACACCAATGTTCTGTGAGCTGTAGATCTGAAAATTATTTCAGGGGTTCCCCGAAATCTCAGACAATTTGCCAGGGGTTCCTCGAAGGCAAAAATGTTGAGAAACACTGGGTTAAAGTATATCTAAAGCCAAATTTCAAAATGCTTTTTTTGTTTAAGACAGAGTACGGAAGGGTTAAAACCCATCAGATTTTTAAACCATCCATGTCCCATTAAGTAGATTTCCCTTCAGTTCCTGTCCCACTGACACATATGGAATGAGAGGAAGTCTTGCAAAAATGAAGGAAATCCCCTCTTCAACAGTTATACTACATATATATTCCAAATGGAAAACATTCTGTTAATTATGGTTCCTGTGACAACAAATTTAATTTTCCTTCATTTTTAATTTCAGAACAAAGAAAAACAGTAAACCTCCCCCATGTAGACTCTGACAGCTAAAAACACCTGACAGGGTTATTATCACTTTCACTTATATCCAAAACAATATAGAAAGGTTTAAATTTACATGCACTTTAAGAATTTCCCAAAAATCTAAATAAAACTGAAAGTTAAAGTAGCCCCTGTCAGCTGCATTCTAAAATCCTGCAATTGAAGAGGCATTAATATTAACTCTCCAGAGGTACGTCTCCTACCTTTGGTCAATTCCAGTCCTGCAGCCTCCATCATTCTCTTTATTATTTGATAATTACAGGAGTGTTGAATGCCTATGTCAGCCCCTATGCACTGCGGCCTCATTCTAAAACCCCTATGTCACTGTTGTGTCCTGTATTGATGTATGAGAGTACGTGTCAAACACAATGCCCCCCCCTTAGGCCACATCTGGCCCACCAGGCCATTTAATGTGGCCCTCGCACCTCTCTTGCAGCTGCAGCACCCTCCTCGTCTCTGCCCCACCTTGTCGGCAGTAGAGAGGATAGAACTCCAGATCCTGTCCTCCGTGCAGCCATGGAGAGGCTGGTCTTTGTGCTCCAACAGTTTCTGTAGTTGGCAGCAGATCCTACAGATCCTGCAACTCTCTGTGCAGCCACAACACCCTCTCATCTAAGCCTCCCTTGTCTAAGCATTCAGCTGACTCCAGCCCTCCTCCAGACTGTGCACTTTTTTTTTCCAGCTCCTCACCCAGTTTCTTCCCAGCAACAATACAAGGCAAGGGGGGCGCACTGTGTTGTAGGGGTGGGTGGAGGACTCTTGAATTCTGATGGTAGAAGGGCTTTTGACACCCCCCATGGGGTGCTCTGGACATCTAGTTTTACAGATAAAACCAGGCCTTTTGAGGGCAAACCTAATGCTGATGTGGCCCGTGATAAAATTGAGTTTGACGTCCCTGGGTTAGAGGATGGAACCACAGCACACCGCAGGGGACAATGACATATGAAATTCACAGAAGTGTTGAATTCTGAAGAGACTGACAAAGGCTGCAGCACTGGAACAGTAGAAAGGTAGAAAACTCATTGGCCACCAGAAAGTTGAGTATAATACCTCTTCCATGACAGGTTACTTTAACCGCCTTCCGCCCGCCATATAAGGTAATGATGGGTGCAAGGCGGTTCTCTCGTTCTGGGAGGACGTCATCCAACTCTAACCGCGCATGCACGGCTCCGGGAGCACGCAGGACACAGCGATCAGTGGTGTGCTGTGTCTCTTGGACACAGCGGATCACCTATCAATAGAAAGAGCTGAATATGTTGGCTCGGTCATGTGATCAGCTGTGTCCAATCACAGCTGATCACATGTAAATAGGGAAATGCCGGTCATCGGCATTTCTCTCCTCATGAGCTGTCACACTGACAGCTCGAGAGGAGAGGAGAGCCGGTAATCAGCATTCCTCGAAGGGGACATGTACACTGATCATCAGGGCACTGATGATCAGTGTGCCCTGATGATCAGTGTAGCCCCATCAGTGCCACCTGTCAGTGCCCATCAATGCCAGTTGTCAGTGTTCATCAATGCCACCTGCCAGTGCCCATCAATGTGCAGTGCACATCAATGCCACATATCAGTGCCCCTCTGAGCTGCCTTTCAGTGTCACCTATCAGTGCCAGTCAGTGCCACCTATCAGTGCTGCCAATCAATGCCACCTATCAGTGCCAGTCAGTTCCGCCTATCAATACCAGTCAGTGCCGCCTATCAGTGCCCGTCAGTGCTGTCTATCAGTGCCGCCTATCAGTGCCAGCCAGTGTCACCTATCAGTGCCATATATGAGTGCTGCCTTTCAGTGTCCATCAGTGATGCCTGTCAATGCCCATCAGTGCCACCTACTAGTGCCTCCTCATCAGTGCCCATCAGTGCAGCCTATCAGTGCCCATCACTGCAGCCTCATTAGTGCACATCAGTGAAGGAGAAAAATCACTTATTTACAAAATTGTATAACAAAAACTAAGAAAAAAACTTTTTTTGCAAAATTTTCAGTTTTTGCTTTGTTTAGCAAATAATAAAAAACCCAGAGGTGATTAAATACCACCAAAATCAAAGCTCTATCTGTCTAAAAAAATGATAAAAAATTCATATGGGTACAGTGTTGCATGACTGCACAATTGTCATTCAAAGTGTGACAGTGCTGAAAGCTGAAAACTGGCCTGGGCAGGAAGAGGGTATAAGTGCCCTGTAGGCTAGTGGTTAAATTAAATAGGTCTTAGGTTTATCAGTCATGGGCAGTTTTTCAGTCTTCAGTTTTCTGAACTACTGTACTCTTTGCCTACAAGCATAGCCACTACCAAAGGTAGAAGTCCTGGGGTCACAGCTCTATATAGTTCTGAGTTATTATAAGAATTACAAGTCCTTGAGCTAGTGAGCAGCTTTCCCTAGGCCTCTGATCTATTTCACTGACTGAAGGCCTTATATTCTAAGACTTAAAGTTCAATAGTATTGGTGCTCTGTGCACGTGGATATCTCCATATACAGAGTGGCCTCAACATATGAAGCAGACGAGTCCACACTTTTGTACATGTCCAGATATACTCTACCCTTTGAAGTCTTTCTGGGTCATGTCCAAAAAGTTCTCAAAATAGGTAGAAATAAACAAGTAGTATAAGTAAGGGTTTCCAGAAACAGTGTACCTGGATTTTGTACTTTGAAGGTTCTGTCGACATAACATCCGGGCTCCATACACTTTCTTTCTGTGAACACTGTAAAGAGCTATCAAAAGAGAAATATTTCAGTCTTAGAAAGATGAGGAGCTGAGGCCTCATTCAGACAGGGTGATTACATCCGTGTTCCATGCAGGGCCATGTTTTACTAGGATGGGGATGCAGTCCCATTGTTGCCTATTGGATAGCAGCGGCTGCATTGACACAGCCTCTGTTCTCAATATGACATCTGTGCAGGTGCATGATCCTGAACGCACCCACATGGATGTCATATTGGAAGCAGCGGCTGTGTCCATGTAGCCTTTGCATCCCAATAGACAACAACGGGACTGCTGGCACAGGGATGTTCACAGCACCAGTGCATCCCTGTGCTGCTAAAAACAAAGCCCTACACTGGGCATGGATGTATTTGCCTAATCGAGGTCTAATCATGACATTTCAAACTGTAGGCTCAATTCACAGAACTTTACACAATGGATAAGAAGCTTAAAATGGCTGTAAGGCTCCATGCACACGGGGCGTTTTAATAATGCTGGTAACATTAGCTGTGTAAAGTCATGTTAAAAACGTGTTTTTCAGCATTTTTATATTAGCGTCTTCCGGCATTTTGATGCACTTTTTAGCTTTTTTTTTAGCTTTTTTTTAGAGTTTGTTTTTAGCAAAAAATTTTTTTTGTATAAAAAAAATCCAAAAATGCTTTTTTTGCCGCGATTTACTGCGTTTTGCCTTGTTTTTCAGCATTAGAGTATTTTTACAGCTAAAAACTCCTCTAGAAACCCACTAGTTCTGTTTTTTTTTTCCAGCCAAAAAATGCCCCTGCCAAAAAATGTTAAGTACAGTCTATGCGTGTATGGACACATAAAATAACATGACCAACAGAAGAACTCTCAAAGTATTTCAGTAGCGCAAAAAATAAATATGTGAATAAATAAATAAATAAATATGTGATCACTCAGCATAAGTGCAAAATAAAAAGTACATAAAATGTCTCTTCCACCAAATCTTGTAATTCTCAAAAAGAAATCACCACGTGCAAAAGGATGGCGTTCCCCCTTTTGGGTATGCACTCCGGTCGCCGCACAGCCTCGCCCTCTCAGGACTTTCAGGACCAGAACCGGAAGTGACACGGGAGCGCCATTGTTTGGGATCTGGCCGTGGTGAGAGCACTACTTGATACCCACCAGTGTTTTTATATCACACTGCAGTACCTATGGGCTTTTTATTTACCAAAATTTTGTAAGTGGCTTTCTATTTTAGCAATTAAAGGTGTTATTATGTATTGCACCATTGGGGTATTTCTTTTTTGTTTCTACATGACCATTAATCCTGAGAGAGAAAGATTAGGGAGAAGGAGAGTATTATCTATGTTGCCATAAGCTCCTCATTATTAGGAATCTGTTAAATTGTGGAGTGGTGTCAGTCGATCATGGGAATGACAGACATGGAGATTGGAGGATAAACAGAGAGGAGTGAAACAATATCGATACTGGTTGACTTCCTTCCCACCTGGATTTATTTAATAAGCTATTCCAGTCACCCATGAGAATGGGGGGCATGGCTATTCAGTGAGTGCATACCCAAAAGGGGGAACGCCATCCTTTTGCACGTGGTGATTTCTTTTTGGGAATTACAAGATTTGGTGGAAGAGACATTTTATGGACTTTTTATTTTGCACTTATGCTGAGTGATCACTTATTTATTTATTTATTCACATATTTATTTTTTGTGCTACTGAATCACTTTGAGGGTTCTTCTGTTGGTCATATTGATTATATTAGAAGTGGCAGCATTGTTTACTGTTATTTATATTTAATTTATTTATTATTCATTGTTATGTTTAGTATCATGCATCTAGCGTAAATGTTTTTTGTTTTCATATAGAATAACATGCTGGGGAGTTTACTGGTTGTAGAAAAAAAACGTCAAAAGCCAAAAACAGCAGCTGTAAAAACGTCCAGTGTGCATGAGGACTAAAGGCTCAAGGTTTTTTTTATCTTCATGTATGCTCTCCTGGGACTCTCCCTCCTCATTTGCTGAGACAACGGTGGGAGCCATTGGTTCCTGCTGTTGTCAGTCACAACCAGTGAGCCAATGAGGGGAGAGCAGAGCCAAGCCTCGCTTTGTGTATAAATAGACATGCAGAGCAGTGGCTCAGGAGCAAGACTATTTGGGTGCCCTCATAGCAAGCTGCTTGCTTTGGGGGTACTCAACAGGAGAGAAGGGTGAGGAGTACCAGTGGGTGACCCGAGAAGAAGAGGATTGAGGCTGCTCTGTGCAAAACAATTGCACAGAGCAGGTAAGTATAACATGTTTATTATTTAAAAAAACATTTAATATCACTTTATTTTCAGCCATGTGACTGTTTTCCAAATATCATTGGGCTCGGTTAAAAATAACTGTCACTTTAAAATAAAAGTCTGCAACATATCTACTCAAAACCAGTATGTGCATATATGTATATGGGCATATATAATATTGTTGTACCTTGTGTGAGTTCAGGAGCCTCAGCCACAAAGCTGATTCGGTATTTGCTCCTCTTCCAGCTGCGGTCATTAGTAATAAGGGAATTGTTTGCCTTCTCAATGTTAACATCATCTCCTACACAGAATACATCACAAGCAGCCTGTTGGGATAAAGAAATCTTTGTTATGCTGTGTATCTACTCAATTGAATTGTGTTTATTAGACCACACAGACATTCAAAAATATATCAGCTCACAGTTATCCCCATCCTCTCCAGTGCATCAAAGGAAACCTAGTCTGAAATAATTATGTAATATGCAATTTGTGGCCTTGCAAGTTGTCTGGCTATATCTGGATTCAGTGGCTTCTGTGGGAAAGGTCTGCACTATTGATCTGTCTATTTCTTTCAGGTTGTGTTATGAAACCAGATCAGGGTTACACTTAGACAAGTAGCATTTTCAGAATGAGAAGTCATCAAAGGCAACCCGAGGAAGGCCATCTTTTAACCACATGTGAGTTGTCTATTTTTCTCTGGAATTATTTCATATTTGAATAAAACATACTACACTATTAGTACCATTTTCTGCCCTTGGCTTGGTCATTGCGAGCCTCACAAGATGGAGCCATTTAGGAGTGTGGAATTAATACCTTGAGCTGCCTGATGAGTCTGTGAGCGGAGTGAGACCCCCGAGTGTGAGTTGTTATCTTGAGCGTCCATTGTTGAGCCTGATGACACCACAGCCCTGGACCAGAGCCCGATGACTCCATCATAAGGATTTACATATAATGCTCATATTTAGAGATGAGCGAATCGAACCAGGCGAACCGGAATTCGAGTCGAATTTCAGGAAATATTCGATTCGCGTCGAATCCGAAATTTTGCCTACTTCGGGTGCGCGAATCGAACATTTCCCGATCAGCCGGCAAAAGTGTCCCTGCAGTGAGCTCCGCTATTTCTGACAGTTCTCTGACAGAAGGAACACATGTTTAGCGGTTGAAACATTGTATCTATTAGTTTCCATTTAGGATACAGATGTTTCAACCGCTGTACATGTGAAGAAGCTGTCAGAGAACTGTCAGAAATAGAGGAACTCTGCACATACACTTTTTGCCGGCTTGGAATTATTCTTCTTTTCATCCTACTTCTTCTTCTTCTTCTTCTTCTTCTTCATCCTCATCCTCATCCTCTTCTTCTGAGGATGAGGATGAAGAAGAAGAAGAAGAAGAAGAGGAAGTAGGATGAAAAGAAGAATAATTCCAAGCCGGCAAAAAGTGTATGTGCAGAGTTCCTCTATTCTGCAGATACACTTAGAGGAGCTCTGCAGATACACTTAGAGGAGCTCTGCACATACACTTTTTGCCGGCTTGGAATTAATCTTATTTTCATCCTACTTCTTCTTCTTCATCCTCAGAAGAAGAAGAAGAGGATGAGGATGAAGAAGAAGAAGAAGAAGTAGGATGAAAATAAGAATAATTCCAAGCCGGCAAAAAGTGTATGTGCAGAGTTCCTCTATTCTGCAGATACACTTAGAGGAGCTCTGCACATACACTTAGAGGAGCTCTGCACATACACTTTTTGCCGGCTTGGAATTAATCTTATTTTCATCCTACTTCTTCTTCTTCTTCTTCATCCTCATCCTCAGAAGAAGAAGAAGAGGATGAGGATGAAGAAGAAGAAGAAGTAGGATGAAAATAAGAATAATTCCAAGCCGGCAAAAAGTGTATGTGCAGAGCTCCTCTAAGTGTATGTGCAGAGCTCCTCTAAGTGTATCTGCAGAACAGAGGAACTCTGCACATACACTTTTTGCCGGCTTGGAATTATTCTTATTTTCATCCTACTTCTTCTTCTTCTTCTTCATCCTCATCCTCTTCTTCTTCTTCTGAGGATGAAGAAGAAGAAGTAGGATGAAAATAAGATTAATTCCAAGCCGGCAAAAAGTGTATGTGCAGAGCTCCTCTAAGTGTATCTGCAGAGCTCCTCTAAGTGTATCTGCAGAATAGAGGAACTCTGCACATACACTTTTTGCCGGAAACCGCTGTATGGAGGGAATGTCCCATAACTGTCAGAAATAGACTATTTCTGACAGTTCTGGGACATTCACTCCATACAGCGGTTTCAACCGCTGTATGGAGGGAATGTCATAGAACTGTCAGAAATAGACTATTTATGACAGTTCTGGGACATTCACTCCATACAGCGGTTGAAACATTGTATCTATTTTTTTCCATAAATGACATTCTGCAAATACACTTAGAGGAGCGCTGCAGATACACTTTTTGCCGGCTTGGAATTAATCTTATTTTCATCCTACTTCTTCTTCATCCTCATCCTCATAAGAAGAAGAAGAAGAAGTAGGATGAAAATAAGAATAATTCCAAGCCGGCAAAAAGTGTATCTGCAGCGCTCCTCTAAGTGTATCTGCAGAATGTCATTTATGGAAAAGAATAGATACAATGTTTCAACCGCTGTATGGAGTGAATGTCCAAGAACTGTCAGAAATAGACTATTTATAACAGTTCTGGGACATTCACTCCATACAGCGGTTTCAACCGCTGTATGGAGGGAATGTCATAGAACTGTCAGAAATAGACTATTAATGACAGTTCTGGGACTGTCCTTCCATACAGCGGTTGAAACATTGTATCTATTTGTTTCCATAAATGACATTCTGCAGATACACTTAGAGGAGCGCTGCAGATACACTTTTTGCCTACTTCTTCTTCTTCTTCTTCATCCTCATCCTCTTCTTCTTCTTATAAGGATGAGGATGAAGAAGAAGAAGAAGAAGTAGGATGAAAATAAGATTAATTCCAAGCCGGCAAAATGTGTATCTGCAGCGCTCCTCTAAGTGTATTTGCAGAATGTCATTTATGGAAAAAAATAGATACAATGTTTCAACCGCTGTATGGAGTGAATGTCCCAGAACTGTCAGAAATAGTCTATTTCTGACAGTTCTGGGACATTCCCTCCATACAGCGGTTTCAACCGCTGTATGGAGTGAATGTCCCAGAACTGTCAGAAATAGTCTATTTCTAACAGTTATGGGACATTCACTCCATACAGCGGTTGAAACCGCTGTATGGAGGGAATGTCATAGAACTGTCAGAAATAGACTATTTATGACAGTTCTGGGACATTCCTTCCATACAGCGGTTGAAACATTGTATCTATTTGTTTCCATAAATGAATCCATTTATGGAAACAAATAGATACAATGTTTCAACCGCTGTATGGAAGGAATGTCCCAGAACTGTTAGAAATAGTCTATTTCTGACATTTCTATGACATTCCCTCCATACAGCGGTTGAAACCGCTGTATGGAGTGAATGTCCCAGAACTGTCAGAAATAGTCTATTTCTGACAGTTCTGGGACATTCCCTCCATACAGCGGTTGAAACCGCTGTATGGAGTGAATGTCCCAGAACTGTCAGAAATAGACAGAAACTGTCACAGAACTGTCCTTCTTCTCATCCTTCTCCTTCTTCTCATCCTTCTCCTTCTTCTCATCCTTCTCCTTCTTCTCATCCTACTTCTCATCCCTCTTCTCATCCTTCTCCTTCTTCTCATCCTTCTCCTTCTCCTTCTTCTCATCCTTCTCCTTCTCCTTCTTCTCATCCTTCTCCTTCTCCTTCTTCTCATCCTTCTCCTTCTCCATCTTCTCATCCTTCTCCTTTTCCTTCTTCTCATCCTTCTCCTTCTGCTTCTCCTTCTCCTTATTCTCATCCTTCTCCTTCTTCTCATCCTTCTCCTTCTTCTCATCCTTCTCCTTCTTCTCATCCTTCTCTTTCTTCTCATCCTTCTCCTTCTTCTCATCCTTCTCCTTCTTCTCATCCTTCTCCTTCTCCTTCTTCTCATCCTTCTCCTTCTTCTCATCCTTCTCCTTCTCCTCATCCTTCTCCTTCTTCTCATCCTTCTCCTTCTTCTCATCCTTCTCCTTCTTCTCATCCTTCTCCTTCTCCATCTTCTCATCCTTCTCCTTCTTCTCATCCTTCTCCTTCTCCTTCTCCTTCTTCTCATCCTTCTCCTTCTTCTCATCCTTCTCCTTCTTCTCATCCTTCTCCTTCTTCTCATCCTTCTCCTTCTTCTCATCCTTCTCCTTCTTCTCATCCTTCTCCTTCTCCTCATCCTTCTCCTTCTTCTCATCCTTCTCCTTCTTCTCATCCTTCTCCTTCTCCTTCTTCTCATCCTTCTCCTTCTCCATCTTCTCATCCTTCTCCTTCTCCTTCTTCTCATCCTTCTCCTTCTCCTTCTCCTTCTTCTCATCCTTCTCCTTCTTCTCATCCTTCTCCTTCTTCTCATCCTTCTCCTTCTTCTCATCCTTCTCCTTCTTCTCATCCTTCTCCTTCTCCTTCTTCTCATCCTTCTCCTTCTTCTCATCCTTCTCCTTCTCCTCATCCTTCTCCTTCTCCTTCTTCTCATCCTTCTTCTTCTCATCCTTCTCCTTCTCCATCTTCTCATCCTTCTCCTTCTTCTCATCCTTCTCCTTCTTCTCATCCTTCTCCTTCTCCTCATCCTTCTCCTTCTCCTCATCCTTCTCCTTCTTCTCATCCTTCTCCTTCTCCTTCTTCTCATCCTTCTCCTTCTCCTTCTTCTCATCCTTCTCCTTCTCCATCTTCTCATCCTTCTCCTTCTCCTTCTTCTCATCCTTCTCCTTCTTCTCATCCTTCTCCTTCTCCTCATCCTTCTCCTTCTCCTTCTTCTCATCCTTCTCCTTCTCCTTCTTCTCATCCTTCTCCTTCTTCTCATCCTTCTCCTTCTCCTTCTTCTCATCCTTCTCCTTCTCCATCTTCTCATCCTTCTCCTTCTCCTTCTTCTCATCCTTCTCCTTCTCCTTCTCCTTCTTCTCATCCTTCTCCTTCTTCTCATCCTTCTCCTTCTCCTTCTCCTTCTCCTTCCTGATCTCCAAGGGCATTTAAATTAAAGGTACAGTATTCTGCACTAATTTAAAGGCTCTCTGAAGCCTAGAAACCCTTTTTATAAGCCATCTTTGTAGCGAAGAAATTCGCATCGAATCGAATTTCATACTGGAATTCGCCGAATCAGCCGAATCGAATTTTTCAATACTTCGCTCATCTCTACTCATATTATATGTACTTCTGGTAAGTGCATCACCTCTCCATATCTTGGCACCAATATTTATGGTCACGAAGCATTGATAACCCTGCATTATGGACATTACTACTTTGTAATTGGACTTACTAGCATTGTCAAGATATCACTAATACGTCATTTACAGACGCATTTTTCACTGCACTATCTTTGCGCTCATAGCAGCGCCCACTTATACTATTGGATCATACCTAAGTTTATAGTGCTGCATATTTATCTTTATTTGTCGTTTTTTAGGTGTTGAGGTTTACCTGTATATGCTAGCTACTATTCTTCCATTTACAATATGGCGCTCGCATTTACATGTTATATATACTGCATATTTGCCTCAGTACAAACTTCCTTTTAAAGCCGAATTTTAGACAGACACAAGTTATTACTGCTGCAGGCATTATCCTGGTATTTTTTCAGCTTTCTTGTAAAAGCAATCCTATTGGCAATCTCACCGCTGGATTTATTTTACAGGAACGGGAGAAGATGTCGCCCTCCCCCCCGCCACCTTCTGCAACACTGATGGGCTCTCCTGTCCCACTGGGAGACCCGAGTGTTCTGTTGGCTGGCCATAGGGCTGATCAGAGACTGGAACAACTCCAATCATCTCTATGGTGTAAGAAACTAGAAGCCATGAACATTTCATCACTTCCAGTATTGTGGCTGTAAACAAAATGTAAAAACGCATCAGATTATACTGATCTTGGTATGATCCCGAACTTTTAAGGGCAGAAATCTAATAGACCCCAGATCTTTCAGTAACCCCTGGTTCACATTAGTGTGGGCTGTGCATCTCGCATTTGCTTAGGCACTGCAGCCCATTAATTTAAATGGGCTGCTGTGCACATGTTTTTACACAAGGAAACGCATTCGCACAGAAACTGCATGGCCTTTTTGACCATGTGGTTTCCACGTGGTTCCAGCACGCATGATCGCACTGTGGGATTAAAGGCATGGGGGTGCCATTCAGAATGAATGGCACCTCCCCACGTTTTGCAAGAGAAACGCAATGCAGCTGCGGGTGGTTGCTGGTTTTGCAATGATTCCCACACCCTCAACCAGCCTGCAGTGTGCGAGATAGTGTGAACCTAGCCTTAAGAGGAACTGTCACTGCCTATTGCTATCACAAGGGATTTTTATCTTTCCTATGATAACAATAAAAGCAATTAAAAAAAGGAAAAAGAGACAGTGTAAAAATAAATAAATAATGCAAAGGCGAACGCACGAGTAGGTCTTGCACACATACGTAAACAGTGATCACACCAAACATGTGATTTATCACCATGCACGTCAGATCGAAAGAAATAATTCTATCACCAGACCTCCTGTGCAATTCTAAAGTGGTAACCTGTAAAGGTTTTTAAAATGTTGCCTATGGATAATAAAATTTACGTAGTTTGTTGCAATTTTAAAGTGTGACATGTTTTTATGCATTTACTCAGCATAACATCATTTTGTATATTGTCTATACTGTATACTTTTAGATTTTACAAAACAATTGGGTATTATATTGTGTTTTTGTGCATTGAAATTAAAAAAAGTTTACTTTTTTAAAAACATTGCATTTGAAAAAACACTGAGAAAATATTGTGTAACATAAAAAATTGCAACGCCCACCATTTTATGCTCTAGGGCCTCTGCTTTAAAAAAATATACAATGTTTGGGGGTTCTAAGTAATTTTCTGTAAAGAGAATGTATCAGAAAAGGCCTCTATTTAAATTAATGGTTAATACATCATTAAATGTGGTTTTTAATGCAAGTGTAGATACCTGTAGATACTTGAATCTGACCTGTTCATACAGTTCCTGTACAACAGGGCTTGAGGGTGAAAGAAAAAAGCAGTACAAGGTGATAATCAGTTTATGTGCTGACAGGACGCACGCTGATAGAAGGAGAAAACAGAGACTGAGATATGAGCTCATTACTATGCTTCTCCGCCTTTCACTGTCCAGTCACAAGCTGAGGAGGGGGGATCAAAAAGACCTGGACTTAGTGGAAGTGGACTGAATCATGCTGGCCTTTAGACTGGCAAAAAAGTACTAGTACTACCTTGGATTAAATATCGCAGCAAAAGTTTTTTTTTCTAAATCTCTTTATGGGTTAATCATTTTTTATCTTGTTTTTTTTTCTGCCTTAAATTTTATGGTAGGATCTGTTATGCTAACTGGAATCTGCTGTGCATGCTAGGGAATGTCTGACTTCAATAAATACATAAAATATTGAGTATGATCTATACCAGTAAATGGACCTTGTGAGAAGTACTTGTCAGTAGAGAAGACTGATAAACAGTCAGTATAAATAATGGTCATTTATATCTATAAAAGGTAAGTATACTGCAGCCATCAATAACCCCAGCTTTGCCAGGTGCCAACCTAAATTGAAGAGGAAAAAATTTTTTGAGAAGACACATGCAGTGGTCGGAGGGTTTATTACAAGTATAAGCACAAAGCTAAAATAATGCCTTGACACATTTCACATTAAAGTTTGCTCTAGCCTTTTAATTCGGTGAATTGTGTGCCTATACTTTTATAAACTTTCCCAACCACTTCTGTCCTCTTCAAGTTCAATGTTCTCTTATATGCGTTGCCTGCTGTGAGATGCAGGTTTAACATGAAAGGTCAGCTTTCAAGTGTGCTCTGTGTAAATTTGGAAAGAATACACATACAGTTGCACAGTTAAGTCCCAGTATTCAACCTTTATACTTTCAATATGAAAAGTAAACATACACAGCAAATCCTGACACTAATTTAAAAACGGCTCCCAGCTACCTCCGGACTTCCAGGAAGTTGTGAAGTCTGCTTAGTGTCATGTTCAGATTTCTGCACATGAATAGGAAAATTATGCTCCCTAGATCTGTACTCTAGTGATCATGATTTAATGTGTAGATGCCGCCGAGAAATTACATTTACAATTAGGAATGAGTGGCCTTTATGTTCTTAAAACATGATGACAAATTATTTTTTTCAATTGATGACCAATTTGGGGGCAGGGATTTTGTTTATGTATGTCTAAAGTTCAAGATCTAATATGCTTTGTGAATAGTCATTTACTTATGTGTATTAGTCATATCTGGCACATAAACTACCTACCGTACTTTGTGTAGTATAACTGATGGCAGATAGTCACACACCTGCTAGGGGAATGTTTTCCGAGGCCCACAATATAGTCACACAATAACAAAAATTATATGTAAGGTGCTAAATACTCTACTTGCAAATGTGGAGAACAATCTCTGATATCATGCTCTCTAGAAACTAGAAGTACCAGATATTTATTTTTGGTTCTGATGGCCAAATGGAGTTGAGGGGATGTGTAGAGGAGCTGGCCATATTCTTCTGGAGGGGGTGGAGGAAGTTAAGTGAACCTGCTGTTTTTTACTGTATACAATATATCACTGTGTTATATAAGGGTATATTTCTTCTTAAACATGTTTAATATGGATTTTTCCACATTCAGATTGGATATATATATATATATATATATATACACTATATTGCCAAAAGTATTGGAACTCCTGCCTTTACACGCACATGAACTTTAATGGCATCCCAGTCTTAGTTCGTAGGGTTCAATATTGAGTTGGCCCACCCTTTGCAGCTATAACAGCTTCTTCAACTCTTCTGGGAAGGCTGTCCACAAGGTTTAGGAGTGTTTCTATGGGAATGTTTGACCATTCTTCCAGAAGCGCATTTGTGAAGTCAGGCACTGATGTTGGACGAGAAGGCCTGGCTCACGGCCTAGCTCTAATTTATTCCAAAGGTGTTCTTTCATGTTGAGGTCAGGACTCTGTGCAGGTCAGTCAAGTTCCTCCACCCCAAACTTGCTCATCCATATCTTTATGCACCTTGCTGTGTGCACTGGTGCACAGTCATGTTGGAACATGAAGGGGACATCCCCAAACTGTTCTCATAAAGATGGGAGCATGACATTGTCCAAAATGTCTTGGTATGCTGACGCCTAAAGAGTTCTCTTCACTAGAACTAAGGGGCAAAGCCTAACCCCTGAAAAACAATCCCACCATAACCCCCCTTCACCAAACTTTACACTTGGCACAATGCAATCAGGCAAGTACCATTCTAGCAACTGCCAAGCCCAGACACATCCATGGGATTACCAGACAGGGAAGTGTGATTTGTTATGCTAGAGAAAACGTCTCCAGTGCTCTAGAGTCTAGTGGTGGAGTGGTGATCCTGAAGAAGCCACGTGATCGTGGCGCAACGCGTCGACGCATTTCCGGTTTAGTGGTGACGTAATTCTGGTTCCGGGTTCGGATGCCATTTTGGTACACCTTAGTACACCCATAGCACATGGGGAACTGCTTCTTTATGTTGGATGACATGTGAGTGTTCATTTGTTTTTGAAATCTTAAGTGCATTAAAACAGTGTTGCACTATGGAGGTTTGTCTTTGTTTCTACATATACGTTCTGTGTTTATGAGTCCATATTGTGAAGAAAGTGATCTGAGAGGAATTCATTGAATTCATTGCTTGGAGGGGGATCTTAATTGAGTTGGTGGAGTCAGTGGAGCATGAAAACCTGGCTGAGATACTATATATTTAAGGCTTTGTGACCCGCAAGGCTCGAAGGTGAGGAGGCATTTTGGCTAAATCCAGGGGAGTCACATCAGAGTGTCACGAAGAGCACGTTTGCAGCATGGAGTGAAGTTATAATCGCTTTGTATTGAACACTTATTATTTGCACAGTGTGGCATCACAAGTCTTTGGACTGTTTATTTGATTTAGTTCATGTAATTGGATACACTTATCACTTTGCACATATAAAGTGTTATCATTTGTAGTAGAATTGTCACGGTTTTTGACCACTAGGGGGCATAAATAGGAGTGTGAATTTGCACCAGTTATTTATAAATGATTTTGTATACTTTTATAGAATTAAACACCTATTTTGAATTTTTCACAATATTATTGATGTAAAAAGGGTCTGTATACACTATATAAGTTGAGCGCTTCATCACAAAATATATAAATTTTATTTGCACATATCCTAAGGTATAGGGAAAAGGTGATAGCAGCTGACTTTAAGTTAAAGGTTCTGTGGAGCGCAGGGGTATTCTTCCTATATTTATTTCAGCCTAGTGGTGGAGTGTTTTACACCACTGCACCTGACATTTTGCATTTCACTTGGTAATGTAAGGCTTGGATGCAGCTGCTCGGCCATGGAAACCCATTCCATGAAGCTCTCTATCCACTGTTGTTGTACTAATCTGAAGGCCACATGATGTTTGGAGGTCTTTAGCTATTGACTCTGCAGACAGTTGGCGACTTCTGCACACTATGAACTTCAGCATGTGCTGACCCCGCTCAGTCATTTCACGTGGCCTACCAATTCATGGCTGAGTTGCTGTTGTTCCCAGTTGCTTCCACTTTGTTATAATACCATTAACAGTTGACCGTGGAATACTTAGTAGCAAGGAAATTTCACGGATGGACTTATTGCACAGGTGGCAACCTATCACGGTACTATGCTTGAATTCACTGAGCTCCTGAGAGCGTCCAATTCTTTCACAAGTGTTTTTAGAAGCAGTCTGTATGCTTAGGTGCTTGATGTTTTACACCTGTGACCATGGAGGTGATTGGAACATCTGAATCTAATGATTTGGAGGGGTGTCAAAATACTTTATCAATATAATATATATATATATATATATATATATATATATATATATATATATAACATTTTTAACTGATTACATAAAATATGCATAACACACTCAACCATATCTTCCACTACATCAAATACCTGGCATGTGCCATGGTGTGTCAAGGAAAAGTAGTCCTTGTTGCCTAGATAATGCATTGCAATTGAGACTCTAGTTGCTATTGGTATGGGCATGCATGCTGAGAAATGTATGCAGTTTTTATGCAATATCAAGAGAATCAAAGTGAACATATATTCCATTAAAATGGGCTGCTCACACTTTCATTAATATTTGTAAATGTGTAGTTGGTGTCAACATTATGTACATTCAATGCAGTGACTACATACTAGAACATGTAGCATTTCACATAGTTAGTTATACAGTGTGTTTTAATGTGAATTTTTTGGTGACAGGTGCTCTTTAAACTGCTATGATGCAGTTACATGGTTTTACAAAAAAATGCTATAAAAATCTTATTTCTCAGAAGATGTAAATGTGTGAATACTGACTCTAAGGCTACAGCTAGGAATGAAAATGATTGGAAATATATCTCTACCTTAAACACTTTTTTAGCCCAAGTTCTAAAAGATTCCTCTTGTCCACAAAGTTCATCACCCTCCCCCATTTTCATAATTCGCTCTCCTCCCATCTCCTCCAGCAGAGTATCCACAGCTCGGGCAAAGGCACAGAAGTGAGGATAAGCTCGAGAACCAAGTCCAAAGACTGAGAATCTAAAGTACAGAACAAACAGAATTAGATAAGATAAACAACAAAAATTTAGTAGGTGAATACCAGTAAAACAGAAATACATTCACATGTATACTGTCATTGCTGTATGTATAATACTTTTCATTAATACTGCTCTTCTTAACACCAGTCACATCGTTACATAGTCACCTCCACAAACGTTCTAAAATAGACACAGTAACCAAGTCAAATGTATATTTCTATATCCTGGGAGCCTCAAATCCCAAGCACTTTCTTCCACAAATTCCCTTGGGTGTCACTGGCTGGCTGCAGCCCAATTCTCCACTTCCTTAAGTCTCAAAGCTTGACCAGAAGTTCAATTCCAATAGCTGTTCTTGGTGATACTAGACAAGATGTTGCCACCAGGAGCTTGAGACCAACTTCTGGCAGCAATGTAATATGTGCTTTCTAATAGGAGGCGCTCCAACTGAGCGGTACCACAGTCTGGAAAGGAAGTCCAAGGGAAACATGTTTTCTTTATGGTTTCCTGGGTCAATAGAGCAGTGCTCCAGGTGGCTACGCTGCGGCCATGTGAATCTTGCTGGCCAACTTTTGTCAGCAGGGTCTGTTTAAGTCCCTGCCCCCAGGTTTTGGCGCGCTTTGTGCGAGTGGTTAGTGTAGGGAAAGAGACCCCGCTTCCTAGGGAGAGTAACTAGTGACAAGGAAAGTCTCCCCTTTTGGGAACAGACTGGCCAGATTACAGTCCTCCCTCTGGAACAGACGCTGTTGACACCTCTCCTCAGGCACATCTGTGACTACATTGAACTGTAAGTTATTTCCTTAAGTGCCACTCTCCCGCCAGGGTGTTTGTAACATTGGAATTCTACTGAACACACATTTCAAGTTTTGCTACAACCAGACTCTGTGTATTTATTGCCTGCACCACGACAAACCTCTGTAAAACCATGTGGCAGCCTTAATATCTCCCTGTTCGCTAGAATAAATTCCTAAAACCAAGCTAACAAAAATAGTTAATCAATATACTTTGTTTCTTAGCCCCTTGTTTTAGGAACACTCCAGGCAGATCTAGAACGCAGCTATGCATTCATTAAAATCATGGAGAGTTATCTGAAATGCTAGTAATGCAAGTTCCTGAATTTGTTAGCCTCTTGCAATTCCCTGTATGTATCAATCAGACTGAGAAGGAGAGATTTTAGTAGAAGCCATTCAGAGGTGCATGTGTGCTGACAGTGAACATTCTGATAGGAGGAAAGATCAGAGTGATGACTCATTTGTCTGCCATTGCTCCTTAATGAGTCACTGACTGGTGACAAGGAGATGATAAACTTATGCTGCTCTAATTTCCAGGAGGAAAGGGCAGAGATATGGGGTCTAATCCCCCCTCCAGACCATCGATAGTGCATATGCTGCTGTCTAATAGCACACTTCAGCCGTCGCTCCTGCTGTCTGTCAGGTCTGAAACAGGCAGCTGCAGTACAGAAGGAAGATTTCCTTATTTATCAACTTTATCACATGACTCACTCTGAGCTGCCTGGTTTGACTGATGAGCATGTTTAATGGAGGGGGGTAATCTGTACTAAGAAGGGAGAGAAATGTACTGGGGGAGCTGTACTAAATGGGGGATCTTTACTAGGGGAAGCTATACTAAGGGGAAGAAGATCTGCTTTGGGTAAGCTGTACATGAGGGAGAACTGTACTAAGGGGAGCAGGGAGATTTGTGCTGGAGGAAGCTGTGCTTAGAAAGGTGGTGGTGGTGGGGGATTCTGTACTGGGGGATCTGTACCAAGGGAAAGAGGGAGATCTGGCATGGGGGGGCGCTGTTCTGAAAAGTGTACTGGAGGGGGACCTGTAATGGGGGGAAATCTGTACTGGAGAAGCTGTGCTGGGGGGAGGGGAGATCTGTACTGGGGGGAGGGGGCTGTACTGGAGAGGAAATCTGTCCTGGAGGGGAATGTTGCACTAAGGGGTGTAGGGTTGTACTGAGGGGAGCTGTTCGAAAGGGAGCTGTATTTGGGGGGGGCTGTGTTGTGGGCAAGATGTTCCATGTGTTATGCAGTCCTGACCCTGGTACTCTGTGCATTCTGCACTACCAGCACAAACCCCAACCATGTGTTACAGATCTCTGACTCCTGCACTTTATGAAGTCCAGATCCCTGTGCTCTGTGCATTATGCACCCCTGATCACTACTCTCTGTTTTTCCTATTTTCCTCTGGCTGCCCAGGGCTGTAACCCTTCAGGAAAAATATCTATTACCCTGATAACTTGGATATAGAAAAGTCAGTTGACCATTCTGTCTGACAGGGCTGTGTATATCTGTGAACTGGAAGAAAAAGAATATAAATCTTATTGCAGGTAAAAGAGCCATATATGCACTTAAATTGTGTATTTAGGGAATGACTGCACTTCACCTGTAAATGACAATATTAAGCTTAGCAACATTTGTTAAGTAAGGTCTTCCTGTATTCTTTGGTAGTATTCCAAAACCTTACCTTACATTAGCTAAGGGACCTGCACTTCCAAAATTGTCACCAGTAGGTCCAGTTTCATCACCTGATGACTTCCGGGCATCAGCAGCAGAAGAAACACTATTAAACCGAACCTTATAGCTCCTAAAAATGAACAAAATATATCTATATATATACAGTATGTTTTAGTATTGAATATGTCTAATTTTTGGAGTCATTCAGCTTTAATAAATATTTGCTTTCCCAATTAGAAACATTATTTATCTTGCATCCTGCCTAGTCATATCTTGATTAATTAACTGTAAGTATTTATGAAATATAATTACTGTGATTTTCAGACATACATCAGGAAACTGTCATATTAAAGTACCATCAAGCTTTGACAAGTTATGCTATGGCAGCCAAAGGGTGACTATTCTGAGCGTCAGTACAGATTAAATTATGCATACTTCATATAAATAATTACAGAGGGAAAAAACTAGATCTTATGTGGATGCATCATTTTATGGAAGCACACAAATGTAATCAATCTAACAAGTATGCTACTACAAAATGCTAAAAATTATAAATGTTCGACTAATCCCTGTATTGAATTTTGCCTTCCCAGTCACAGGATGTCTTTCCTTACACACAGACATTTTACTATTTTAACACAGAATTCTAACATTCCAAAACCTTCATTATATGTTTGTGACATTTTGGAACAGTGTTGTTTGACACGCCTATTCCAATCTACTGCCCCATCTCTCACAGCCAGCTTGGTTGGGCTTCTTGTCCTGCCTTTGAATATTTTTCCTTTCCAGCCACAGGGTGATTCCAGGCAGTGGAGTTTGTGGAGACAGAAGATCAACGCTCATATAAATACTAAGCCTCAGGATACTGTCTCTAGCAATGAAAATTCATCTTTAAAGGTAAACTCACGTTCTCTCCTCTAAATTAGAATTAGGATGCCTCATCTCCATGAGAGCACAGCCGAATTTCTGCAAGAAACATAAATAAAGAACAAAAACCATGTACTAGCATTAATACACATTCATACCAAAGTAATAGAAGACAATATTATCATGTATACTGCAAAATATCTTAGATAATTCTCAAGGGCTGTACCATGTCCAAAATATGGGACTTTTAAGGCGCACCAATAATTTCAGGAATGGCCAACACACAAAAATGTAAAATCACCACATTTTATCTTATACAAATATTTAAAGTATTAAAAGAAAGGAATAGCTGCATCATAACACGCATATATAGCATGCATCAAATAACAGGCACTATTACACATCAAGAAATCTTTCATGAGTATGTAACATAACATAGCCTTCCCAAATTGGAGAAATAGAGATAAATCTTTCAATAATTCCATCAGGATGTGAATTCTGAACACATTTCTCAATAATGCTTCATCAGGAGAAATTTTAGTGAGTCGATACAAATGTGGGGGACGTCAACATGCTAGTAAGGGAGAAAACCTCAGTGGAGGACGAACACATAGGGGCCCTCACACCACTCCTGCAATTGGGAGCCATTTTTTACATGAATGGTATTGCCATGTCATGTGCATGGGAAAAGCCCCTTACTTTACTAAGAAAGCTCTGACTCTTCCTGGCTGACCTTTTTTTGACTAGTTGTGCCTCTGATTCCTGTGACTCCTACCCTGGGATACATAGTTTGGTGGAGTTTAGCTTGGGCTTCACTCCTCAATATATTACCCCTCTAGATGGGTGCAGGAATGGTATGCAGGTCCCTAGATGTAAGTCCTCCACTGAGGTTTTCTCCTTTATTGGCATGTTGGCCTCTCCAGCATTTATATCACCAAAATATCTCCTGATGAAGCATTATTTTCCAAACGCATTGAGAATTCCCATCGTGACTGAATTTTTGAAAGATTTATCTCTATTTCTCCAATTTGGGAAGGCTGTAATATGTTACATACTCATGAAAATTTCTGGATGTGTAATGGTGCCTCATATTTTATACAGTATATATTATATATGTGTTTTATGACACAGCTATGCCTTTCTTTTAGTACTTTTAATATTTGTGTAAAATAAAATGTGGTGATAATACTTTTTTTTTGCATTGTCCATTCCTGAAATTATTGGTGCACCTTAAAATCCCATATTTTTGTTGAGAAATTTTGTCTATAAGCTAGCAAAGCTGTGTTGTTGGGCTATGACAATGAATAAAGTCTGCTGTTTGGTGTGTGTAGACTTTATAATGTACTGTAGAGAGCATAATGTGGAGCTGTATGGAGTACTACAACCCAGAGTTCAGTGATGTGCAAAAAGGAAAGTGCACCACAGTGTATAAAGTGGTTTGTAGTAACACTTACAGCATATACACAATACTGTTGTGTAGAGTATTGTAGTGCCCTGCACTAGACTAGATAAACTTATTATTGGCTTTGCTGTACTTAGCTGAGCAGCCATTTATTTTGTAGATCTAGTTAGATCTATCCCTAAACCTGGGATTTATTACTTCTGCTCGCCTCTGGAAGAAGCTTCTAGAAATAGAATAGGAGGATCAATCTTTGGGCTTTGAATATTTATTTGACCTCGACCAATTTCTGGAAGGAGGCACCCAGAAAGTGTTGGCTGGGGAGAAGATAAATGTTTGGGAGCGTCTGTTCAGGAGCCTCTGCCTCTGTTACTGAAGAGTTGTTGTTGTTGTTGGGCCTCAGCCTTAGGAAGCTGGGCTTGAAAAGGACCCCTTTCACTGAAGAATGACACAGGGATGCTGGTTGGGGAGCTATCTCTGGTGTGTAGCACCTTTTGCCTAGAGCTCCAGGTGTGCTTGTTCTTTGAGGATTAGATGCCAGAGGTTGCTACAAGGACTGTGACTGCATTTACAGACTCTCAGACTAACTGGTTGTACCCTCTACCTCCTGTATTACTTAAGGACTTTGCTTGAGCATCTGTCCTCCTAATACCTTTGTGTGTTTTGAAAGACCATGTGACTTCATCCCGCAACCCACCTGCGTCAAGTACTGTAATAAATCTTCAAAAAGACACCCCTAGACTGAACCTGCATTTTGTTGGTGTGCTCTGGAACAGGTACCTTGGAAGCTTTTGAACAGGTAAGGGAGACCTGGGTTATTTCCAAAAGGCTCCTCTAGGGGTGAGTGCTACATGTAAGTGCTCATGCAGGATATCCTAGTTAATTCATGTTGCCATTGCCCTTAGCAACTTACAGATTGTGAATTTTGCATGTACTATTATGGACTGTCTAGTAGAGAGCACAGGAAAGAGTTGCTATGGTGTGCAGGTTATTTCCTTTCTGTGGAGAGAGACTGTGTCTGTAAGGAATATGGTTGCCAGTGCACATGCATTTTCTGCTGGTGCATGAGGGGTTAATCAGCACAGCAGGAGGATTCCTGTCTTGTCTGAGAAGTTTGGTCCCAGAGACTGTTGAGAAGAAATGCGGAGCTACCAGCCACAGTACGGGTGGGAGTAGCTTTGCCAAAAGACTGCATATGAGGAGTCTTTGCAAAATATGGCCCACTACCGCTTTAGTTATACGGTAATGGCATCAGGAAATTGATGTGGGCATCAGTCAGATGCTGCTGGATCTGCTACCCAGTAACCTGCTGCCCAATGTCTTCTGAGTAGATTGTAGTACAGGCTTCTACTATGAGGCACAAGAATTTATGCAACCTATGGCAGACAGACATGAGGCTTTATAGGCCTCCATCACCCCGCTACACTTGACAGACCCAGAGTCTTCTGGTCTGGGACTGAAGACTATTGGTTATGTTCACGGCAGAAGAAGAAGGACTACCACTGGAAAACTGTGCCTGTCTGCATCTCCCTGTACAATGGAGGTTGTGTCTGCTGCAGCTTTTGCCTGTGCCCTGGAGAATAAATAGGGAGGTGAACCCCTGTGGATGGTAGTTATAAGGATACTGATCCAGGGCCACCAAAGTTTGGGAACCTGATGGGAATATGATCCAGGTCCCCGATACAGACTACTACAGATGAAGTACTGTGTTTTTTGTGTGCTCTGAAACTGGTATCAGAGGCCGGCAACCTCTGAACAGGTAAGGGAGACCTGGCTTATTTAGGAGTGCTACAGTATCCAATGTAGGGCTGTGCAGAGTATATAATTTGTAGCAGTAGACTGTACAGTATAGTGTGCAGAGTGCATCACTGTGAAATATATAATGTTCAGTATATTGTACAGAGTGCATGAGTATGTTGTATGTATTGTATACATTGTATACCTTAAGGTCATCACAGAGGACAAGGAGGCACTTTTTACATCTGGAGGAAAAAAGATTTAACGCCCAAATATGGAAAGGTTTCTTCACAGTGAGAGCTGTGAAAATGTCGAACAGACATCCTCAAGAGTTGGTTCTTGCCAGCTCAGTAGATTGCTTTAGAAAAAGGCCTGGATTATTTTCTAGATACACAGAATATAACTGGGTACTAACATTTATAGGTAAAGTTGATCCAATTGCCTCTAGGGGGAACAGGAAATAAGTTTTTTCCCCTGCAGGAGCAAATTGTGACATGCTTTACTGTGTTTTTTTTTTGCCTTCCTCTGGATCAAATTTTTTCTTTCCTTTAATGATTGAAATAGATGGATGTTAGACTTGTCTTATTTTCAGGCGGGCTAACTATATACAGCATGGAGAAATGTGTAAGAAATGTACACTGCAGTATGTAGGAGGGTAGTGAGTGGTATAGTGTACAGCATAGTTTGCACATCTGAGAGGCTTGATACATTTATTGTGGAGCAGTGTGCAGTATACAGTTGCAAGAAAAAGTATGTAAACCCCTTGGGATTACGTGGAGTTTTGCATGAATTGGGCATAAAATGTGCTCTGAACGTCATCTAAGTCACAACAATAGAAGAACACAGTCTGCTGAACATAATACTACACAAACATTAGATGTTGCCATGGTTTAATTGCACATAACATGTAAACATTCACAGTGCAGGCAGGAAAAAGTATGTGAACCTTTGGACTTAATAACTGGTTGACCCTCCTTTGGCAGCAATAACCTCAACCAAACGTTTCCTGTAGTTGCAGATCAGACCTGCACAATGATCTGGAGTAATTTTGGACCACTCCTCTTCACAAAACTGTTTCAGTGTAGCAATATTCTTGGGATGTCTGGTGTGAATCGCTCTCTTAAGGTCATGCCACAGCATTTCAATCGGGTTGAAGTCAGGACTGGGCCACTCCAGAAGGCGTATTCTGTGCTGTTGCAGCCATTGTTTTGTTGAATTACTTGTATGCTTTGGGTCATTGTCCTGTTGCATCACCCATCCTCTGCGGAGCTTCAGATGGTGGACAGATGGTCGTACGTTTTCCTGCAAAATGTCTTGATAAACTCTGGAATTCATTTTCCCATCAATGACAACAATCCGTCCAGGCCCTGAGGCAGCAAAGCAGCCCCAAACCATGATGCTCCCTCCGCCATGTTTTACAGTGGGGATGAGGTTTTAATGTTGTTGGCTGTGCCTTTTTTTCTCCACACATAGTGTTGTGTGTTCTTCCCAAACAACTCAATCTTGGTTTCATCTGTCCACAGTATATTTTGCCAGTAGTGCTGTGGTACATCCAGGTGCTCTTTTGCAAACTTCAAACGTGCTGCAATATTCTTTTTGGATAGCAATGGCTTCCTCCGTGGTGTCCTCCCATGTACTCCATTCTTGTTTAATGTTTTCCTTATTGTAGATGTGTCAACAAAAATGTTAGCATGTGCCAGGGATTTCTGTAGGTCTTTAGCTGACACCCTGGGATTCTTCTTTACCTCATGCAGCATTCTGCGCTGTGCTCTTGCAGTCATTTTTACAGGACGACCACGCCTAGGGAGAGTAGCAACAGTGCTAAACTTTCTCCATTTGTAGACAGTCTGTCTTACCGTGGACACATGAACATCCAGGCTTTTGGAGATACTTTTGTAACCCTTTCCAGCTTCATGCAAGTCAACAATTCTTGATCGTAGGTCTTCTGAGAGCTCTTTTCTGCGAGGCATGGTTCACATCAGACAGTGCTTTTTGAAACCAGTAAACCCAAAACAGGTGTGTGTTTTTTAAGGGCAGGACAGCTGTCAGCAACACATCCAATATCATCACACTGATTGGAGTCAAGGTTGGCTCACTCCTGTCTCCAATTAGCTCTGGGAGAAGTCATTAAGCTAGGGCCTCACATACTTTTTCCTCCCTCCACTGTGAATGTTTACATGTTATGTGCAATTAAACCATGGCAACATCTAATGTTTGTGTAGTATTATGTTCAACAGACTGTGTTCTATTGTTGTCACTTAGATGACTTTCAGAGCACATTTTATGCCCAATTCATGCAAACCTCCACGTAATCCCAAGGGGTTCATATACTTTTTCTTGCAACTGTACATTGCAGCATAGTGTGCAAAGTGGAGCAGTGTGGAATATATGATGTATAGCACAGTGCATGAGTGGAGTGAGATGAAATACATATTGAACAGCAGTGTACAGTGTACAGAATAGAACATATTGAAGCTTATTGTGGAGTGCAGTATATAGCACAGTGTATATACTGTACAGTGTTGTGCAGAATATAATGTAAAGCACAGTGCAGACCATGAAATGGTGAGGAATATGCAATGTACAATGCAGAGTGATTAAACATTTACTGTGTGCATTCTTACACACTTCTGATATAACTTCAGAACTCACTGTCAGTCTGTACAGTTTCAGTGTTATCTGCAAGGCCAGCTAATTATATCTTAAAACTTAGTTGATTCTGATTTAAACTATAAATATATTTGTATATTTGACAACCTGAATCCTGCCAACCTTTCATTTATCTCAAAAGTAAATCACATTATTCAAGTATCACCTCATATAACATCCCATCATATACATGATTCTTACCTCTCCATTTTCTGGTGGGTCCCCATTTCCAAATGTGCTGGTAATGACTAAAACCAGGGTTTCATGCTCTAGATGTACAATATCATATTCATCCATTGACATCACCTGTGGTGAAAAGTTTTTTTTTTTAAGAAACAAACTTTGAAGGCTATGTGGATCTTTATAATCTAATAATTGAAATATTATCACTATAGGCATGTTGTATAATTATTAAGGTAACTTACTTTCTTCACCAACTGTCCGCAGAGTCAATAGCTAAAGACCTCCAAACATTGTGTGGCCTTCAGATTAGCATAACAACAGTGCATAGAGAGCTTCATGGGATGGGTTTCCATGGCTGAGGAGCTGCATCCAAGCCTTACATCACCAAGTGCAATGCAAAGGGTTGGATACAGTGGTATAAAGAACGCCGTCACTGGACTCTAGAGCAGTGGAGACGTGTTTTCTGGAGTGACCAATCACGCTTGTCTGTCTGTCTAGCAATCCGATGGACATGTCTGAGTTTGGCGCTTGCCGGGAGAACGGTACTTATCTGACTGTTTTGTAACAAGAGTAAAGTTTGGTGGAGGGGGGATTATGGTGCGGGGTTGTTTTTCAGGGGTTAGGCTAACTCCAGTGAAGGGAATTCTTAAGGTGTTAGCATACCAAGACATTTTGGACAATTTCATGCTCCCAACTTTGTGGGAACAGTTTGGGATGGCCCCTTCCTGTTCCAACATGACTGCGCACCAGTGCACAAAGCAAGGTCCATAAAGACATGGATGAGCAAGTTTGGGGTGGAGGAACTTGACTGGCCTGCACAGAGTCCTGACCTCACCCAACAGAACATATTTGGGATGAATTAGAGTGGAGACTGCAAGCCAGGCCTTCTCGTCCGACAGTGCCGTACTTCACACTCCTAAACCTTGTGGACAGCCTTCCCAAAAGAGTTGAAGCTGTTATAGCTGCAAAGGGTGGACCATTAAAGTTCATGTGCGCGTAAAGGCAGGCATCTCAATACTTTTGGCAATATAGTGTGTATATATATATATATATATCTTTTTTTTTCTTTTTTCATAAGTAATCACATAATCTCTGTTCTCAGATGCATAAGGGGCTTGAAGAGGTGGGGGTGTTAAAACAGCAGTACACTGATCTTCCAAGTGAATGTCTGTGCAGGGGGGCATGTCAGCACAAGTCTGACCACTGGAGGACAGACAGGCTGTTCTCCAAACACAGTCAGAAAGATGACCATGCTGGGAAGGATGTGCTTCTATGCCTAGTGTGGTCAGTGTGAAATAAGAAAGTAGGGGGCATGGCAGGATCACCAGGTATTTTACACAAAGTAAGAAATACAAAGAGAGCAGGATATTTTTTTTAACACAGTTACATGGTACTACTGCTAGCATAATTGTCTAAAATCTTTATATGAACATCTGTAATCCCCTGCCCACCAGACATCAAACTGAGTGGAGGGGGGATAATGTGTGCCAGTCATGTGTTATTGTATTCAACAGTGCACAAGGTACTGGGAGGGGTAGACTTGCAAGACAGGATTTTACATATTCTCATTCATTATCTTTACTATGGCACATTTCTGTTTATATTTTTTGTATTCTGCAGTACCTACAACCTGTCTCATAGATCAAACAGCCTTTATCATAATTATTATCATCATCATCATCATCTCAACAAGATCTTCTTGGTAATGTTTCCAACACTAAAATAGTAGAAAATTATCTCTCTCTTACAGGCCTGTCTCCTCCTAGCCTCTTTGCGCCTAGCCCACTTCACTATAACCTAAAATCTAAAATAATGGCTTAGCTATTAGCCTCATGCATTTAACTCATTTACTATTACCTAACCTTAAGATGAGCATTACACCTAAAAACTGAATTCCTAATCCTAGCTTTTAGGACTAGGAGTGCAATCTGTATCGTTCCCTTGCACAATGTCCTGTACAGAGGGAACATTACTTTACATACTGCAGTGACATGTAGGTGCAAGGGCGGACTGACCATTTGGGCACTTGGGCACTGCCTGAGAGCTCGGGGTCTGTAGGGGGCCCCATGAGATGCCCTTGGTACCTTTCATAGGCTTTTTTGGGTGTGGTTTGAGTGTGGGCTAGGACACAGGGGACCCAGGATCCCCTATTGCCCGGGGGCCCCATGAGTTGTCAGTCCGCCCCTGGATAGGAGTGTGCAGCACTGAATACTTTTAGCCTTGAGACCATACTATCACTGAAAGCTTTTAGTTGCAGATTGGGAACCAATCAGTGAAGTTACTGATCATAATATCACAATGTCAGCTATGACATGATGATCATATGGCTTTGTCAGTAAAAGGCGAGTGACAGGTGCCAGTGTATCATATGTCTTCCTCTGTGCCATACAGTGACCTTATCCCTAAACTCCTGGACTTATCTGGATTGATAATATCAGAGCTGAATGCTAACAGCCTCATGGGAAATACTCTCTTAACAGCATCAAAAGCAGCTTTTATTTATTTATTTATTTTTGGGCAGAATGTAAATATATTCACAAAGAAAGAAACCTATAGGAATCGGAATGAGTGAACCCAAAGGTCTTAAAAAACAACGGTGAGCATAATTGTTTCAGAGGACCATGAAAGAGCAAAAAGCCAGTGACCCACGCCAATGCTAGTGATTCACAAGTGATCACTAGTGAATCCTATAAAAAAAGAATAACGAACCTGTACTGGTTATATTTATTAATTGTTTTGATCCATGGACCTGGACCTAAAAGCAATTATTTGTGATTGCTATTGAAAACACAGAATACAATGTCAAATATGTTTCTATAGAGCAATTTTCTATACAAGAGGATAAATAAAACTCAGAACAGCTGTAATCCAAAGACGTTCTTATTTCACATACTCTATATGCAGGATTATTTCTGTATGTATAAATGTGTTTTAGCATAATGCTGTACATCTTTAATCTTCTTCCACGGTGTTTGGATTTTTTCACAGATGTTTATAACATCCCTAGAGACTGAAGCTTTAAAACAATGTCTTACCTTCGCATCAAAGGCATGCTTGAAGATTTCACATAATGTTTTTGCATAGACTTCAGACTTTCCTGTCTCTGTCGCAAAGAGGATTGTAGCTTTTACTCTTTTAGCCATTGCTTGTCCCATTAATTTTGCTGAGAATTTAACTGCCCTATAGATAAAGTACATCAGAGTTATTAATAATAAAAAGCTGTAATAATATTTGCATTATGCAGCTGCTGATTCAGTACTCACTTGGCCAGCTTCTTAAATCCAATGGCTCTTTTCTTGGTTGGAGTCCCATTTACTCCTTTCCATATGTGAGTGTTCCAGGGATCAGGCTATACATAAGAGATACATATGACAGTAGTTTTCACAGTTATTGGTTAACATCAACATATACTACATAGCAAAATAGGGCTGTATGAAACACTTTTAGCTTCACCAACAGGCCTTGATTTCAGTTTTTCCTTCTCACAACCCATTGTCTTTTTGATCGTACTATTCCATGTATCTAGCAAAGATTAACACGGTGTATTGTACCACATTTAGTGAGGAAATAGTAACTACAAATAAAATAGATAAGAAAATTAATTGGTTCCTTCAATTCTATATTGACCCCTTGGTCTTCCCACAAATGTTAACCTCAAGGCACAACATTTAAAATGTAAACTTCTTTTTCTTTTTTTTTCTTATTTGGTCACCTCTTCACACTTCTGGGGGAAGGAAGAGATAAGGCAGTCCTATAGCCTAGGTGCTGATTAGGTAATCTCTTTGGGAAGGAATGATGAGAATACAGGCAGAATGGCTGACTGTGCAGCTCTGAATAAGCATGAGCCATCTAAACCTCTAAAGCATAAATTAGGTAGTCAACCCTTAGGCATATGGTTCAGACTGCAAATGGTAAATCTGAATTCCTGAAAAAGAAGTCTGTCCACTCACTGAGGTTGAATTTTTTATAGGCTCCAGTTTATCCCCTTTAAGCCACTCTTGTGGACTTCTAATTACTGTTACACGTAGTACAGATGTAAAATTTCCCTACTGCTTTGTTTTCTTGGGGGGAGGAATTTTTAGAATATGCTGCAGTATGAATGCTGTACAACTACAGCAAAATATTCAAAAATCTTAGTATACAAAATACAATATTCGAACTCAGAGGGTTCTGTTATTAGTACATAGAGAGTGAACTACCTGATATTCAAAGGATGGTGAGAGGTGATAATTGAGCATTTCCTGGTGAAATACAGGGGTGATACTTCCAGACATCGGAGGTACAATCCAAACCCAATCAGCTGGACAGCCACCACGACATCGGTATTCATTCTCCATGTGTTTAATAAATGATTCTGTGGCTGAGTGATGGTCTACAATCGTTATTTTATCACTCTGAAAATTGGATAAAGCAAATCATGATCTAAACTTATATGTAAACATTGAACTGTGGTAAGACATTTATATTTATTCACTTATAAACATGCATGTGAAAGCTCTCCTATCTATAGAGAACAATGTGTACCAAACATTAACATCCATCTTCTCAGACTATTTCTGGTGTTCTGAGATTACGCTTTCCCTGTCCAAACCGCATATACAGATATTTGAAGAATGAGTCAATCCGCCATATTACATGATAACCTTTTACTTTAAAGATGCCCATACATAGACCAATTATACAGTAAGGTTGAATGTACATTTAAGAGTACCACTGTTGGTATTTGGCCTGTGTATGGATTGTTCACTACTTTTGAAGCCTCCTCTGATATCAGACTATCTTAAAAAGAAGATATTAATATTATTATTACAGGTACTTATATAGCTCCATCAATTTACGCAGCACTTCACATGTGTATATATATATATTGTACATTCACATTAGTTCCTAGCCCTCATGGAGCATACAATCTACGGTCCCTAACTCACATTCATGTTAGGGCCAATTTACACAAGAAACAATTAACACTCCAGTCTTTGGAGTGTGGGAGAAAACCAGAATACCTGGAGGAAACCCACACAGGCACAGGGAGAACATGCAAACTCCAGGCAGGGGTGCCGTGGTTGGGATTTGAACCAAGGACTCTAGTACTGCCAGACGGTGCTAACCATTTAGCTACTGTGCTGCCATATGACCATATGAGGTACAAGTATGTAACTATACAACTACTTCTACTGTACTCTACACAATACAGGTATTTGGGGTTGGTGCCCAACATCTGTACTAGACAGATTTTGTGTTCACTGCAGAAAACCATTTGTAGAATTTATACAGAATTCCCATCAAACTAATAAAATAAAATAAAACAAAAATATTTGCATCCTATTAGTCACCATTTGTTATCTCCCATGATCCTCTACTGGCGCTTCCTCTCTTCAGAGTTTTACACAGTATTGCATCCACATCATGTGATGTATTGAGTGATGCAGTGGTGCACTGAATCCTAAATGTTAGCTTGAGCAGTCCCCACTTGAGCACTGTGTGCACACTTCCCCGTGTGTTCGCATCCGTGAGCCTCCATAGTGACACGCCCTAGTCCTATTGCCACCAAAGCTATCCAGTGCCTACAGTATCCAGAGCCAAGCTACAAAGCACCCACAGCCTCCTTGCACCTTCACTGTATTACTGCTACCTCTTCTGTCTCTGCTGCCTCTCCACTATGCAGCAGCTCTGCTGTATCCCAGCTACACCATCTTCACTGCACCTGCAGTTCAACCACACTACAGCAGCATCTCAGAGACATCCACAGACTCTGCTGCAACTCTGCTGTACCTGCTGCTCCACTGCGCCTCAGTAGCATCTGTTGTATCTCCGCTGAACCCACAGCTTTTGCTGCATCCCAGCAGCACCCATTGTCTCTGCTACATCTTTGCTGTACCTTCAATCCCATTGCATCTCAGGTATCCCCACAGACTCTGTTGTATCCCTGCTGGAATCACAGCCTCTGCTGCACCCACAGTCTCTGCTGAATTTTCACTGCACATGCAGCCCTGCTGCAACACAGCCACAATCACAAACTTTACTGCACCTCTGCTGCATCCACATCTTTTGCTGCACCTCTGCTATGTTAGATCCACAGACCCCACTTCATCTTGACTGCACACCAGTTACTTCCATGGTCAGAGCCTCTGCAGCTTCCTCTCTGCACTTGCAGCTTCCAGCCCCACACTATTCTCCAGCGGCCCAGTGCCTTATGACTCTCTCGTGCACCAGTTCCTTGTTACCCCATACCAACTCTCTTCTGCATCTGTTGTACCTATTATGTGTACCTGTTGAATGATCTATCGGTAGCAATCAGCTAAGGCCATTCTCCCATGTGGGTATCCCTGTGGATCCTTTGGTAGCCAACAGCTAAGGCAAAACTCCAATGACGGATTCACCAACTACCCCTTGGATTCTACTTGCCGAGAAAGTCACCGCGCAGGGGAGCAGGGTCCACTAAAATGCTTGGATTAACCAGTTATTCATTCTGCAACAGTCAAATGCATTGGGCAGAATGAAATAATTAGGATCTCTGTGTGGCCACTCCTCCTCATCAAGGCATGGCTGTCACTGCTGGCAGTAGGCACAGACGGCATGGTATCGACTGATACCCAATTATATCAAAACTGAAAATGCCCATGGAAGGCCTTTTCGGCCTAACAAGATTATCTAATTTGTATATATGCAGACCTTCCATTTTAGTTTTTCTCTCAGCACATTATGTTAACTATTGAAACTGTTAGGTAGTGTGATACCCATTGCCCAACATAACATATTATTATTTGTAACCACTTTAGAAAATTACCTGAAAACTGTACAGAACTGCAATATTAATTTCCACTAGTGCTTGGTCTTTCCATAAAGAAGATGTTTTTCTTGTATCCAAGTTCATTTTTTTGGCGACTTCCTGCAGGAAACATGATAAACTATAGCATATGCAACAAAACATCCCTGGATTATTGTAAAATATTTGCACAGATATAACATTAATATTAAGTGCATTTTGATGCATTTGAAATGATTCATTCATAAACAGTATACAAAGAAACAGGTTTTTGTACATTGCAGCGTATACATTCAAAAGCCCCCACTGTAGTCTGGCACCAGGTCTGGTTCCATCAGTTACTCATGGAGTAAATGACATTGAGGCAAATTCATGCAGATTGTATGTTATAGGATCAAGCTGTAGATCCTGTTATTTTATTACATTGATGCAGTTGCATGGGGTGACACCGGACCCGCTCCACGAAAAGGTAAGTTATAAAGCAAGCCGATGATCCCCGCAGGATGGATTGGATCTGCAGATTGGGGAGCATAATGGATCAATCTGCAAACCTGATCCATTCTGCGGGGGTCGTCGAAGGGGGTGTCACCAAGTGTTACTGCACCGGGTGACACCAACCCTAGGGACGCCCCTGCGTTGATGTATTCCAGTTTGGATCCTTGGGAGAAAGACAGGCAGCCTAATGTACTTATTTGTATCAATGCAGTGGAAGTACCTTCCACTGCATAACTGGTAAATCACATTGTATAGTGTATGGTCATGGATCTGAGTAGGTATGTGCAGAGTGCTGGTGCTGGGCATAATGGTCTTCCAAATGAGTCTTATGTGGCAGGTCATTTGACGGTTTCTAACAATGACACACATTAGCAGTCTCAGGAAGTTTCTCTGATATGGGCAGTCTGACATTAACAGTCTTTGGTAGTTGTTCTAAAGTTGGCGGTCATTACAGTGAGGTGGGTTTCTCTGTTGTATGGACAGTCTGGGGTTTATTTACTAAAGTTGGAGAGTACAAAATCAGGTGCATGTCTGCATAGAAACCAATCAGCTTCCAGGTTTTATTGCCAAAACTTAATTGAACAAGCTGAAGTTAGAAGCTGATTGGCCACCATACACAGCTGCACCATATTCTAAGTGAACCAGCTTTAGTAAATCTCCCCCACTATGTCTAATGTTGGCTTTCTCTGTCAGGCTCCAAGTACACGGGACATTTGGAAAACACTTCAGAACGATGAAAACTGAGTGCTGGAAAACGAAGGTTAAAAAAAGTCTGTTTAGCCGCGTTTGCATACTGCGTTTATGCATGTTTATGAGCGTTTGTGTTTAGAAGCGTTTTTTAAAGATAACCTCAGGAGACCTTCCAAAATGACCAGAATGCAATGAAAAACAGTAAAAAATTAACTATTTGAGACATTTTGAGAGAAATAGAGAGAGCAAAAGCAGAGAGAGCAGTATGTGTTGAGATTAGCTGTCTTTTTTCTTTGTGGTGTTTGGATGTGTTCCAGCTCATTTCAGTGCAGAAATTATTGCAGCAGTGTCTAACATATTTTCTTTCATGCAAAACCTCAAAGTATGGTGTACCAGGTCCATTTGAGTACCTGGAAAACGCTTTGCATGCATTTTTCATGATGAAAAAAGGCTCTGCACAGCATCTAGAAATGAAAAAGTTAAAAAAAAGTATAAAAGCAGACGCTTAAAAAACGCGGTTAGCCGCGTTTACAAGCGTTTGCCGTTTGAACCGCTGATAAAATCTACTCCTGAACACAAGTTTGGTGCGTTCAAAAAAACGACTGTAAACTCAACTGCCTGTAAACGACTGTAAATGACTATGTGTACATGGACACATAGGAAAACATTAGGGAGAGTTCAGGGGCTGCTGAAAAAAATGCAGAAAAGCTCCTAAACGTGAGTTTATCAGCTGCAGTGTACATGGAGCCTAAGGCTTTCTGGGATGGCCAACTGCTTTGCAATATGGACAGTCTATATAAGTCTTTCTGTACCGTTAACATTCTCTCATAGCCTTCGTAAATCATCAGTCTCTAATAATATGGCAGGTTTCTTTTTTTTAAATGGCAACAGTAAAAATGGCTTGTGAGTCATTGGCTAAATGTATAGACCAGCAATGGGCAAACTACGGCCCGCGGGCCGTATACGGCCCGGCGGACCTTTTAATCCGGCCCGCGGAGCTAGGCTCCCGCTAGGCTCCTCTCACAGTCCGCCCTGAAGACCGGTGTAGCATGAAAATCTGTCTCCTATGAGGATCTGTCCCCCTCGACGTATCTGCGCATGTGCCGGAGATCGCCGATCGGCTGCTAATGCCTGAAACTGGCACATGCGCAGATACGTCGAGGGGGACAGATCCTCATAGGAGACAGATTTTCATGCTACACCGGAACGGCGCGGGAACATGGCGAGAGGAACGCGCGGAGCAAAGGTAAGTGAATTGACACAGGGGGGACTTGGGGACTTAATATGGGGAATGAATTACTATAGGGGGACTTGGGGACTTAATATGGGGAATGAATTACTATAGGGGGGATCAATTACTATAGGGGGGATGAATTACCAAATGGGGGATGAATTACTATATGGGGGATGAATTACTATAGGGGGGATGAATTACTATATGGGGGATGAATTACTATGGGGGATGAATTACTATATGGGGGATGAATTACTATGGGGGATGAATTACTATATGGGGGATGAATTACTATGGGGGATGAATTACTATATGGGGGATGAATTACTATGGGGGATGAATTACTATATGGGGGATGAATTACTATGGGGGATGAATTACTATGGGGGATGAATTACTATATGGGGGATGAATTACTATATGGGGGATGAATTACTATGGGGGATGAATTACTATGGGGGATGAATTACTATATGGGGGATTAATTACTATGCTTACTATGGGGGAATATTGCTATACTTACTATGGATGACACATACACATCATTCATCTACTCTTGGTCCGGCCCCCGGGTCCAATATATGAACCCATTGCGGCCCTCAAGTCAAAAAGTTTGCCCACCCCTGGTATAGACTGTTCAAATCATTATGTGTGGCCTCTTCTCATTGCAGGTTTATGCCTCCTAACACTAAAAATAATATGATTATAAAACAATATAACTTATTTTCTATTTCAGCACTTGTTCAGAAATCATGCTGACTGCATTTTCTGACATACAAATAACCACATGAGGGCAAAACTAAACAAATTTGCACAGTATATGAAATGCAATAATAATAATAATAATAATAATAATAATAATAATAACACAATCGTACAAGCAACATGCATAATGAGGTGAGTCTCGGGAGCAGCTATGGGGTAGATTTATGAAAACTGGAGTACACAGAATCTGGTGCAACTGTGCATAGTAACCAATCAGCTTCTAACTTCAGCTTGGTAAGTTAAGCTTTGAATAAAACCTGGAAGCTGATTGGTTACTATGCACAGCTACACCAAATTGTGTGTTCACTAGTTTTAGTAAATCGCCCCTTATATGTAATCAATAGCACATACCTCAGTGATGTATTTAGGTTTTGTGTTGCCCTAGGCAACACAAAAATTGTCTGCCCCCAGGGACACAAACCAACACCCCCCCTTCCCCCTGCCATGGAGAGAGCCTGTCATTGACCAACACCCCTGCCCCCCACCTGGGAGAGCCTTCCACTAAACTCCCCCCCCCCAAGTGATAGAAAGAAATTTGTCTTCACAGCTCCAGACATCCCCGGGAACGTAAGTCGTGCTCTACATACACCATCAAGTAGCCTGCAGCCCCTCTCAGATCCCACCTGGTTCCCATGGCGTGCGTGTCCCTTCTTTCATCCCTTCTTCTGGGGGAGGTGCTGCCCCCCTGAAAAATGCCGCCCTAGGCAAGTGCCTTGTTTGCCTTGTGGTAAATACACCCCTGACATACCTGATCTATGTATTGGAATCAATAAGCAGTAAATAAACAGTGGGGTTTATTTACGAAAGCTGGTTCACTCAGAATTTCATACACCCGTGCATAGTACCCAATCAGCTTCTAACCTCAGCTTGTTCAATTAAGCCTGTATGCTGATTGGTTTCTATGCAGAAGTGCATGACATTCTGAGTGAACCAGCTTTAGTAAAGAAACCCCAATGTGTCTGGGGTGCCTGTAATGGAAGGACAGCTCACTGTCTTATTAGTGACATGTCGCTACTTAAAGGGGGGCTCATGTTAATCTAGAAAGAGGACAAAAGACCCCTTACCACTTCAATTTAGGTGAAATTTTCAAACATCGGAAACTACCGTTTTACCCATGAGGCTATCAAAATATAAATTTTACTGAAATATCGTGCAAGAACTGTTGATTAATATTTCCCTTTGATATGTACAAATATTCAGTAAGCATGATCAGTTATTCATTGCTGCCAAAAGGTGGAGCTCTTTACCAGGCCACAGTACCTCCAGTATGTTATAGCGGGAATTGTCACAGTAATCTCGAACTCCAATTTCAGTGCCCATGTACCATCCACTGAAAGGACATGCAGTGAACTCCAATCCTCCGATCTCTAACAGTAAACTGGACACAGCTGGTAATCCATACCATTTCAGGTCCAATTCCTTAAACCATTCAAACCTGAAAGAATAAATTATTTTTCAGTTGAACACCACAAACCCAAATGTCAGCATTATAGCCAATACTTATGTTCTGCCTTTTTTCAACATCTACTCCCATCTTGACAGAATTAACTCCATACACGTTAAGATATGAGCTTGATTATATTTTAAATCACCAAAAGAATATAAAGTCTAAACACTTTAACAAAGCGAACAAGTATGAAAGATATAAATAACATATACAAATAATATGTGTTTACATTGTAAATTGTCTATACTTTAAATAAACAGCACTTGGTTCAGTGATCCCCAAGCCACTTTTACTATTCCTCTAGTTAATACTAACATGTACATTTCCTAAATATATTGTTGATTTACACCTATAAAATGTAGCACACTAAGAGTTCACCATGCCAATGACACAAAGCGAGTCTATAGTCAAGGTCAGCTATCATACTTTGGGTGCCGTATCTGGGCTTCCATTATCATTTCTGGAGGGATCTCAAAAAGCTCAGGGTCATTGCCATCTGCCTGAAGTACAAGAGGAAGGATATCAAAACGGCCTCGTGGAGCTTTCCAGCCTTGCTGAATACAGATCTGTTAAAGGATGTAAAAACAATGAACAATTCATCATTGACAAAGCAAAAAGTATTTTTTTTTTACTTCATGCAAGTCTGTTATGTCTATTCACATTAGCACTCCATCTTCTTGAAAGCAAATATTGATCAGGGGGATTTCAACTTGTTTTCATAAAATATAAAATCACTGACATTCATGTGGTAGTGTTAATGTACTGTGTTTTAATAGTACAATGTTAAAAGGTTAGCATTAAGTTAATAATGGTCCACTTTTTCTATTTATTTAATTTGTATGTCAACAATTCTTTTCTTAAAAATGTATAATATATAATTGCTTATTTTTTTAAATGTGTTGTGATTTGTTAGTCATTTGCATCTACCATGTAGGATTTTTCTGTTTCTAATCTTAGCTAAGACTTCTTTGCGCTGATCCACTATTAAGGCCCCATTCGCACTATGGTATTTTGAATTGTGATTTCAAAACGCTGTGCTAAAATAAAAAATCGCACAACAGTGTGTTCAGATTCCATTCATTTTAATGGCACCTAAAAATGCGGTGTGGTTCGGCTGCGATTGTCACACGATAAATTGCACTGCAATTGTGGAAAACTGCACAAAGCGTGTTGCCCAAAAGAAGTTCAGGAGTTTCTTTTGGGTAATAAGTATTGCCATGGTTGCAGCAAAACTTTTTGCACAATCACGGCAGAACCACACTGCATTTTTAGGTGCTGCACGCGGCACGCCACAATCCTGTGATGGCTGTGTCACTTGGACACAGCACATCACAGATTGGGGCATGGGCTCTCTGATTGGCGCTCCCAATCATGTGATGGTTGTGTCCATTCAGAGCCATCACATCATGTAAACAGAAAGACGTGCCTCTCTATCGGCTCTCCCTCTGAGATCAGTGAGAGCTCAGTGAGGAGGGGCATCACTGCAGCCTGTCAGTGATTTGTGTGTAGGTGCTGATTTTGCTGTGCAGCTACACATACAGATCACACTGTCCTTGTCCAAGTGCACATCAACATCTGTCAGAGTGTACCAGTGCACAAACATCTTTCGCAGTGTACCACTGCCCCATCAACATCTGTGGAAGTGTACCACTGCACTTCAACATCTGCAATAGTTTCTCATTGCAACATCAACATCTATCAGTGTCCCATTGCAACATCAACATCTGTCATTGTCCCTAGCGGACCATCAACATCTGTCAGTGTCCCCAGTGAACCATCAATATTTGTCACAGTATAACAATGCACAAAAACATATGTCACAGTGTACCAGTGTCCATCAACATCTGTCACCGTGTACTAATGCACAAAAACATATGTCACAGTGTACCAGTGCACATCAATATGTGCAATAGCGTTCCATTGCAACATCAACATCTGTCGGTGTCCCTAATGGACCATCAACATCTGTCAAGTGTACCACTGCACAAAATCATCTATCAGTGTACCAGTGTCCCATCAACATCTGTCACAGTGTACTGCTGCACAAAAACATCTGTCACAGTGTACCAGTGTCCCATCAACAACTGTCACAGTGTATCAGTTTCCCACTAATATCTGCAATAGTGTCCCATGGCAACAACAACATCTGTCAGTGTCCCTACTGGACCTTCAACATCTGTTGGTTTCCCTAGTGGACCATCAACATCTGTCGGTGTCCCTAGTGGATCGTCAATATCTTTAGGCGTCCCTAGTGGACTGTCAACATCTGTTGGTGTCCTCAGTGGGCCTCTAAAATGTGATGGGTAGTCAGGAAATTGATGGTTATGAATTTAGGTAAACTGGTTAGTATTAAGTTTTGCTGGTCATCAGTTTTGGATTATTGTCAATATAGTGTTCAGCTATTGGTTTAGCATGTGTTTCTAGAGTTAAATGCATGTGGAATAAAATACTTTACTTTGGTAGAAAAAAACCCAGCACATTCTGTATTTTCAGTCAACAATGGTAAACTAGGACACTTTTTTTTATATCCATACACATTTTTTCTACTAGGTGACAATGTGTGGGAGATTGGGAGTCTGACCGACACACTGAAAAGTACTGTTACCAGAGAAAGATTTCTGTTATGAACCCTAGAAAATGACAAATAAATGTGTGGATGTTAACAGGCTGCTTACACTGGAGTGAAAGGTTTTGAAAATAGCATGTAATACAGATAGTACTTGTTTCTAAAGTGTAACTTTTCAAGGAAAACTTTCAATTAAAAATTCTTCAGTGCAAAGGGCTGTTGTAACAAACATAGAACAAGAAAAACTAGCCAAGAATTTCCTAACACTATCCCTATAACTTTCAGTTTTGCTCCCTAACTCAGATTCGTTGTCTTTAAGATGACATTCAAGCCACTCTGCATATATAAAGTTACATAGTCAGGTTAAAAAAAAGACACAAGCTCATCACTTTCAAACAATAGAAAAAAATGAAAAATAAAAAACCTCCATGTACACAATCCTGTACCCATAGTTCACCTACTGTACTTATGTATTTATACATGGTGATCATATCTCCCCAGAGAATAAATTCAGTTCTGCTAATCTTTTTTCATAGCTGAGCTCCCCCATGCCTCTTATCAGTTTTATTGCCCTTCTTTGCACTTTCTCCAGATCCCTTTTTATGAACTGGTGTCCCAAAGTGAATTGCATATTCCAGATGAGGCATCATTAATGATTTGCACAGGGGAAAAATGATGCCTCTCTTTCTGGAGTCTATACCTCTTTTAACACAAGAAAGTATTTTGCTTGCTTTAGAAACCACAGCTTGGCATCGCATGCTATTATCAGGCCTATGATCTACCAGAACACCCAGATCCTTTTCCACCACTGATTCCCCCAGTTGTTCTCCTAGAATGTATGCTACATGCATGTTTTTAGCTCCACAAGTGCATAACTTTACATTTATTAACAATCAACTTAATTTGTCATACAGTTGCCCAATTAAATACTGCATTGAAGTTGACTTGTAAGTTACATTTTGTAAGGACGTAATTATACTGCATAGCTTGGTGTCCTTTGAGGACTAAGAAATTGTCCTTTTAATCCCAAACTTTGTATAATTTATAAATAGATTAAAAAGTAATGGTCCCAACACTGAACCTTGGGGTAAACCACTAATAACCTTAGATCATTCTGAGTATGATTCATTAACCACTATTCTCTGAATACGATCTTTTAGCTAGTTTCTATCCATTTTACAAACTGAATTTTCTAAGCCTGTAGACTTTACTTTACACATTAACCATGTGGAACTGGGTCAAATGCGTTTACAAAATCCAAGTATATTGTATCCACAGTCACTCCTTTATTTAAGTTGTTGCTTGCTTTTTTTTTTTTAATAATTTTGGTCATTCATGAATCCTTGTTGCCTCATTCTGAACCACTTCATAACAGAGGGTGAAACAAATCTTAAAGCTTTACCACAGTTTTGCAACTTGACATGTGTTAGTACAACTGTATATATCATATACCAAATGAACGCTATCCCCACTCCAGTCGATCCTAAACTCAGCGGCTAGACTCATCCACCTCACCAACCACTCCACATCTGCCTCCTCCCTCTGCCAATCCCTTCATTGGCTCCCGATTGCCCAATGCATCAAATTCAAACTGCTAACTCTGACCTACAAAGCCATTCACAATGCCGCCCCGAACTACATAACTGACCAGATACCCAAATACTACCCTACCCGTGCTCTCCGCTCCTCACAGGACCTCCTACTCTCTAGCTCCCTGGTCTCCTCCTCCCACGCCCGATTGAAGGACTTCTCCAGGACTTCCCCCATCCTCTGGAACTCCCTACCCCAATCCAACAGACTGTCACCTACCCTCCTCACCTTCAGGCGCACCCTGAAAACCCTCCTCTTCAGGGAAGCCTACCCCAACCTCGCCTAACACCCGACCTCACCTAACAACTAACCTCCTCCACTCCTCCCACCACTCCATCCCCCACAGCCATCTCCTCCTGTACCACCTTCCCCTCCCTCCTAGATTGTAAGCTCGAAAGAGCAGGGCCCTCGAACCCCTCGTGTATTGTATTGTTACTGTCTTGTCTCATGTTCTGTCCCCCTTGCCACTGTACAGCGCTGAGCATACCCTTTAGCGCTATATAAATACTGTATAATAATAATAATAATAATAAAATAATAATTGCAGCTACTTAGTGTATCCAGTTAACTTGTACCTTGCTTTTTTTCAGGACAAATTGGGCTAGAAATTGGAGGTAAATGGTAATGGATATTTCTTGTTTTTTTATTATCAATGGAAAACTTGCAGCAATTGTAAAAAAAAAAATGTAATTGTTAAAACTTTAGCTGTGTATTTCCTGCCATTGCCATAGCCTACCACCAAACAACAATCCAAAATCACAGTGATACCCCATATGTGTATGTTTTTTGTTGTTTGTACAGATAGTAGGGTCAAGAAATAATAGTTCACATTTTGCTTTTTCTGTCCTACCTTATCCTACTTAAAACACACTTACACTGACATTATAACTAAAAAAGTGTTTTTTAATCCTACCTAAAATGCACTGATTCTGACCTTTGACCCCAACCTTTGACTCTGACCATGTCCTTTAACCCTAACTGTACCCTAAGTCTATCAATGATCTAGGTCAAACATTGATCTAGCCATTTTATGTTTATTTGCTATTTTGTACACACACTTGTTATTGTTTAAACTTTTCTCCTCTAGTAATCAGAAAAAAGATACACCCTATCTTGTTTCCATTGAAGAGGAGAAAAAAAAATATGGTAGTGACTCATCACTGCGATAACCAAACAGAGGCTATCATAGCAATCATGTGATCAGGAACCAGGCTTTCCAATTCCTAATTGTTTGTAGGAGACCCAGAGCTCTTGAGAACATGGCCTCTGTGCTGGTTGTGCACTGAAGAAGGCCCCACGGTAGAAGACCCATTTTTGTATGGCTTCATATATGCATACGCTCAGTGGGAGGGATTCAAATATTATTTTCTACAAAAAGTCTTCTATGTGTTCTTTTAATAAACTCTCAAGTATAGAAGTTCAACTAACTGGTCTGTAGCTACTTTGTAAAGACTTTGATTCTTTAAATATTGGCACCACATTGGCCTTGTGCTAGTCCAGTGGTACCACACCAGTGACACTTGACACAGACACTTGACACAGAGGACATGTTAGTGTAAGCCATCTGGATCATGTGCTTTAGTCAAGTGATGCGATTGCTCTCTGCTATATTACAAGTGATCACTAACAGTTACCAAGTTTACTGCCTGTGTCTATGATGAATAATTGGTATAATATTATCATAAACCTGAGAAGCCCCCAGTACAATATCACTAATATTGGTACTAAGCATTAAAGTGGGTATAAACCTCAGACATGATATCTGAATAAAGCATATCTCTCTATAGTGTGTACTTGTCTCAGTCCAGAGCAATAAGTGTAATTTCTGTCTGCTGCTTCGTTCCTCTGCTATTTGCATTAGTAATTTCTAATAGGTTTTCCTGACACCAAGAGGAAAACGGTAACAGGGGAGGGACCTCCAGCAGATTGACAGCCTCAGCTCTGTTCCTGTTTGTGTGTTGTGTGGGCAGGTGTGCCTTCCCTCCAATCAGCTCCCAGAGCTCTCCTCACTGATGTCACTTCAGCTCCCCTCCCCCTGCTTTTTAGAGCTGAGAGATCCTATGTAAATTCTTCACTTTGAATGGAACTTATGTAGGAATATTTGTTTCTTCTCTGTGTATCACCCTAGGCCAAACATTTCACTGGGAATATGTAAGGGTTTACAGCCACTTTAATGAGAGGAAACAGTGCACTTAAAAATAACTGTTGTGTTCCTACAATGCATTCATATGGAATGTAGTTCAGATCTGGTCATATCCACAAATTATTAACTATTCACCAGTGATGAAAATTAATCTTGTTTAGTGGTCTATTGAGAATGTCATATTTCCAATGGCATCCTTTACAGTCAATGATAAATATATGGTTACCTCAGTTAGTTCCACATTAGCAGGGTCACCAAGCACAGAGCCATCAGGTTGTTTGTATCCTGCATAACGGATGAGCTGAGCATTCCAGACCCTGAAATCATGTTTTCCATCAGTCCTTTGAGGGAAGATAGTGATTGCTGATCTGTGAAAAGACAAGGTATAAGCTATCATTATGGAATATGATGCAGGGTATCATATGGCGTCTTAAATTTGTGCTACATAAATATTTGATTAACATTAAATAGGAATGTTTGGTCATCATTTGTGAATACTGAATGTTCTTGCCTGAGGTTGCCTTTGTTGGTGGCATATTTGATGTGGTTGCAGATATAATTGTACATTCCATGGGCAGTGGTACAGTCTCGAGCATCAAAGACCTGGGAATAATGCAAGAAAAAAAAAATTACTGTGTGTTCCTCTAATGCAGCTTCAATCCTCTCCAGTTCAGGACAGATCTTTCTAACAATACTGATATCTGCTTTGTTTCATGTCTATAGATATGTTTAATAGGTAGAGCATTCCCTTCTGTATCATCCTGTATAGAGGTCAATAAAATTATAAATAATAAGAGTGTGGTTAATTCTGATGTGGTGTACATCAATAGTTTTCGTTCCTTCAAAATTTTGCTTTCTTAAACTCGATACAAAGGGTTTTTTTTTACTTTTGCATATAGCAGGAAAGGATTTCAAGCTATTCCTCTGATGTAAGTGTAGTAAATAGACTGCTGCTTAGGTACCCATCAACCACTGGGGAACAATTATTATTATTATACAGGATTTATATAGGGAGACAATACAGCAACAATACAGTTCAATACAAGAGAGTCACGAGGGCCCTGCTCCTTGGAGCTTAAAATCTAAGAGGGAGGGGCTAGTGGTACTAAAGGTAATAACTGTGGGGGATGGACTAGTAGGAGGAATAGAATATTTCACTATTAGCTGAGGGCAGGATTAGCTTCCCTGAAGAGATAGGTTTTCAGAGATCACCTAAAAGTGAGCAGAGTAGGTGATATTCTGATAAATTGGGGTAGAGAGTTCCATAGGATGGGGGAAGCTCTGGAGAAGTCCTGAAGATGATTATGGGAGGAGGAGACAAGGGAGCTAGAGAACAGGAGGTCGTGCGAGGAGCGGAGAGTATGGTTTGAGTGATATTTGGAGACAAGATTGGTGATGTTATTTGGGGCAGCATTATAAATGGCTTTATATGTTATGGTTAATGTTTTGAATTTTATCCATTGGGCAATGAGAAGCCAGTGGATGGATTGGCAGAGAGGGATGGCAGATATGGAGTGGTTAGTAAGGTGGATGAGTCTGGCAGCAGCATTCATGACTGAAAAGGGGATAGCCTGCGATAACGGTAGGCCAATGAGTTACAATAGTCAAGGCGAGATATAACAAGGGAGTGAATAAGTTGCTTAGTGGTTTCAGAGGTTAAGAACAGGCAATGTTGTGGAGGTGAAGTCTACAAGATTTGGACAGCGATTGGATTTGGGGCTAAAAGGACAGATGGGAGTGTAGGATTACACCTAGTACCCCGGCATGAGGGGAGGGACTGATGGTTGTGTTTTTGATCTTGATGGAGAAGTCAGGGGAGGGGGCACGGGCTGGAGGGAACAGTATGAGCTCAGTTTTGGAAAGATTGAGTTTGAGGAAGTGGAGTGATATTCATGCCGATATGTCACTTAGTAGGTTAGTAATGCAAGAGGAGACTGAAGGGGTGAGGTGAAGGGTAGAAAGATAGATTTGTGTGCCATCCTCATCATAGAGATGGTTCTTAAAGCCATGGGTGTTTATCAAGTGACCAAGGGAGGAGGTATAGATGGAGAAGAGAAGGAGTCCAAGGACAGAACCTTGAGGGACCCCTACAGAAAGAGGAAGTGGAGAGGAGGAGACAGAGTTAAAGGTAACGCTGAAGGAGCGCTGCGATATGTAGGAGGAGAACCAGGAGAGAGCAGAGTCTCGGGTAAACACTTAGGTTATAGAAGATATCAGAGTGCCCAAGGAATGTATGAAACAAACAATAAGGTGTGGAAAAATTGTTCTTTACATAAAGTCAATAACTGTATTTTGGGGGTTACATAAATCCTCCTTCTTAGGTCTTCTAAGGATGTGTTGAATTAATAACAGTCAGTGTTAGCTCAGGAAACAGTTTAGATGAAGCAAGTGTTTGTTTCACCTAAAGTGTGTCCCTATCTCTCACTGTCTATTATTTATTCAGCACAGCATAAGAAGCCCCGAGGAAGAAGGATTCATGTAACCTCTGAAATGCATTGGCTATCATTTTTAAATCAAAAACAATTCAACTTGTTGAACTGATACTTTGGCACTCCATTTTCTTTTATACAGCAATTGTTATGACTGAGTGTTTGGGAGGTTTTCACACAATTCCTGACCTCCAGTCACTGGAACAAGTACAAAGTTTCCAATGGCAGTGTATACAGGGATACAATCTGAAAGAAGTTAAAATCTTTCCCCACAATTCTAAAATTTGTTTTTATTACTGTCTATTTTGCAGTTGGAGAAATTGTCCAAGGACAGGAAAAGAGGGAGGATCTCCCAAAGAGTGACACCATCAGCAATAAACCCAAAAGAGGTTCTAACAATCCTATGCTCTAAAAAAAAGCCCAGTAAGAAACTTTATTTATTTATTCTTTTCATTAAAGTGACAGTGTATGTATATTTCAGATTGTTTGTTTACAAAGTATATACATCATTTATTTAATTTCATTTTTTTTTCATTTTATGTACAAAACTAGACATGTGAGGCTTGTTTTGTTCTGAGTATAAATTCAGATGAAATTTTTTGTGTCATTCAGAGATTCAGATGTATCTGAGAATGACAATAGTAATGAATTTCAAGGAATCTGAAATAAATAATAATGAAATAAATAAAATTCATTTATTTCATTCAGATGTTTAAAGCATCTGAATGAAAGTAGTGATCCAAATTTATTGATAATAGCTGGCTGTTAAGGAGCGGGCTGGCCAGGTGGCCCCCACGTCCTTGACAACCATGAATCATCTGCTGTCAGTGGGATTCCCTAATGTCAGCAGAATGTAAACAAACAAAATTCTGGTTAAAAAAAAAACAAAACAGCATGGGAGCCCTTTGGATCTGGTATGGATTTGAAGGGGAACCCCATGCCAAAATTAAAAAAGAAGGCGTAGGGTCCCCCCAGAGTTCATATTAGACCCTTATCCAAGCATACAGCCTGGAAGGCCAGGAAAAGGGGAGCAATCTAGTGTCTCCCCTCCTGAACCATACCTGGCCACATGCCCTCAACATTCCAGATTCCGATAAGTCCCCCCACCCACAGACCCCCTCAACCACCAGCAAGAGTTGTGTAGAAGAGGCTCTTATCCCCATCAACATGGCCGAGCTGTATGCTTGGATAAGGGTCTGGTATGGATTTGGATGGGGCACACCATTTTTTCTGACATTTTGGCATGGAATTCCCCTTAAAATCCATTCCAGACCTGAACCTGGCATTTGTTTTATTTACATTCTGCTGTCAGTGGGGAATCCTCCTGACAGCAGATGAGTCATGGTTGTTAAGGGCATGGCAACTGGCTTACTGGCTAGCTCTTTAACAACCAGCTATTCTTCACATAGATTTTACATTAGATCAATATTTTCGATTTGAATGTTAATACTTCTGAAAATTTTGAATCTGTTCGAAAACGAATAAACAAAACAAATTCTGAAAACAAATGATCCAAATGTAGCAAATGCAACTAAACAAAATTAGTTACACAATTAATCTATCCGAAACGAAACAATTTTTTTCATTCTGTACGTCTATACAAAATTGTCTTTTTCAAATTACCGTTTCATACAGGGTGCATCTGTGAAACTCAGGGATAGATTTACTAAAACTGGAGAGTTTTGAACAAGCTGAAGTTAGAAGCTGATTGGCTACCATGCGCAGTTGCACCAGATTTTGCACTCTCCAGTTTTAATAAATCAACCCTTCAGTGTACAGAGCAGCCCCAGCAATGTCTGTATTCTATTTGGCAGCCTGGGCATATAAAAAACAAAATGGCATGCCTCAATTTTGGATGTCCTGCTCTACTTAATGGGACCCTTTCAAACTGCAGGGCGCAATTGAAAGTGCATATTGTTCAATTTGATTATCTTAATCTTGTTTTACAATAATGAAATATATATTACAAACCTTGTTTAATCATTTATTTAATTGCCTTGAAGTAGGACCTAGGACCTTATTCAGTGATGAGTTCTTGTTCTTACAAGCCAAGATGTAGTCCCCAGCATACACAATTTCTCAAAATGAGCACATTTACTGTGGGGGGAGATTTACAAAAACTGGAATACTCAGAATCTGGTGTAGCTGTGCATGGTAGCCAATCAGCTTCAAACTTCAGCTTGTTCAATTAAGCATTGACAATAAAATCCAATTGCTGTGAATGAATGACGTGGTTGTGTGGATGGAGCCCCCTTAAATACAGATGTAACTTACAACATGTTCCAAATGGTGAACCTATCCCTCAAGTACTGGTTTACATGGTAAAAAGAAGAAAATACTTCACAACTAAAGTACTGCTTTTACATTTTTTAAAGAAAATACTTCACAACCCCTTTATCAAATTCTAGTTGTGTAGAAGTTGCAATGATGTAATTAGTCTCACCTGCAGTTTAGACCACTGGATTCTTCCTACACAGCGGGCTGCATTGCGCCAAGCATGCTTAGCTCCATATATTAGCTCAGTGTCTCGTAGCTGGTAGGTGTCAGTTTCCTCAATCTCTTTTCTTACTTCTTCTAGTCTGTCCAAGTGAGCCTTTGAGCTAAATCTAAAAGAAAAATTAAATATGACTATATATTTATTAATATTAATTTTTAAGCCCCAATTCACAGTGTTTTGTGGTGTTTCCTTACTCTACTAATATATATTAAGCACCAGCAGTTAAAAGTCAATAAAAAGCCTGGTGCTGGATTATTGAATGGTGGTGGCGCTTAGCTCCAGCAAGGCGTGGAAAGTTGAGGTCTACAGTATGTGGGTGTCTTAATCAGGGGTTTCCCAGATACAAGAAAACTAAAAGGAAAGTATGAGACAACACTTTCTATAGTTAGTTTATTACTAATTTATGTACTAAACAAAGGTTCTAGTCTTGGCCCAGATTGGGTTGATGCCCTGAAAGTGCATATCCACTAATTTTAACTTACTGTATCTGTCTGCCCTAATTCACCCAACCCAACTTCTGGGACAGCAAGTGGTAACTAACTACTTTTTTCCATAGGCAGGATTTTGCATAACAACCAAATTGGCACATTTCTGCCTCACAGCAAATCAATAGCCAACATTATGCAGTGTCTGCTTCCTGAAAACACCATAATTGTATATTTTGAAAAGGGAAAGAGGTTTACAACAGAACTGCCACCAAAGTGTAAGAACCCATGTCAACTTTGATTTTAACAAAAAAAGAACAGGGTCTAGAAATGGGGGCAGGGTGTGCAGGCAAAAGAATCTTTATAAATGATTGCTTGCTTAAAGGGAGCTAGTCATGACTGTGGTGTGGAAGCTCTCAATGCTGCCCTGTTTTAAAAAGGTGCATGTTCTTGCCCATCTGTCCTTTACTACTTGGTGAGTCATTGACCTGCACATGTGGCTTTCATGGGTATGCACCTGTTCCCAGGTAGTTACCAAGAGGTAAAGAAAGAATGACAATAACAGCCCTAAATACTGCACCTATCCTGACAAACTGATTTTAAATGCTAACAAACTAGAGGAGGGGGCAACCCAGCAAAAAATTGGCAATTCATTTTTTTGCTGTCACCACTGGTGTTGTTGGAACTATTCTGGGCTCACAGAATTAAACCGGAAGGCCTGAACTTATCATCTCTACTTGGGCATACTGGAAGCCATTTTGTTCTTCATATTCTATTTTCATGGTTCCTGAACAAAGACCTTAAGTGCAAACATTCCAAGGTTGTTACAGCTTATGCTCCCAGGTTATATATTGGGGGGGGGGGGAGTATCATGGTATCAGACAGCTACAAGATAAAGACTTGACATGATACCAAGTTGTAAAATAAATGGATGAGTCAATGTCTAGATCGAACAAAGGACAAATAACTGTTCCCAATAATTTTTTTCCCCATGAACCTTTAGAAAAAGAATGCATATTAAACTTTACATTGCGGATGGTGTTATTATTATTAATATTTGACAGGAATATTTTGACCAAAAATATCAGTTGTATTATTATTAGCATTGCATGCAGGGGCGGACTGACCATTTGGAAACTCGGGCACTGCCCGAGGGCCCGGGGTCAGTAGGGGGCCCCATGAGATGCCACTGGTACCTTTTTCATAGGCTTTTTTGAGTTTGGGCAAGGACACAGGGGCCCCATGATCCCCTATTGCCCGGGGGCCCCATGAGTTGTCAGTCCGCCCCTGATTGCATGAGAATACTTGCTTACTTAAGTAGTTTAGGTTTTATATTACTACTGTATATTCAATTTCCATATCCATATATATTTTATCAATATTGATTGGTTTTAACAATTAATACATATTGATATATAGTGGATATTATGTTTTCAACATTATAAAGATTTAGTTTGAGTTCATTTTATCACAACCTTGGTATTTTACAGAAGACATGAGATAATAAGAAGCCTCAATAAGTTGAGTATGAGTAAGTTGAGATATATGGGTAGATTTTTGTTTCTCAAGAATCACTTGGGTAATACATTATTTGCAGTGACATGGGTACCAGTCTGTCTGAAACCAGCCCTGTCAGAAAAGCAGTTATCTCTAATATTCATGAATAGTAAAGAAAATTACACCTAGTCTGAGGTCACATTTAGATGAGATAAGATTTACCTGCCTAGGTTTTATGAGGGATAAAAGTAGGAGACAGACAGAGACGGGGGAACACGTCACGAAAAAAAAAGAACACATCACAAGACAGGAGACAATGGACAACAGACACACCCTGAAGTGAGCTGACTGAAAACTGACAGCAGTGACACCATAGACTCCATATTGGTAACTATAACTTTCATTTTCTTCAGCTAACTTGTACTCATCTTATATCTCCAGCTACACTGTTTAGTCTGATAACAGTTATGGTTAGGACAGGAGTTTATCTGAAGTAATTTTAACTGCAGTATAAATTATTTTCATTTCAATTCTCTGGGGGAAATTCTATTTTAAATATCCCTGAAGCTAATTTTATCTTCTAGTCAATGGTTTAGCTGGATAAATATATGACGAAGTAGATAGCTTAGTGGAACATTTGATCTTGACCTCAGATCGATTCTAAACTGATTGGATGGGCCTGTGTGTGGTATTCCAGATCAATTCATGCTAAGGTAAACGTTGAGCTTTGAATGTCTGGTTGTAGAGAGATCACATGGTCAATTTGCATAGCCGTTGTCATATGTTGCTGAGTTACTGATAGTTTCTTACACTATATTTCTAGACAGTTGGTTCTAATTCATTAATATTTGAAAATAATTGCTGGTTTGAATTTCTAACCATTATTTTGGATTAGATGATTGCACTGATATTTTGATGTATTTATTATTTATCATCACCTATTATATTTCATTACCATTTTGCACTGAATTTTTATTATTAATAAATACATATTTTTGCACATTATTGCATTTTATTTTGTCTTCAAATGAGTGCAAATAAAGAACTCAGATTATCAGTTGATTTAAGGAAGGAATCTCCTTAATTCCAGATCCCTACCTGTTTTCATAAATTGTATACTGATTGTTTTCTCAGAGCTAAAGCTCTGACTGTGCATGCACAAACAAAGGACAACTACACAGAACGTCAGTGACATAGTAGCATTGTTCAATGAGGTCATGAACACATTTTAGCAAATTACACAGAGCAAACATACATATACCCTCAGACTACCAAATATGGGTCCATATGAATACAAATGTATAGAGGGACATTTGGGACAAAAAGAGACTAGATGACCCTTCAGACTCCAGAATGATATCAAGCATAAAAGTGAATATTTCATTATTATCAACACACATTTCAGTTAATTCTTCAGTTGTATTTTTCCTAGTTTTATTATTCTTTGTAAAAAAAAATCAGCTTACCTTTTAATTGAAGTATAATATTGATCAATAAATTCCTTTGCAAGGGGAAGAAGCTGCTCTTTAGGACGAACATCATCTGGCTTACGGACATACTGAGGTGGGGTCATGACTGCCCCCAAACACATATGTGGGGAGCAAGGTGTAGGCTAAAACATAAATACAAATATATGTAAATCTAATTTGTACCATGTTGTACTTAAATAATACAAGCAATTGGTCTACTATATTGTAATACATATAATTTAGAGGATGATTTAGAAAAAAAGTGATTTAGTTACAAAATTACTGAGTTTGTTCTCAGCAAAATTTTGCCAAAAGGGTAAGTCATTAAGCTGCTTAGGTTACTGTGCTTAAAAATGAACTGCAATGTATTTTTCTTCATTTAGATGGTGTATTTGGGAGGGGTGTATTTATGGCAGTTAACTTTATTTATTTGTGTACTATCATTCTACATTTTTTATTTTACTTTTTCTTACTTTTTTGTCTCACTGTGGCTAAAGAGGAACCACTTTTTGGAAGAAGTACAGGTCTAGGGTAGTTTAATAGTTTCAGAAACGCTCAGAAGCATCTTAAGTTTATTGTACCCTTAAACTCCACCAGCATCTACCATAATTTCTCCTTGCTCGTCAACCCCAATGCATTTTGACAGACTAGCAAAATTTTCACAATAGTCTTCAGATTTTTACAGAAATTTTGGGAAGAGTAAAATTCAATGATTTCTTTTGTGGATCCCTGTTGCTCACCAAGCTAGGTCTGTAAACAGCCATGATCTATAACATGCCTGCTTAAGGTGCCAATGACCAATATATAGAAGAACAAGTAAAAGAATAGGTGGGATCATTGTAACATGCAGATCCATATGTAATCATGCAGCATAAAAACTTGAATCCTACAAGAAATGAAAGAAATATTTTGACCAAATAAAAGATTAGGGAATTTAATAAATATATATATTTATATTAGACAATGAGCTTCCATATTGCATGAAGGGGCTAAAAATCATGTCAATAGGTATATGTTCCATCATAAGGTTACATGTGTATATATGTTGGTGTATAGTGAGAGCTGTGAAAATGTGGAATAGACTCCCTCAAGAGTTGGTTCTGGCCAGCTCAGTAGATTCCTTTAAAAAAAGCCTGGACTCTTTCTTGTATACACAGAATATACCTAGATACTAATATTTATAGGTAAATTTGATCCAAGGAATATCTGATAGCCTCTCGGGGGATCAGGAAGGATTTTTTTCCCCTGCAGGAGCAAATTGTGTCATGCTTTGCTGGGTTTTTTTTACCTTCCTCTGGATCAACTGTGGGTGTAAGATTATAACTTTTTTTTTTTTTTAAATGGTTGAACTGGATGGACGTTTGTCTTTTTTCAGACTAACTATGTAACTTTTTTATTACCAAGTTTTGTGTAATTCAGCCAGACTATGTATAAACTGTAATATACAATAGTGTAATTTTAGCATACTAATCTACCATTTTGAAGATGAAGGCCACACACTTGATACAGTGAGATGTTCTGTTTTATTTTAACATCATCTATATTGTGGCCAATACACACAATTGCAATTTATATGTAAAGTAGACCCCCTCCCTGCTTTAAAAACAATGCAGTGCTTTCACTTCACTAGTTAGTTAAATGTGTATTTCCAAAGATGACCCACAGAAGGCTTTATTGTAAGCCATTTACTGTAACTGTATTCAGCATAGAAGGAGAGTCTCAATGAGTTGTATGAGTTGCCTAAAACAGCCAATAGGCATTTCACTTTTTTAACCTGCTCTGGAACCAAAACAGAAAGAAGCTGATTTGTTAATATGGACAGGATTGAGTGATTTTCAGATGCATTTAATCCCAAGATTCACAATATTTTATTAAAAATCGATTGGCTTTTAAAGCTCCTATTAGGCTTCATACTCGCACAGTACTCACACTGAATGCTGTTATTTGAATGTGTGTTGTTTTACTTTTTCCAATACATGCCCTCAAGCTAAGGAGCTGGATTATTCCAATTCTCCGTTATGGCAGTTACATAATTAAACAATTTGACTGTATGTATAAAATTCTGTAACACTGAAACCCAAAATCAGAATACAGTAAATGTCATAGTATTTACCATGTTTTATAATAACAAAATAGGCAAAAGTATTGTATAAAAATATAATATTCAGTTTGTATTACAGAAGATTATATTACTTTGCACCGGGGCTTTTTTCTGCGGGAATGTGAGGGAACTGAAAGTATGTAATAGCAAGGGATGCTGGGGTGTGCTGGAGAGTCTCTTGATACTGGATGGTGGGGGATCTATTGATTCTGGAATTAATCTATTGTTGCTGGGGTCTATTGCTATTGGTGGGGGATCTCTTGTTGCTAGGGAGACTTATGTTTCTGGGGGGGTCATTTGTTGCTGGGAGGGATCTATCGCTGAGGGAGGGTTCTATTATTGCTGGCTGCTGGGAGATATGTTGTTGCTGCCGAGAGTCTATTCTTGCTGAGGTGGATCTATTGTCACTGTGGGGGGGGGGGTCTTCCTGGCTGCAGAGAGTCTATTTTACTGCTTTTCTTGTTTTTATTAATAATTTCCATTCAAACGACTTAGCACCACAAAATTATACTTGGTTCTGTATTATATAAAAGGGGCAATACTGGGTGGTAAGTTGAGTGTGGAACCATGGGACAGTGTTCAGAGGTGGGTAGGGGGTGGAGACAAGGATGACTCAGACGAAGGGAGTTCCTGCACCTATTCTCTGACAAAAAAGTCCTGCTTTGCACCATATTGTTTTAATATCATTCAGTGCTTTAAAGGAATCCTGTTCCAAGAGAACAAGTAGACTGTCACACATGACCTGCTTCAGATAATTTAAGTTGCTTGCTTGTCATGCTAATCCACTGAGTTCAATACTTTGTGAGTCAATGACCTAAAACAATGCTACATTCCTTTTGTGCATACTTGTTCTGGGCAAGTGTCTCAGAAAATACTGATGTCATGGGATCAACATAACAGCCAGGTACTAATATTATTACATGGAGGTGAGCTATTATCATAGCCTATGTGTAATTCTCAGCACAGGTCCCCTTTAAACCTGCTTGACTGTTAGGGTAGTTGAAGGGAAACAAGTTGATCTGATTCCTAGGGATATGGAAGGTCTGGTTCATCTTACCATAGAAGCCGCCACGTGCAATGTGTCATGTAATACAGCACTTGTGTCCCAGTTCTTCACTTTGAGATAACGAGGACACTTGGAAGGGCTTCCATTCACCTGGCTCTTTGCAGGGGACTGTCTTCCCGAGGCTGAAACCTGGAAATGAGAAAGATTTAGCATGCCAGTACCTAAGGGCTAGGAGACAAATGAGCAGAATAAGCCAGACAAAGAGATTTTAAGTTGTATATAACTAGTTGGCAGGGTGTAGGCATGAAGCCAAATCACAAATAAATTATCCTCTACAAAACAACCCACATTATTTTATAATTAACCAACATGCTTGGAACAGAACAGCAATCATATAAACATTTTTGAGAGATCATTTCCTAATTAATTCCTCATAGCATGCACTAAATTACTTATGATAAAAGAAAAAAAAAAAAGAAAAAACACAAAAAAATTATGTGTTTCTTATTAAATAGTGGTACAACGTCTGTATACAACAGGAAATCTTTATTTCCAGAAAGGTTAAAGTTATTTTATGAGTCCAATGGATTTAGCAATAACAGTCACATAGCTGAGCATAAGTTGTTTATCCTTGCACTAAAGCTTTTTGATTTGAACCTATATCAATATTGATAACCTTTACAAACAGCTAAGCAAACCTTTTTTTTAAGGATCTGAGCAGCACTCAGGTAATACAACTACAGTTGTATTACAATTACTGTAGCAGGATATCACTTTTGGGCATAACCTCTTTGACTATTTATAGAAAAAGTACAATGAATATAAGTCATGTTAGATGTTGTGGATCATGAGAGAGGCTTTATGGAACTTCTCTGAACCTGGGTATAAAAAAGAGTCATCCCACTGGTAGAGGAAAAGAGGGGAGCAGCGTCCCAGGCAATTCCAGTTGCTTGAGTAGATTTGAGAGTTTGGACACTGCTCAAAACCGGCCCCAGGAGTCAGATGTCTAAAGTATGCAGATTGGCCTCAGCAGCTGCTCTAGCTAGGCCCTCTGACACGTTTCACCCAGCCCATGGGACTTGGTCACAGAGGTCCAGCCATGGTACATTTCGCCCAGCCCATGGGACTTGGTCACAGAGGCCCAGCCCATGGTACATTTCGCCCAGCCCATGGGACTTGGTCACAGAGGCTTGTCTGTGTGACCAAGTCCCATGGGCGGGGTGAAATTTGTCAGAGGGCGTGGCTAGACTCTGACTCCTGGGGCTGGTTTTGAGTGGTGTCCATTCTTCCAAATGTAATTTAGATTTGTTTTGAAATATGAAACATACAGTACATCAATTAATGTTTAATTATTTATATATACATATATAGTTTACAAGTAAACATTTAGTACCGGGTGCAGCAATAAGTCCTATAATGCAAACTATGCTCTGTTTCTACAGAAAAGGACCTAAGTTGGAGAAATGCGTATAGCTGAGTAAGTCAGACGGGATCCTTCATCCATAACTTTGACATGCAGTAGTTTGAACCTGAAGTACCGTAGTTGTGATGTTGTGGGTATGGTTTACTCAAGATGTACAGAATGCCCACTTTGCACTTTAAGTGAAGGTGAAGCTGTGTTCACTTATGCAACCACTTATGTACAGAGGTTTTTTGTATAAATTATTCCTGTACATTAATAAATTATTGAGGTGAACAAAGCTTCACCTTATTCAGTAAGCTTAATGACCATTCACTTTGCAAAGTTAACATTCTCTAAGTAAATCAACTCCACTGAGTGTCCAAGTACCAGCAGCAATAGGTAAGGTCAGGGCCATGGATAAGGGGGTACAACAAGTCCTCCTGTACGGGGTTTAGGCCAGTAGGGGGGCCCAGGCAGCTAGGTGAATCAGATATGGGCAGGGAAGGTGATTGGCACAGTGGGAAGGGTTCAATTACTGGAACCGATCCCCTATATGGCTCTTTCTGCAGCAGCTGAAAGCTGTCTTCTTCTTCTCTCCCTCCCACTGGCTTTCAGCTGCTGCAAAGAGATCAATATAGGGGATGAGTTCCACTCATCACCCTCCCTGTGCACCATATGTTTCCCCCTGCTGCGTAGGCCCCCCTGTGTGCCCCACACCTGAAGCGCTGCTAACTTCCCTCTTCTCCTTCCCACTAGCAGCTGCAAGCACTCAATAGGATACTTAAGGATAGAGAATGGGGGAAGGGTCCGGTAAATATGTCACATTTACTAACCCCTTTCTTTCCTGAATGAATACAATGAGTGATCGTGATCGGTACCACTCACTCACTGTATTCATTCATAACTAAAGCATAGTAAGCTGTGTTTTTTTGGGGGGAGGGGGCTGTCATGTTGGTTGTAGGGAACCCTGTGGTTTCTAACAGCAGCCCTGGGCAAGGTACCTGCTTCATCCTACAGTTTAGCTTTATAATGTTCACCTGTTAGGAGAAATGCACCTTCTTTTAAAAATCAATATTTTTAAATCAACCCTATAAATGCTATAACTTTTTCCTGTAGGAATGGATGCACAGGAAGTACTCTCCTGTGCTTTACAGGTCCCAGCATCTGGTCAAGGCACTAGAGAAAACTTGTCACGTCACAGACTTCCAGTAACCTTTTTATACTTTACAGCAGCCATGACGTTCTGAGGTACATAAGAGTGAAACCAAAGGAGGGATCTAAAAAGGCAGCTATAGAAGTAAAGGCTGTTCACAGAGCAGAATAAATGTTGGTTAATAAAGTGTACCTGTGCTGATTTTGAATACCCAATCATGTGCCAGCAAAAGTTCAGTTTTTTCTTTGACTTGCATATGATTGGGTAATCAAGGTAAACTAAGGAAGGGATTTACTAAAATGAGAGAGCGCAAAATCTGGTGCAACTTTGCATAGAAACCAATCAGCTTCTAGGTTCTATTGTTAAAGCTTAATTGAACAAGCTGAAGTTAGAAATTGATTGGCTACTATGCACAGCTGCACCATTCTGAATGCACCAGCTTTAGTAAATCTATCCCACTTTTTTTAGTAGTTATTACTGCTATTTACAAGACCATTTTAAGCGCAACTCCAAATTTGTTGAAAAATAAAAAGGAATGTGGCGCACAATATCACTATACCTATGGCAAAACAATAATAATATACCTGCTAGTGTTCTGTTGTAATTAAAAAATGCATTCTGGTCCCTTCCTGCTTCCTGAATGGTAAATGGAAGATCCTGCCTGCTAGAATTACACAGTGTGTGGTAATAAGAGGAAAAAAATATATGAACAGAAATAAGGCAGCCATTCACATGAACAGGAAACAATGCTTCTAGGGTTGACCTTCATCTTATTTTGCAAGCTCAGTGAACATTCACTTTGCAAGTCTGCACTTTGGAGTCTGTACTCTTCATACCACCAACTGAATCATACCACAAAAAAAAACTGCCTGAGCAAACCATATACAAATATCAGATAGCTTGACCTGTTATCTGCTTTGAGGCTTCCTTCCACTACAAAAGACAAATACATGCTTTACATCATTGATAATATACTAGAAAGTAAGCCCACTCTAGCCAGGCTAGAAATCAGGGTGATCTGGGTCACAGACATTGCTAATCCCCCCATCCACTTGTGATAAAAATTAGCACACTTCTTCTAGATTCTAGAATGGCTATACTAAGGTCAAATAGAACCGGATATCGTATGTACTCTCCACCACCTCAGGATATGCACAGCCAAAAGGGAAGCCAAGGGTACCAGGACAGCGACAACCAAAGGAAATGCTTCAGGGGTGCAGCCCTCCTCAGACGGGGAAATCAGCCACTGGATAGAGAGAAAACTGGTGGCGCTCACACCTAGTGCATTATCCAAGGTTTACTGTAGGAATGAAATAATAAAAACATACTCACAGACGAAGCATGTATCTAAAAAGCATAGAAAAATGACAATGGCCACAACGGCAGGCAAGGTGTTCTCACTGTCAGTGCGGTCAAATGGCTGATGTGTTTCGGGGACCAATCCCTTTCCTCAGAGCTGATGACCAGCCTCTGATGCTGATTAGAGATGAGCGAATTATTCAAAAATTCGATTCGGCTGATTCGCCGAATTTGCGGGAGAAATTCGATTCGATGCGAATTTATTCGCCGCGAATTTAACTTATTAAAAGGGTTTCTAGGCTTCAGAGAGCCTTTATATTAGTGCAGAACACTGTACCTTTAATTTAAATGCCCTTGGAGTCTGCTGGGGAAGAAAAATAATACTGTCAGTCAGTATGACATGCAGATGAGTGCCGTCGATCTTAGAATCACCGCACACTTCACTCATTTGGGCAGTCACGGGGCACGACGAAGAAGAAGAAGAAGAAGAAGAAGAATGAAAAGAAGAATGAAAAGAAGAAGAAGAAGAATGAAAAGAAGAATGAAAAGAAGAAGAAGAAGAAGAATGAAAAGAAGAAGAAGAAGAAGAATGAAAAGAAGAATCAGAAGAAGAATGAAAAGAATAATGAAAAGAAGAATGAGAAGAATGAAAAGAAGAATGAAAAGAAGAAGAAGAATGAAAAGAAGAATGAGAAGAAGAAGAATGAAAAGAAGAATGAAAAGAAGAAGAAGAAGAATGAAAAGAAGAAGAAGAATGAAAAGAAGAAGAAGAATGAAAAGAAGAATTAAAAGAAGAAGAAGAAGAATGAAAAGAAGAATGAGAAGAAGAATGAAAAGAAGAATGAGAAGAATGAAAAGAAGAATGAAAAGAAGAAGAAGAAGAATGAAAAGAAGAAGAAGAAGAATGAAAAGAAGAATGAAAAGAAGAAGAAGAAAGAAAAGAAGAATGAAAAGAAGAAGAAGAAGAATGAAAAGAAGAAGAAGGAGAATGAAAAGAAGAATGAAAAGAAGAAGAAGAAGAATGAAAAGAAGAAGAATGAAAAGAAGAATGAAAAGAAGAAGAAGAAGAATGAAAAGAAGAATGAAAAGAAGAAGAAGAAGAATGAAAAGAAGAAGAAGAATGAAAAGAAGAAGAGGAAGAATGAAAAGAAGAATGAGAAGAAGAATGAAAAGAAGAATGAAAAGAAGAATGAGAAGAATGAAAAGAAGAATGAAAAGAAGAAGAAGAAGAATGAAAAGAAGAATGAGAAGAACAATGAAAAGAAGAATGAAAAGAAGAATGAGAAGAATGAAAAGAAGAAGAAGAAGAATGAAAAGAAGAATGAAAAGAAGAAGAATGAAAAGAAGAAGAAGAAGAAGAATGAAAAGAAGAATGAAAAGAAGAATGAGAAGAATGAAAAGAAGAATGAAAAGAAGAAGAAGAAGAATGAAAAGAAGAATGAGAAGAAGAATGAAAAGAAGAATGAAAAGAAGAATGAGAAGAATGAAAAGAAGAATGAAAAGAAGAAGAAGAAGAATGAAAAGAAGAAGAAGAAGAATGAAAAGAAGAATGAAAAGAAGAAGAATGAAAAGAAGAAGAAGAATGAAAAGAAGAATGAAAAGAAGAAGAAGAAGAATGAAAAGAAGAAGAATGAAAAGAAGAAGAAGAAGAATGAAAAGAAGAAGAATGAAAAGAAGAATGAGAAGAAGAATGAAAAGAAGAATCAAAAGAAGAAGAAGAAGAATGAAAAGAAGAAGAAGAATGAAAAGAAGAAGAAGAAGAAGAATGAAAAGAAGAAGAAGAAGAATGAAAAGAAGAAGAATGAAAAGAAGAAGAAGAAGAATGAAAAGAAGAAGAAGAAGAATGAAAAGAAGAATGAAAAGAAGAAGAAGAAGAAGAATGAAAAGAAGAAGAAGAATGAAAAGAAGAAGTATTCCAGTACAGCAAAAAGTGTATCTGCAGAGAGCTCCGCTATTTCTGACAGTTCTCTGACAGTTCCTTCACATTTACAGCGGTTGAAACATTGTATCTATTTATTTCCAAATAAAAACATCTGTATCCTAAATGGAAACAAATAGATACAATGTTTCAACCGCTGTAAATGAACTGTCAGAATTGTCAGAAATAGCGGAGCTCTCTGCAGTGACACTTTTGCCGGCTGATCGGGAAAAATTCGATTCGTGCACCCGAAGTTTGCTAAAATTCGGATTCGATGCGAATCAAATTTTTCCTGATATTCGAAACGAATTCCACTTCGCCAGGTTCGATTCGCTCATCTCTAATGCTGATGTATGATGAATGGAAAGTAAAAGCCTTGCTGTTGATGCCTGAGTGGGATGGTGTGGGAGTGTGCTTTATGCCTGTGGGGAAATGGCTGCTGGAATGCAAACCACGAGACAGGAAGTAAACTCCGGATTCATCATACATCAGCATCAGAGGCTGGTCATCAGCTCTGAGGAAAGGGATTCGTCCCCGAAACGCGTCAGCCATTTGACCGCACTGACAGTGAGAACACATTGCCTGCCGTTGTGGCCATTGTCATTTTTCAATGCTTTTTAGATACATGCTTCGTCTGTGAGTATGATTTTATTATTCTATCACTCCTACAATAAACCTTGGATAATGCACTAGGTGTGTGCGCCACCTGTTTTCTCTCTAAGGTCAAATAGACTTTGCAGTTTGCAAGTGCATTGGTACTCATTTCCCCCAGAGCTTAAAAAATATGGTGATTCTATGCTGATGTCCATCATCCAATCATGTTTAACCCCTTCACAGCGGCACCTCCTAGCCCTTTAAGGGGTTTTTGATGCCAAGAGGCGGGGCAGGGTTTAGGGTTGTGTGACCGCCATGATTGGCTGTCACGGCAGTCACATGATTGGAAAGGTCCCGATTGTAAGAAAAGATGGGGACCTTTCCATGGGATGCCGACACATGTTCTGGGAGTGTGCAGGGTGTGCTCTCTCAGCAAATGTTTGTTTACAAATGGTACGCAAATATGCAGCTCCTCAGCATCAAGGCCCAGCCACTGAGAGGCCGCATATTTGCGTACGCTTGGCGTGAAGAGGTTAAGCAAAAATGTTTTGTTTTTTTTTACCTTGTACCATATTAGATATTATTTACAAAGTGATGTTTCTCCACATTTACTAAGTCCTGGATGAAAATGAGTGCAACTCCATTTACAAAGTACACAGTCTGTTTGCCTTTAGTAAATCTACCCCACTGTGCACACATTCACACTTTCTTCAAAAGTGGGACCATGTAAGGTGGATACTATTAATCTGCTACAATAGTTCTGTTATTTTGGTTGTTTTACCAAAATAGTAATTTTCATTTGTATTTAAAATTAATAAAAAATTTTTAATTACAGATACTTATATATCACCGTCAATTTACGCAGCGCTTAAGCCTACGTACGTGTCAGACATGTGCAGGTAGTGTATGTTTTTTTCCCCCAAGAACATACTGTATTTGTGTAACTGAAATAAATACTGGCTCAGTTTTTAAATAGTCCTTATTGTGTAATATGGAATGGTTAGAAAAGAATAAACACCCACTGCTAAATGGCATAGTTTTAGTACAAATCAGAAAGACCTGCTTTCAGGGCCAGGTTTAGACTTTCTGCTTCCCTCATGCCACCTATCTTGTTCCAGTCCAGCTGCCTGGCTAGCCTAAAGCTGGGCACACACGGTCCGAATATTGGCCGGTTTAGCAGGAATTGGCTGACGTTTGGACCATATGTACAGCTGTCCTTCTGACAGAAGCTGGTCTAAGGACTGGCTTTTGTTGGAGGGACATGCTGGAAAACCAGTATCCGATTAGTGCTCACAGCCAATAGGTGTGAGCACTGATCAGTGTGTTCTAGGGGGGTTGAACAAAAAAAGTCCAATGGGTTGAACGAAAAAAAAACTGTATGTACCAGGCAGTAGAATTACACTCAAAAAATTAATATCATATCCACCCAACGCATACTTGTGACTGAGACAGTTCATCTTTTCTGCTTCAATATATAAAGGAGCTGTGGAGCTGCCAAGCTGTCAATCTACTCTGCTAGCAATTTGGTTCTAAGTGTACAGACTCTGGTTGAACTGCATGCACACTATTCCAGCAACACACAAACTCTGATGGGATAACAACAACAAGAAATCAACGGCAAGAATGGCAGCGGTCCGGAACCTTTAACTATACACAGGAATGCCCTGCCACCCAAAGCTAGGGCCTATGCTGGCTATGCATATATATGACATTGACTTTTAAAATTATTTTACCTAAAATTCAGGTAAATATACAGACAAAATCACAGATATATGTGAAAAAAACGTTTGCGCTAGATGCGTGCAAATTATACAAAAGGAAATAAATATAATACAATATACCTAAATAAAAACAGCTGCCACCTTGAGTGAAATAAATCATATAAACAACAAATGAACCCTAAGTGATTCAGTGGCGCTGTTAATAAAAAAATTAAGTGACTAATTAATGTAAGTCCATAAATTCATATATATATATTGGTATTGAAGTGGTTAAGGGTCCACTATACTCCAAAATAACAACAAAAAAACACATATGTGAAAAAGCATCAAACAGAATTCAGAGATACTAAATCTCTCATACACTGACAAAAAATGTAGACACTTGACATTTTATAGTTTGTTATGTGTGAGCTGCCATTGGAGGCAACACAATGACAATTGGCTTTTTTCTTCTTTAGGATTAGTGGGTGTTGGAAAATATCACCCCCATTATACCATCTTAATTTTAAATCTTCTTACCTGATAATCTCTATACCTTTTTACATGTTTTTGAATAATATTAAAACCTTTCTTCACATAATTTCGTTTAGGAAGTACAGTTACAGTCGCCCTTTAAATGCTGACAGAGACATGCTTAGTGATCTCTACATTTGACCTATTCACAGAACCTGCTGTGAACCTAAAAAAGACTGCTCTCTAGAAGATGACACAAAATGGGACTGTCATATCAGAGATTAAGAATTCATTCTGCTTCCAGGGGGATGGGCATTTCAGCGTGGATCAGAAGCAAGCTGGAAGGGAAATCCTTGCATTTATGTCAGAAATCTAAGTTAAAAGCAGATTAATGTGAGTGTGTGTGTGGGGGTGGCTCTGCGGACATTAACAAAATGGATTAGGATGACCCTGAAGACTAATGGGAGATAAATACCAGCTAAATGTGGCAGGGGAATCCCATAATCTGCATGTGCTGGAATAACTGTAGGAAATCCCAGGCACCCCTGGGAAACCTCTCTGTTCCACGTCTCCTTTCATCTATCTTCTATTTAAGGCCACATAATGAACTTTGTGTGTGTGTATGTGTGTGTGTGTATATGTGTGTGTATATGTGCGTGTATGTGCGTGTGTGTGTATGTGTGTATGTGCGTGTGTGTGTATGTGCGTGTGTGTATGTGCGTATGTGTGTGTGTATATATGTGTGTGTGTGTGTGTGTATGTGCGTGTATGTGCGTGTGTGTGCATGTGTATGTGCGTGTGTGTGTATGTGTGTGTGTGCGTGTGTGTGTATGGGTCCGTGCGTGTGTGCATGTGTATGTAGCTGTAAAACCACTTATGAATACTAACTGGCACAATTTAGCATATACTTTAAGTAGAAAAAAGGTTCAATTTGCTAAGTTTACCACATGTTATTTGCATTAGAGATCCTTAATTTCGGCCACGTGTCTGTCATTTTCAGCTCTTATTGGCTTTCATTGTTGAAGACAGCGGGGGTGATGGAAATAAATCTTGTTTCTATTCAAATGATTATTAAGCATGAACATAGGGTCAGCTTATTTACTATAATTCACTTTGAACTGATTCTACTAACCACTTGCCTTCCAGAGGATTTACCCCCTTCCTGACCAGGCCATTTTTTGCGTTACGGCGCTGCATTACTTTAACTGACAATTGCGTGGTCATGCAATGCTGCACCCATATGAAATTACGTCTTTTTTTTCCCACGAATTGAGCTTTCTTTCGGTGGTATTTGATCGCCTGTGTGTTTTTTATTTTTTTGCTATAAAGCAAAAAGGGCAACAATTTTAAGGAAAAAACGATATTTTTGACTTTTTGCTGTTAAACATGTCCAGTAAAAAAATTTAAAAAATCAAATTTCATCATAAATTTAGGCCAAAGTATATTCTGCTACATGTCTTTGCTAAAAAAAATCCCAGTACGTGTAAATTACCGTATTTTTCGCTCCATAAGACGCACTTTATTCCCCCCAAAAAAGTGGGGAAAATGTCAGTGCATCTTATGGAGCAAATATAAAGCGGCCGGTCCGGTATTTCCGCCGCCACCATGTCAGAATACCGGGCCAGCTGCTCAGCTGTTCTCTGATGCAGGACCTTACCTGTTCCTCGGTCCAGCGCTGCGCAGTCTTCCCGCGCCGCCTTCTTCCCGCGTCGGCATCTGTGACAGCCTGGTGCCCACTGCGCATGCGCGAGAAGCGCTGCGCTTTGTGAATGGTCCGGCATCTTCTGGGACACATGACAGGTCACAGCCGGGTGCCCACTGTAAAGGGAGGACAATTCCGCGGAAGTGGGAGCGGGTACCTGTCAAATTCAGGTACCCGCTCGCCCTCCCTCCCTAAAGGTCCGCAGTCTCTGGTCATCCCCTTACTGTCTGCAGTCTCTTGGTCAGCCCTTGTACAGTCTGCAGTCTCTGGTCATCCCCTACACTGTCTGCAGTCTCTGGTCATCTCCTGTACTGTCTGCAGTCTCTGGTCATCCCCTACACTGTCTGCAATCTCTGGTCATCTCCTGTACTGGCTGCAGTCTCTGGTCATCTCCTGTACTATGTCTGCAGTCTCTGGTCATCTCCTGTACTGTGTCCGCAGTCTCTGGTCATTTCCTGTGCTATGTCTGCAGTCTCTGGTCATCCCCTGTACTGTGTCCGCAGTCTCTGGTCATCCCCTGTACTGTGTCCGCAGTCTCTGGTCATCCCCTGTACTGTGTCCGCAGTCTCTGGTCATCACCTGTACTGTGTCCGCAGTCTCTGGTCATCTCCTGTACTGTGTCCGCAGTCCATTGGTTCAGAATATTTTCTTTCTTGTTTTTCTCCTCTAAAACCTAGGCGCGTCTTATGGTCAGGTGCGTTTTATGGAGCGAAAAATACGGTAAATGGTTTACATGAAAGTTTTATCGTTTACAAATGGCGGTATAAATACTGTATTTTTTTGACGGCAATCAGCAACATATAGCAGGATTGTGGGACTGTGGCGGGCATTCTGACACTGGGGGAAATGACTTGGTGTCACAGACATCCCCAGTGGAACCAATAAAGTGATCAGTGCTAAAAAAAAAAAGCACTGACACTGTACTAATGGCACTGGGCAGGAAGGGGTTAACATGAGGGGCTATCAAAGGGTTAACTGTGTGCTGTGTGCTGTTTTACTTGTGTTCTTCACTGTAATCACACTGCTTTGGATGACTGTGCTGTGCACAGCCATCCAAAGCAGTGTTCACGAGCTAACAAGGAGGAGAATTGCCGGGACCCGAAGATTGACAGCTGCGTATGGCGGCGCGGGTAGGGCGCATGCGCGCCCCCTACCTGGAAATGCAAAATCATGCATATATACATGATTTTGCACACCCGTGCCACCCTGTAGCAGTATATCTGCTATAGGGCGGTCGGGAAGTGGATAATTTAGTAAATCAACCCCACAGATTTGTAGTAAAGCAGTGTACATTGGAAAGAAGGAAGCATACTCTGCATGTTTAGTAAAAAATATAGCTGCCTCAATTACAGGCTAAATAGAGAAAAATGTTTTTAAGACATTAACAATGATTTATAATTTTTTTTACTGACATTCGCTTTACAAAGTGTGAAGCCTCTGCTTATTTAGTAAATAAGCCCCACAAGACTTATATTTACAATAATGCAATGCACTAAGCTGTACTACAAAAAGACCCATTTGTTTTTGTTTTTTTTTAGTAAAGAGGGATTAAAACCCCCTCCAAGTTTTTATTGATGTCTGTGTCCCAAAAGGACTATTTGTTTTCCACTATCTCTGAATTTTAAAGTGCATGAAAATCACAAATTGTGGGTTGTCAACAGAAAATGAGAAGAGAAAAATCTCCCAACGGGACAACCAGGGATTTATTCACTTTGGAGGGATTTCCTCTGACTTTCTGTTTTGGCTATGGGACAAAAAGTGAAGTGACATATTCCCAACAGGACAAACACACACACACACACACACACACACACACACACACACACACACACACACACACACACACACACACACACACACACACACACACACACACACACACACACACACACACACACACACACACACACACACACACACACACACACACACACACACACACACACACACACACACAATGAGGTTTATATACCTCTCTTACTCTATCCAAAATTTAAAAAAAGGTTTTGACTTTAGTTCTATTTTACTGTTATACTCACCTTTGCTACTCCTTGCTAGCCGCTAACATCTTCTGTTCTGCTTCTGGGTACTGACATACTTAACCATTTTCATTAGCCATGACAAGATGATGTCACTCCCATGCATGCGCCGAAGTTCTATCTCGGCATTGCCAAAATTATGCACTGAGCTGAACTTTAATAAAGAAAAGTCATAGTGTTTCTCTTCTTCATTAAAAATCCTTCCAAGTCCCCTGATTAGAGTGCCTACCAGCATATGTAAAAATGTATCTAAGATACATGTGGGTCTAATGTGGACAAGAACTGATGGTACCTTTTAAATCAGACATTTTATAATTGCAAAAATGTCCTAATGAGAAATGTATAAGAAATGTTTTTCTTTATTCTATAATCTAATCCTTCTCCAAACTCCAACGTACACTGTACTAATCAGTATACTTTACACTATGTATGTACTCTATTTTAAGAGATTAATCTAAATAGGTTTATTTTGACACATCTCTGAGATAATATGGTTTTATACATCAATAGTGTGATGTGAAGCTAGGAAAATCCTGGCAGACTGGTCTTTTAGTCAATACTCGATGACAATTTACCCTCAGGATGGCCGCACTGAATAATTAATACACGACAAATCCAGAGATTGTGAAGGCACATCATCTGACAATCCGATCTAATATGACAAGTGCACACAAGCTGCTAACGGTGATATGGAAAGACAACAGGTTAGCTTAATCAGCAATGTTTTGACATACCTGATCACATTCAAGGTATGGATTGTTCAGTACCACAGGCATGTTGTTGTTATTCCTCCATACATCATTTAGGACTTGATCATTTCCTGCTGCTTTCTGCAATTTTCTAAAAGAAAAACATATTGTACCTAAGTCAACTGAATTTGTATTTATTGTAAAGCAGGCGATTGTTGTATTTACCACTGTTGGATACATATCCATATAAAACAAATCTGCCACGCAAGACATTTTCAATTTGAGCCACACAGGTCTTTAGGAAAATTACATTTAAAGAATAGGTACACTCGCAGAGTAGTTATCCTTAGTGGGCCCCCCTCCCCATGCAGCTTATTTCCTACATTGGATACATTTACTGTTGATGCTTCTCACCAGCGATGTTCTTGTGCTGCCTGTCTGGTACTGAACAGCTTTCCTTATAAAATCTTTCTACACGGTACATTCACCCCTGCACACACTGTTCAGTTAATTAGAAGGCCCTTATGCAGCACATCAGCCTGGTGATGCTCCTGCTACTGAGGTGAAGGGTCGGTGATGTGTGGGCAGAGTATCTGCTGACTGAGAACATTTTTGAAGATAGCTTGTGTGAAGGTGGTCAGGGTACAGAGTGAAGATCTCCAGAGGAAAGTGGGAAAGGTAAGTATATTCTATTATATATTGTATTATTAGCATGGTGAGACCTGCAAAACATGAGTGCACATATTCTTTCAAGAAAAACTCAAGTCATTTATATTCTGCAGGTATAGGGAGATTATTATAGTACCACGCGCCCTGTGTTAAACAAGCTGCTGTCTGCTGAATAGCACATTTCTGGGTCACCACCTTCTGCTCTACAGTGTGTACATTGAAATAGTTGGGCTCATAGAAAAAGTATAGGGATGTCCCAAGCTCCCAGCATGCCAGAGGATTAGAGGACAATGGTGGGAAGAATGCCAAATAGTGGGGAATGCCAGGTTTTTAAAACAGGTATCTAGTAAAGAATGCCACAGAGGTAAGTCATTACACATTATGCTTACCTCAATGCTTCTGCAAAAGTAAACTCCCTGTCATTCTTCTTTAAAGCAATCTGGTTGCCATCTGTTTTGCTATGGCTATGTTGGTGTTTTTTTTATAGCTTAGATATGTGAATTGTTAGATTTTAGTTATGTGTTGTTTTTAGAAGCTAGGCCTCCCTTAATAATATGCTAACGAACCTGTCGGTCTGCTTTGTGAAGCTTAGTACAGGACATGAGGTAGCAGTAAGTGAGGGGAAGGAAAGGGACTTTGAACAAGCCATGTGCTCACGAACAAAGGAACAACAGTCGTTCTGGAGACTTTGGAGAAGAAACAGTTGTGTTGTAGGCCTCTGAGAAGTAAGGAGCCACGAGAAGACTCCATTACCAGAAAGAACTAAGTTAAGTAACTTTTAGTGTATTTCTATTGCATGCATTGTTCATGCTAATTTGCTGGGAAGGATAGTTGATTTGGGCATGTATATACTCTATGCATATTTTTGATACCTTATATGCTATGAATTGTTTTTCCTGCAGTTGTATGTGCAGCCTTTCTGTTTAGTAAAGCAAATATTAATACACTACAGCGTTTTAATTTCTTCTTTGGCTTATACTGTAAAGTAACCTTGACCCTTTGACGCCGACTACCTCTCGGCCCTTTAAGGGTTCTAAAAGCTTGGAGGCAGAGGCAGGTAATTAGGGCCATTTGATCGGCTGTCAAAGCGGTCACATTATTGGAAAGCTCCTGATCGCAAGTATGCGTTGGGAGCTTATTGATCCCCACCAACTACCATACCGTGAGCATGCAGGGAGCACTTTCTCAGCACGGTAAGTAGTTTTAACAGGGCTACATATATACGGCGGCTCGGAGTAAAGGCCCACATGCAGAGTGGCCACATACATGCATACTGCTGGTGTAAAGAGGTTAAAAACCGCAAAGGAAAACACTATATAAAAAATATAATGGAATAGAACCTTGAAAAAATTATTCTTTGTCCCATTGCCCACACAACTGTCTTGCAGTTTTAAGAGATATCCCTGGCTAAAGTATCTTCTTTATTTGACACTTCAGGGAATGCCAGCTGTGAACCAGTTCCCCTTTGCCCTTTGTGGTTCCAACCATCATCCTTTATGCCACCACTGTATCCTGTAGTGAAATAGGGGTTGGCAAATAAAGCCCAGAAAGGAACCAGGCATCTGACACTTCTGGAAGTGTAAGGGAGTGAATATTCAGTAAGAAGAAGCTCTTCAAGTGAGGGCAGAAGAACAGGTAAGTATTAAAAGCCATATTTTCCACCATCTCATTTATCTATGCCTACCTTGAATCCAAAACTACATCTCAAACTGTTTATACTTCTTTAAAGTTGTTGATAGAGTTGGGAAGAGTGAATATGTTGCTAACGTTTCATAGCTGTCCATAAACCCATAATGGAAATTTACCTCATGTCCTGTCCCTTTAACTCTTTCACTGCCAGTTCTGTACATCAAACGGACCTGACAAAGGGGGGTTTTACACACAACCTGGTGGCTGCAGCCACCGGGATTGCATGTAAAAGTGACAAACAGATTTCTGCCTCCCAGGTGGAAGCATTCTGGTGGCTGCTCTGCCGCCCAGTTGCTTCCACACACCTCTGGTAACAGAGCCCCCGCATGCTTCCCTTCCATGTATTCCGGCCTCCGCTTGCCCATCTGCAGACCCGTGAGTGACATGGCAGGTGCCAGTGGGGGAGAGCGTATACATGTCTGCTCTCCTTCCCTTCTTGTTGTGATCCGGAAAGCCATGTGTATGACGTCACTTCTGGATCACCTTTTCACTTTCCCCGGATATCATAGCCAGGGAAGAATATATTGCAATGTGATCTGCATTGCGATACATTCAGTGGAGCATAGAGGAGATCTGCAGGGTCTTTTAGACCCAGCAAGTCTCACTAAAGAGAACCTGTCACTAAAAACATCACCACATAGGAGTGTCAAGGGTTCCTGTATGTGAAGACGTTGACTGCAAAACACATGTTACATATCGGCGCACACACTGGAATGAGAGAAACGATTCTAGCACAAGACCACCTCTGTAACATTATACTGATGATGGAATAGTGCCATGAAAGGAAACTGCTATTTAAGTATGATACAATTTTTTGCTTTGTTGCTTTGTAAAGTCTTCGTCTTTACTGGAGAGATTGAAGGGAATTTATAAACTGACTCTGTCCAGTAGGCATGAGCAAAATGAGCCAATTTTGGTCTGCAGAAATCTCAGCTAAATGCATTTTACTCAAGCAGCAAGGCAAATGATGGTGGTTTTAGATGTTTTAAGGACTTTAATTGCTTTGCAGAACTTTAAATTGAATATTTCCCATGTGTTTTGAGTGTAATTTGGTTTTATTGTTTGCATTTTGTTATATTCTTTAGATTATTTAGACAATAGGAAAAAACAGAGCCTAAATAGCAACTTAAAAAAATGTAAAGAAAGCATACACATTTTGTATGCTATTGTTATTTGATGTTATTTACCATAAAGCAATAAAAAAAAAAAAACCCTGCAGACCTTTCAAGCAACTATTTTCCTGTTTTCTAAAAAAAAACCCTTTAAAAACCAACAAAGTGCACCAAAAACAAACAAAAAGCAACTGCAAGGCTGAAAACGGTAAAAGTTTGTATTAAGTTAGTTTTTTTTTGTTATTTTTTCATCACAGCTTGCATGATTATGATGATTGGTCATGATGACAAATGTTTAGATTACTAGATTTTCTAGAAATAATCAACTATAAGCAAAATACACTAAAGAATATTGTTTTATTTTTAATATACTGTATCTATTTATTTTAACCTTTCTGATTGGCCTTAGTTTATAAACACATTCAAGCCATTCATGAAGTAATGTGTTGCTTAGGACATTGGTGGGGGTGAATCATCAACGTCTTCTCTGCACCTTCTAGAATCTACTAAAAGACTTTGTTTACATTCAAGCCCAAATATTAGCTAGTCCATTCATTAAAGTCAGATTTAGAATCAATGGTCGAGTGTTTACAGCACACAGTCATTGTATTAATCTGTATCTAAACCAAAAAATATAACTATAATATATTGCAGCTTACTAGACACTAGATGAGGTGGCTGCATTTTGTTTTCAGGCTTCTTTCCCTCAACAACACACTTCCAGTTCTAGTAGGACAATGTTCCTTAACCTTTCTCTGTCAGGGCAACAAAGACAAGATAGGACTACAGAACCCAGCTTCTTTCCATAACAGACAAGCATGGTTCTGTAGTCCTCAGAGGGAGCTGGGAACTGATATTAGTCAGTGCAATGCTGACTATAGTCAGTACAGGCAGAGAGCACAGTTATCAGCTTACAGGATTTCTGGCAAGAGCAACAGATTTGATTTATAAAATACACATATGTGAACACACACATAGAAATAAAATATTTAAGGTAACATCATACAGTTTAACATATGGCTTCAATAGCTTGAATCTATAGCCCCAAGCAAGCAGGTGAATACCTTTTTCCAAAGAAGGTAAGCAATGACAGCCCCCATGTTTCTCCTTTAGGCTAGGTGCACACCTATGCAGTTTGCGTTTGATCTGTTTCTGCAGTGCTTTTTGCAGTACTTTTTAAATTTTTGCACGTGTTTTTTGTTATTTTTTTCCCCAAGTTGTTGCTGGGCAGATTAAAATGCAAAATACACCAAAAACACATAAAAACGCATAAAAAACCAAGTCTATAGAACCAAAAATGCAACGTTTTGAGTTTAGAAAAGTCCCTGACCCTTTCCAAAAAAACACACTGGGTGAAAATGCAGAGATGTCAACCTGTCCCATAGGAAATCATGTTAAATGGACTGCTGTGCGTTTCTACAAATCAAAACAGAAAACGCATAGGTGTGAACCTAGACTTAAAAATGTTTCAGCAACAAATCAAAGGAAGGAATAAAAATATTCTGTATACAACACATTACACAGAACACCAATACCAGATGCACACAATGTGATGAAAATCAACGCTATATTTAAATTTCACTTTAACAGTAAAAAAATATTAACGCTGTACAGGTCAGTCATTATCAAAACACTATTTACCATTACAAAATAATTTATAATGAAAATAACTAAAATGTCAAGTAGTGAAAAATCGGATGTGGAGATTTTCATGTGGAGATCACACTCAGTAATGGGAGAGGTTGGTTCAGCACCCAGGGCAAGGATGAGGAACTGCGCCACTTCTTGTAATGCATGCTGTAGAATAACGTGTACCACCTTGCTCCATTTCTGCTCCCTTGTTCTACCTGGCATGGATTGCTCCATTTCTGCTCCCTTGTTCTACCTGGCATGGATTGCTCCATTTCTGTCCCCTTGTTCTACCTGGCATGGATTGCTCCATTTCTGCTCCCTTGTTCTACCTGGCATGGATTGCTCCATTTCTGCCTCCTTGTTCTACCTGGCATGGATTGCTCCATTTCTGCCTCCTTGTTCTACCTGGCATGGATTGCTCCATTTCTGCCCCCTTGTTCTACCTGGCATGGATTACTCCATTTCTGCCCCCTTGTTCTACCTGGCATGGATTGCTCCATTTCTGCCCCCTTGTTCTACCTGGCATGGATTGTCCCATTTCTGCCCCCTTGTTCTACCTGGCATGGATTGCTCCATTTCTGCTCCCTTGTTCTACCTGGCATGGATTGCTCCATTCCTGCCCACTTGTTCTACCTGGCATGAATTGCTCCATTTCTGCCCCCTTGTTCTACCTGGCATGGATTGCTCCATTCCTGCCTACTTATTCTACCTGTCATGGATTGCTCCATTTCTGCTCCCTTGTTCTACCTGGCATGGATTGCTCCATTCCTGCCTACTTGTTCTACCTGGCATGGATTGCTTCATTTCTGCCCCCTTGTTCTACCTGGCATGGATTGCTCCATTTCTGCCCCCTTGTTCTACCTGGCATGGATTGCTCCATTTCTGCCCCCTTGTTCTACCTGGCATGGATTGCTCCATTTCTGCCCCCTTGTTCTACCTGGCATGGATTGCTCCATTTCTGCCCCCTTGTTCTACCTGGCATGGATTGCTTCATTTCTGCCCCCTTGTTCTACCTTTCATGGATTGCTCCTTTTCTGCCCCCTTGTTCTACCTGGCATGGATTGCTCCTTTTCTGCCCCCTTGTTCTACCTGGCATGGATTGCTCCATTTCTGCCCCCTTGTTCTACCTGGCATGGATTGCTCCATTTCTGCCCCCTTGTTCTACCTGGCATGGATTGCTCCATTTCTGCCCCCTTGTTCTACCTGGCATGGATTGCTCCATTTCTGCCCCCTTGTTCTACCTGGCATGGATTGCTCCATTTCTGCCCCCTTGTTCTACCTGGCATGAAGTGTGTATTGCACATGTGTGGCCAATTGCTTGCTTTCCACCAACTAGGAGGTAGTTGCAAATTCTCGTTGTGGGCATGTTGGAGTGCAGTGTGACAGCAGTAGTTGTCTGATCAGCCCGGTGGTTGCTAGCCATGGATCTGGAGCTTGTGTGTGGTGAGGATCTGCCGCATCAGCCACTGCGCTCTGGGCGGCTATCTCACCTGCCCACCCTGTGTCCCGGCCCTGATCACACTCACTGGTATCTAACTATAGATAAAAACCCGTGTGCTTAATATGCCAGGATGGTGTCTGGGGGATGCACAGCTTTTGTAATAAAAAAGAGAAAATCACTTGGTAAAATCTTCTCAACAAACTGTATCGCATAAAAAAAGAATTAATCTAGATGCAAATATTGTTTAACGATGTTTCTCTGTAAAGCAGAAGTTCACATTTTTTTTTCAACAGGCGGTAAACTTGTAGAATAGATTTTAAGGGAATACATAGAAAACCCCATGGATAATTTGTGAATTTATTATTTGCATTTTAATTTCACAAATTAACCACCAAATAATTGTGCACTCAGTGCTAGAGGGTAATGTTGCACACTATCTTCTGGATAAACAAAAGAGTGATGTGATGATGGCATAGGTTGGTAGTCCCCCCCTCCCCATGTGTTTCGTCTATGCAAGGGCATTCTCAGGGGGCATAAAGAAGGCCGTTAAGAATGTCCTTTGCATAGACAAAATTTGTAGGGAAGTGCTGGTGGCCTATGATGTCATCACACATACTGGTGTAACGCAGCATGGTGTTTTTGAGCTTTTGTTACCCTGAGCTGCTTGTGCGTACATTTGCATGAAATACATTTTTTTTTTTAAGCAATATAACTCTAAGGTCCTTTATAATTTCATGTGAATCTTACTGCAGAGAATTGTGCTTTCTGGTGGACCTGGGCTAGCAGAGGACCTATTGGGCATGGAGGTTGTTACTATACCCTGGTGTGATTCACATTAGGTATATCCATTCAGTCCAAGGTGGTTTTGGGACTAAAACATGTGGAATTATGGAACATTTTCACACAAGATTCTACACCGGTTCCTAGTAAAGGTCTTGAAACATTCTTTAGGGATTTATACTTTCATGTACACACAAGATATTTTATATTGGCCCCCTAGTGGAGCCCTGAATATTATGGTTTTATTATTCCAGTATATTGGTGGTTTTATTTACGGTTGATATTATTTGCATCACTTTATTGTTTGTTTTCATTGTGCGTTTTATGGTTAGAGGTTTTTTGCACTCTTTTTGTTTATCTAAAATTTCAGCTTTGGGTGAGCAACCTTGGACTGGATCCATCACTTTCTTTTTATAGCTCCTAGACTTCAATGTTCAGAATTCCCAGCTAGAACTTGAGTCCATCACTTGGTGGGTTAAAAATGCCATTAATTTTATTGGTTACCACTGAGCGGTGTTATCAATCATATCTTCAAGCTCTCTCACAACAGTCTGCAGCCCCCTTCTGTAGGTCAGAGGGATCTCTAGAAGATGATGTAGCTGTAAACAGAGAACTTTAAATAATGTGCTTGCTCTACTGGGTTCTCAGATGATTACACAAACTGTCCAAATTCATTTGAATGTTCTGAGTTTCTCTGCACAATATTTGATTAGAGAGAGAGTCTGATAGCAAACAGCTACTACTGAATTTTCTATTTAAATGTTCTGCTAAACCTATTCAATAAGGGCACTTTGTAATGCCTATTTTTTAAAATAAAGATTATTTGTTAATAATTAAAATGATATAAAATATAATTTCTAAAGTTAGTTTTTTAAATAAAGTAAAAAATGCCTCAAAATGCAGGGTAAAACACTGCACATTTGCATCAGTATGCACCGACAAAGTACCTATATTTTCATATGTTTAGGTGCACTGATATTCCATTTAAAATGAATGGGCTGGCTTATGCAATGCACTTTAATGCACAAAAACCCAGGTGTTGTATTATGGTGTAACTGGAGCCTTATTGTATCTTTAATATTACAGAATTAGTAAATAGTGAAGAGCGATTTTCATATAATGTCATATATTGTACATTATTAATTTATGGCTCACTGTACTGAACTCCCAGCAAGCTATTTTGACATAACTATAAGTATTGCTGTTTGCAATCTTAGTGATCCTAATGCTGTATAAACCAGCAATTTTCAATATACTGTTTCTTGCGTGTTTTGCAGAAATTGGTATGTTAGTCTCAGTTAAGATATGCTTTTCCCTTACAGTGAGCAATGCATACAGACATAACAAGTTCCATATTAATAGAAGGACTTGATAGACTATGATAAAATGCAGCTTAGTTAGTGAGTGTTAAAGGTGTTATTATTATTATTATTAATATACAGTATTTATAAAGCGCCAATAGTTTGCTCAACGCTGTACATTACAATGGGGGACAGAACAATAACAATACAATGCAAAACATGAGGGGATCGAGGGCCCTGCTCCTTGGAGCTTACAATCTAGGAGGGAGGGGATGGTGGCACAGGAGGAGAAAGCTGTGGGGGGTGGAGTGGTAGGAAGAGTGGAGGAGGTCGGCAAGTTAGCAGGGGGTGGGGTATGCTTCCCAGAAGAGGTGGGTGGGTTTTTAGGGTGCGCCTAAAGGAGAGGAGAGTAGGTGATAATCTGATGGGTTGGGGCAGGGAGTACCAGAGGATGGATGACACCCTGGAGAAGTCCTGGAGGCGGGCATGGGAGGAGGAGACCAGGGAACTAGAGAGAAGGAGGTTTTGTGAGAAGCGGAGTGTGCGTGTTGGGTGGTACTTGGATATTAGGTCGGTGATGTAGTTCGGGGCAGTATGGTGGACAGCTTTGTACGTCAGTGTTAGGATTTTGAATTTGATCCGTTGTGCAATCGGAAGCCAGTGGAGGGATTGGCAGAGGGGGGTGGAGTAAACAGAGCGGTTGGAAAGGTGAATGAGTCTGGCAGGCGTATTCAGGATCGACTGAAGCAGGGATAGCCTGCGGCGAGGCAGGCCACTGAGGAGGGAGTTACAGTAGTCGAGTCGTCATATGATGAGGGAGGGGATGAGCTGTTTAGTGGTTTCTGGGGTTAGGAACGTGCGGATTTTGGCGATGTTGCAGAGGTGGAGTCTGCACGAGTTTGTTAAAGATTGGACTTGGGGCTGGAAGGATAGGTTGGAGTCCAGAATGACACCAAGTACTCTGGCCTGCGGGGCGGGTTTGATGGTGGCGCTGTTGGATGTGACGGAAAAGTCAATGGAGGGTGGTGTGCGGGCTGGGGGGAAGACAAGAAACTCGGTTTTGGAGAGGTTCAGTTTAAGGAAGTGGAGCGACATCCAGTCGCTATCAGTTATTCATTAACATTTATTAAATATATTAATGGGGTGAAAAAACAAAACAAAACATGAACTTCAAAACAGTATCCAGCAGCGATTATGACTCCACTTAAATACTGTAATAAAAAATTGTTCTGGCAGCTTATCATACGTAATTATGGAGGCTTATCAAACTAAGCAGTAGTTTCATCAAGGCAGATTAATGTTCAGGGAATAATCAGAGCATAATTTATACCTTTATTGGATAAATGATGCTTGTTAGTAGAAACAATCAGAGATAAGGAGATCTTTGATGCTTCCCTAAGGTGAAAATGCACTAGAGGTGAGATGTGACTCCTGCAGCAATTGCCCTAACCAGTATGTGTAATTAAAAAAGCCTTGTTTCTGCGGGAACAGGCTGCAATGAGCTTTGTAACAATGACCATGTAGCAAATCTTTCATTGCGCTTGTCAAAAGACAGTTCTGCATAGCTCTAGCTTCAGTGACTTGCTAACAAACAAGAAGTCCTGAATCTACCTTACTTGTAAAATCGGATGTATTTACTACAGTATAATCCTTCACTGAGTATATGGAACCATTCAGGTCCTTTCCCCTAAAAGGTTTGTCTAAATTCCCTTCCTCTGTGGATGAGCTGAGTGATTTAATTTATTCAATACCGCATTTTTTAATTTTTTGCCAACATGCTAAAGTGTGCATTTTTTACATGAATGCACACTTAAAACCTCTAAAATAGCATACAGTATATATTTATAGAATTTTTTTTTAATAGACAACTAATCATCCTGAATCCTTTAGGAAAAAGGCAATGTTTTACAGCTATCAGATTAGTTGTTAGATGTTCCTCATTTTCTCATAATCTCTTGCACTAACATTTGCTGACAATACCACAGCATTAATGTTTTAAACATACATTTGCCGGAAGTGTTTTTATGGATTGATTAAAGTGGTTGTAAAGATTCTGGATTGTAAAGATTCTGTTTTTTTTTTTTAATAACAAACATGTCATATTTACCTGTTCTGTGCAATGGTTTTGCACAGAGCAGCCTTGATCCTCCTCTTCTGGGGTACCCCGTCAGTGATTTCTGCTCCTCTTCTTCAGTGTCTGCCCCCATAGCAAGAGCTTACTATGGGGGCAGACATGCGGGCTCACTCCCAAGCTGGCTTTGTGTGTCCATAGACACACACAGTGAGGTTTGGCCCCGCTCCCCACTCTCTGCTCACTGGCTGTGACTGACAGCAGCGGGAGCCAATGGTTCCTCCTGCTGTCCCTGAGCCTTTGAGGAGAGAGAGAGAGTGGCACTGAATGGGGAGACATCTGTTTATTCTTTGTAGTACTGAAAACCTGCCACCGTTTCTTGAGTAACTTACCTAACAAAGTCAAACAGAATGAGAATAGATACTGCAGTTATCCTCTTGCCTTTTCCCCAAAATGGATTAGGTCCAGCAGGTACTTTACAAAGATCCAGAAAAATCTTTGTGCTCAATGTGTCTTTGCCTTTGGCTTCTAAAGATGTGCACATTCTAGTCCCCACCGCAATGATGCTTTGTCACAGTATAGCAGCATGACCTTTGCTTATTTCTGTGTATTCTGTTGCTAAAGACCCAACAGGACACTCAAATATGAGGCCACCGTAGAGATCTCCTTGAGAATTTCTGTGGTTCCAACATGTGAACACTCATACCTGATAACTGCACTGCTGCTAGACATGTGCAGAACGGAAAATTTTGTTTTGTTTTTGGGTATATTCGCTATGTTACTAATTTCATTTTGTTACTCATTTTCAGAATTAGTTTAGTTTCACTTTGTTTAGTTTAGTTTATTAATTTTCTAACGACTTTCACATTTCTGGAACGATTAGAATTCAAATCGATTGAAAACTGTTCTGAAATCTATTTGAAGAATAGCTAGTTGCTAAGGAGCAGGCCGGGTCCTTCACAACTAATGACTTATCAGCTGTCAGCGGGGCTCTTTGCTGACAGCTGAATGTAAAAAAATCAATTGCTGGAAATTATAAATTCTGGAAAAAAATGTGTGGGGGTTCCCCCTATCCATTCCAGACCCCTTGGGTCTGGTATGGATTTTAAAGAGAACCTCATACCGATTTTTTTTTTTAAATGGCGTGCCATCCCCCTAAATACATACCAGACCCTTATCCGAGCATGCAGCCTGGCAGGCCAGGAAAGGGGGGGAAACAAGCGAACACCCCACCTCCTGTACCATACCAGGCTGCATGACCTCAGCATGGGATGGGGTGCTTTAGAATAGGGGCGCTCACACCCCAAAGCACCTTGTCCCTATGCTGATGAGGACAAGGGCCTCTTCGCCACAACCCAGGCTTGGTGGTTGTGGGGATTGACTTATTGACTGGGGGCATGCTGTAGTCACAAGGTAGCAGGGTCACTCAGTAATATTATCAGTGGCCCTGCCCCTTAGGTATTTAAGAGCTGTCAGACGGCAGGAGTCTTTGTCGGGTGCAGAACTCTTTTTTTTTTTCGGGTCGGCAGCCAGTGTTCACTATGATTGACTTTGGATCTACTTCAGTGGAAAATTATTTTTTGTTGTTTTTTTTTTTTTAATAAAGGACTTGTCAACAACAACTCACTTTTTACACTCTAATGTCAAGTGAGCATGGGTACAACATACCCCTACTCATTCACATAGGGGGGCAGGATCTGGGGCCCCCCTTGTTAAAGGGGGCTTCCAGATTCCAATAGGTCACCACCCCCCGCACCCCATATACCAGGTCATGGTTCTGGGGAAGAAGCCCTTATTCTCATCAACATGGGGACTAGGTGCTTTGGGGGGATCCTTCCTACCCCAAAGCACCCCCCATGTTGAGGGGATGTGGCCTGGTACGGTTCGAGGGGGGGCGCTCGCTTGTCCCCCCCTTTCCTGGCCTGCTGGGCTGCATGATCGGATAAGGGTCTGGTATGGAATTTGGGGCATGGGGTTCCCCTTAACAACCATACTAGACCCAAAGGGCCTGGTATGGATGGGGGGGGGGCATGCAGTTTTTTTCCAGAATTCTTTATTTATTTTTTTACATTCAGCTGTCAGTGGTGAACCCAGCTGACAGCTGATAAGACATCAGTTGTTAAGGACACAGCAGCCTGCTTTAACCAGCTATTCTTTGAATAGAATTCAGATCGGTCGATCCATTTTCTCATCAGATTTGAATTGTTCTGAAAATTTATAATGCATTAGAAAAGAAATATACGAAATGAAACTAAATGAATTTCAATTAATTTGTTACTGTTTCATTTAGAGATTCGGATATATTCGGATCTCTGAATAACCAAAAATTCTTCTGAATGTATATTCACACCGCAATGAATTGCTCATGTCTAACTGCTGTATTTCTTTAAACTTTGTTATTCAGGGACCACTGACAGTAAATGCCTCCCACACGTCCATAAAGAACTACAGGTGCATTTAATTATTTAAAACACACTATTTATTTGTAATTATTTCCCAAGTATATGTGTGAAGAGATCTGGAAAACATTCACTCTTAGTGATAAATGTACAGCACAGAAATTATAGCTGACTGTCTTAAAAGGTGGCCTAAGTGTATTTATCACCCACATTCATCTACCCTCTACCTTCAATCCCTTCCACTTCACTTATTCTTTTTACTTAACCCATCAAGCCTATCAAAACCTATATTTTCAAAGTATGGATGTCCAAGTCTTTAATCATTCTTTCAACTAGAAGGGAATGCTCATGTTAGTGACTTTGCCATTGTATACTGGTAAGAGAGGGAAGTGTTTCATTCAGGATCTTGACACCAAGGGCTGACAGGTGGGAGAATTCCATTTTGTCACCCACATTTCTGGACACACTTTAGCTGATTTACTAAAGGGAATGAGCTAAAAAGTATTGATTTAAAGTGATTAATAAGCCCTTCTGCTATTTTGTATTTAAAGTAGAAGTCCAGGCTAAACATAACTAGTCTTAAAAATGCTCCTTCCCCGCCTTCCTAACACCTATGCTGGCTAGCCTGCCTAAGAAAGATGTAAATACCTACCTATTTTTAGCATGCTTTGGTCCTGTTATGTGATTTGGCCTCCTGTGTCACTAATCAGTGGCTGCAGGGGAGAGGATGGAGCACCAACAATGTGTGAGCTATGGGAGCCTATGGATGATGTCACTGATCCGAGCTTTACAAACCATTGTTGAGCATTTTCTCTTCTTCCCTGCACCCGCTGCCTGACACAGAGGATCATGAGGCCAGACTGGAGTAGGCTGATAATACGTAAGTATATACATCTTTCTTACACAGCTTCGTTAGCATAGGTGTGAGGGGAGGGGGGGGGACATTTTTAAGACTAGTTAGGTTTAGCCTAGAATTGGACTTTACGTTTCTCTTTAATAATCTTAATACATATGCCTTCTCTTTATCTTCTTCTTTCTTTTCTCATTGATGGCTTTATTGTAATATTCTCTCCTACAGCAACCTCTTCCACCTGTCTCCCTATAGAAGGTGCTTACATCTCCACACAGGTTATGATGGAGACCATCACCCATGTGTGCACATTTTTGCTCCTAGTATTACATTCTAACCTCCAAATGCTGCCTGCGTCTGTGTGCACAGGCAATCTGACATAAGCAAGCAGCAGCCTGGAGCTGCTGTCAATCCCTGCTATGGGAGGTGAAGCACAGGTATGTCTGAGACATTTCTACAAGGAGGACAAATGTGTCTTCTTCAGCTGACTGGGTGTGTAATTGCCCTCACATCAACCAATTTTTACCAGTAAAGTGGAATGCATACTCGTTAGTGCAATGGCTGATGTAATATGTAACCCCAAAACCCATGGTTATGTGATGCTCAAGAGCATGTTAGGGGAATGTGCTCTTGAGCTCAAGAGCACATTTCCCTAATGGAAGTTGTTACAATCAGGTATTAATATGATGGAGGATGCGGCTGAGAAGAAGTATAAATATGTGAGGTTAGGCACATTTTTGTAAAAAGGAATCAAGGATTTGTTATTTATTGTCCCATGGATTGTATTTATGTAAATTATAACAAGGCTTTAGAAACACTTAACATTCTCAACTCATTGGGTTAGTTTGACTGGATGTGGCACATTGACAGGCCTTTGGGATGGCATAATTTGTGTCCACCACAGTGTCTGCTTCTATGTCCAGTCTTCTTGCATGAGGACTAGTGACAGTTATTGGTGCACATCTTCAAATTTTGGTCATGTCTGATAAATATGCCAGTGATTTCCATGGCATAGTTATAATTTGTGCCAAATACAGTAAGTCCTCTACTTACGAACATTCGAGTTGCGAACTTTCAAAGATACGAACATGCATTCACATGCCAAATCACGAAAGTAGCTCACGTGTCTGCTGTACATTGTCAGCTGCATGCACCCTCTGCCACAAGCGGTTGTTCTGCTGTGTACTGTATAGTACAATAGTGTACAGTAGTACAGTGTTGATCTCAAGCCTAGGATGTCTGGAAGCAAGCATAAAAGCAGTGGTCCTGTCTGGTCACTCCATGCCAGCTCCTGTATGTCAGATGTTGTACTGTACTACTGTACATTTCAAGGTACTATAAGAGAAACATCCTTTCTTTACAGTATTTCTTGTGTTTGCTTTTATGCATTATTTGTGTGAAAAGTATTATAAACTTTACTTTGTTGGACTTACAAACAAATTGGACTTATGAACAACCTCCCAGAACGGAACTCGTTCGTAAGTAGGGGACTTACTGTATTGGAAAACTCCTCGACCCATCTGCAAATACATTTGTACATGTGCTTACAGTAATGTATAATAGCAACCAGCTCTGTGTCTTTATTCTTGCTTCAAATCTTTCCTCAAGCTCACTTGATACAATATAGCAAGCAATTAAATATTTAGGAGCTGCTGTCATGATGCTCGGTTTGGGGACATGTTAAACAATTAACTCAGCCATCACCACAGGCTGGGTATCTATATTAGCACTTATCTGGCTGCATTGAGTGTCATTTTATTGTGTGGTTTAGCTCTGATCCGTGATATCCTGTTTTTTTTTCTTCTTTGGTAACATACTGTGAGACATCACAGTGTCGCCTCCAGGGGATGAAAACTTGCTTGATTGGAACTAATACTTAGCAGAGGGGAATTCACACATCATTGTTACAAAGTACTTGGAAGTGACTTTCACCATTGTGCACAAGATTCTCAATGATGATCTCAATAATAATGAGATTTATTGTACTTTTATGTACCAAATATTGCAGCTTGTGTTATTTGTCCAAAGCATTAATAGAATATAGTTGTCTAAATGATAGTTTCTTTATCACTTCTGTGGATTTTTCTCTTGATTCTACCATTAAGTTGCTTTTTAAATGTATGTGAACCCTAAAGCCAGCCATAGACGGTTCAAATCTCGGCAGGCTCAACAGGGACCAGCCGACATTTGAACCATGTATGGGCAGGTTGAATGTACCCAAGTTGATCGATATATCAGCTTGGGTACAATCAACCTGTTGGGTTTTTGTGATTATTTATTATAGCCGCTAGCAATAATCACTGTGTCCTCCTGCCGGCGACGACACCCCCAGCCCCCTTGCCAGAAGAACACATTCCACCATCGACACTGACTATGCTGATGGGGGAATCAAATGATTACCTTTCCTGCCACCCGTGGTGGCAGAAAGGAAAAATCACACCATCTATAGCTGACATTACAATGAAATTCTCCTATTTGATCCCATTAAGCTTGTTAAAGCCACAATTTGTAATATCTGTTTGATAAGTGCAAACAAATATTAAGCCTCTGTTCACACTATGAACCGCATATAAATCGCACAGCAACTGCACCGCATTCTTGTGCAATTCACATGCTATTCAGTGCAGTGTAATTTCAGCCCATTCATTTTGAATGGGCTCAAATCACATGAGATCGCACTGAAGTTGTGCATGCACTAATTTTGGAACTCCACTGTGTCATTTTGTACCATGCTGTCAAGTGCAGGAAAACGCACTGCGTTTGCAACCTGTGTTTGGGGTGTAAGATTGCACTGACTCCCACTGCAGTTTTTAAGGGAATTGCAATTTGAATGTGGTTTGGGAAATGCACACGGATGGTGGGTTCAGCATTCTAGTGTGAACCTAGGCTTACTGATTCTGCCAAAAATCTTGTGAGCTGATAACTTCCTGAACTCTCTGCCTATGCTGACTGTTATTCTGTTATCAAATTCTTTGTTTTATCGACTACAGAACCCCCCCATACACACACACACTTATGGAGAGCAGAAGAAGGGTCTGTTCTGTAGTCCTGTCCTAGGGTAATAATTAGAGATGAGCGAAGTATTCAAAAATTCGATTCGACTGATTCGGCGAATTCGTGGACAATATTCGATTCGAGTCGAATATATTCGCTGTGAATTTAACTTAAAAAAGGGTGTTTCTAGGCTTCAGAGAGACTTAATATTAGTGCAGAACACTGTACCTTTAATTTAAATGCCCTTGGAGTCTGCTGGGGAAGAGAAATAATACTGTCAGTCAGTATGACATGCAGATGAGTGCCGTCGATCTTAGAATCACCGCACACTTCACTCATTTGGCCAGTCACGGGGCCAAAACCAGTGTTTGGAGCCACAGTGTGGCGGTGGAGGCAGCAGCAATGGGAGGCCATACAGCAACCTATGACAAAATGGAAACCAGCAGGAGTGTGAGGAGACCTCAAAGTGGCACATGGCAGAGTGGGAGCAATGGGAGGCGGTACAGGGACCCATGTCACACTGTGGACCCAGCAGCAGCGTGACCAGGCGGTACGGAGGCCCATGGCAGATTACAGGCCTGGCAGCAGCAATGGGAGGCCCGTAATCTGTCAGCACCCTATGACAAAATGGAACCCACCAGCAGTGTGAGGAGACCTGAAAGTGGCACATGGCAGAGTGTGGCGATGGAGACAGCAGCAATGGGAGGCCGTACAGGGACCCATGAGAGACTCTGGACCTGGCAGCAGCATGAGGAGGCGGTATATAGGGGCCTATGGCAGATTAGGGGCCTGGCAGCAGCTATGGGAGGCCCGTAATCTGCCAGCACCCTATGTCAAAAAATTCAACACACCAGCAGTGTGAGGAGACCTGAAAGTGGCACATGGCAGAGTGTGGCGATGGAGACAGCAGCAATGGGAGGCCGTACAGGGACCCATGACAGACTCTGGACCTGGCAGCAGCATGAGGAGGCGGTATATAGGGGCCCATGGCAGATTAGGGGCCTGGCAGCAGCTATGGGAGGCCCGTAATCTGCCAGCACCCTATGTCAAAAAATTCAACACACCAGCAGTGTGAGGAGACCTGAAAGTGGCACATGGCATGAGAGACTGTGGACCTGGCAGCAGCATGAGGAGGCGGTATAGGGGCCCATGGCAGATTAGGGGCCTGGCAGCAGCTATGGGAGGCCCGTAATCTGCCAGCACCCTATGTCAAAAAATTCAACACACCAGCAGTGTGTGAGGAGACCTGAAAGTGGCACATGGCAGAGTGTGGCGATGGAGACAGCAGCAATGGGAGGCCGTACAGGGACCCATGAGAGACTCTGGACTTGGCAGCAGCATGAGGAGGCGGTATATAGGGGCCCATGGCAGATTAGGGGCCTGGCAGCAGCTATGGGAGGCCCGTAATCTGCCAGCACCCTATGTCAAAAAATTCAACACACCAGCAGTGTGTGAGGAGACCTGAAAGTGGCACATGGCAGAGTGTGGCGATGGAGACAGCAGCAATGGGAGGCCGTACAGGGACCCATGAGAGACTCTGGACCTGGCAGCAGCATGAGGAGGCGGTATATAGGGGCCTATGGCAGATTAGGGGCCTGGCAGCAGCTATGGGAGACCCGTAATCTGCCAGCACCCTATGTCAAAAAATTCAACACACCAGCAGTGTGAGGAGACCTGAAAGTGGCACATGGCAGAGTGTGGCGATGGAGACAGCAGCAATGGGAGGCCGTACAGGGACCCATGACAGACTCTGGACTTGGCAGCAGCATGAGGAGGCGGTATAGGGGCCCATGGCAGATTAGGGGCCTGGCAGCAGCTATGGGAGGCCCGTAATCTGCCAGCACCCTATGACAAAAAATGGAACACACCAGCAGTGTGAGGAGACCTGAAAGTGGCACATGTTTGGGGCATGATTCATGGCGGATTTAGTCAGTTGTGTCAGGAACTGGTGGTTTGAAATCCAGACTAATCCACGCCTGATTCATTTTCACAAACGTGAGTCTCTCCACACTTTGGGTGGACAGTCGTGTCCTCCGTGGAGTTGCAATACCTCCTGCCACCCTAAACACGCGCTCCGATGCCACGCTACTGGCCGGGCATGACAGCCTTTCAAGGGCAAATTCATCTAGTTGGGGCCAAAGGTCAAGTTTCGTTGCCCAGTAGTCAAGGGGATTGTCTACCTCGGTTGGCAGGGTGCTGTCCAAGTAGGCCTAAGCCTGTTGTTTGAGGTCCTGCTCCAGGTCCACCTGATGCTGCTGCTGCTGCTGCTGCGGCTGGTTATTAGTTTCCTCACTGCGCTGGTGAAGAAAGCTACTCATCATCGACTGCAGACTGAGGCAGCTGCTGCTGGTGGAGCTGCCACTGCTCCTACCACCCCACCCCTCCCCTGCTGCCATGGCAGCGTAACGCGAGCGCACAGGGCCCACAGTGTCTGAGGATGGACGTTGGCGCAGACAGGCAGAGACCAGCTGACTACATAGGTGGCTTTTATAGTACGTTATTTTGGCCTCCCTCTCAGCAGGTGTGAAAAAGGCCACCATTTTGGAACGGTAGCGAGGGTCCAACAAGGTGGACAGCCAAAAGTCATCCCTCTGTCTGATGGTTATTATTCGGCTGTCGCTACGCAAGCAAGCGAGCATGCTATGGGCCATTTGTGCCAAGGAATGCGAGGGACTCCCTGCCTCCATCTCCACAGCATACTGCCACGGTGCGTCTGGGTCCTCTGTCTCCTCTTCCTCCTCCTCTACCAGATGCTCCTGCTCCTCCACTCCTGTCCTCTGAGTGGAAAAACCACCCATTTCACTCAATAATTCCTGAGCACCAATGTCCTCCTCTACCTCCTCCTCTTCTTCCTGTCCTGCCCCCACATGGGTCATGTGGCGTTGAGATCTGTGCGCCACGTCTACCGCACCCTGACCAGCCATTATTAACAGCATTTGTTCCAGGACGTGCAACAGAGGAATGACGTAGTTCATCCCATAGTCCTGCCGACTCACGAATAGCGTGGCCTCCTCAAAGGGCCTGAGCAAGCGCAGGTGTCACGCATGAGCTGCCAATGGTTGACATCTAAGTTACACAGGGAGTACCTTTATCCGCTTTTAACATCAGGAAATCTGTGATGGCCTTTTGCTGTTCGTAAAGGCGGTCTAACATATGTAGGGTTGAATTCCACCTTGTTGCAACGTCACAGCATGAGGAGTCGGTACGGGGGCCCATGGCAGATTACGGGCCTGGCAGCAGCAATGGGAGGCCCGTAATCTGCCAGCACCCTATGTCAAAAAATTCAACACACCAGCAGTGTGTGAGGAGACCTGAAAGTGGCACATGGCAGAGTGTGGCGATGGAGACAGCAGCAATGGGAGGCCGTACAGGGACCCATGAGAGACTCTGGACCTGGCAGCAGCATGAGGAGGCGGTATAGGGGCCCATGGCAGATTAGGGGCCTGGCAGCAGCTATGGGAGGCCCGTAATCTGCCAGCACCCTATGTCAAAAAATTCAACACACCAGCAGTGTGAGGAGACCTGAAAGTGGCACATGGCATGAGAGACTGTGGACCTGGCAGCAGCATGAGGAGGCGGTATAGGGGCCCATGGCAGATTAGGGGCCTGGCAGCAGCTATGGGAGGCCCGTAATCTGCCAGCACCCTATGTCAAAAAATTCAACACACCAGCAGTGTGTGAGGAGACCTGAAAGTGGCACATGGCAGAGTGTGGCGATGGAGACAGCAGCAATGGGAGGCCGTACAGGGACCCATGACAGACTCTGGACCTGGCAGCAGCATGAGGAGGCGGTATATAGGGGCCCATGGCAGATTTGGGGCCTGGCAGCAGCTATAGGAGGCCCGTAATCTGCCAGCACCCTATGTCAAAAAATTCAACACACCAGCAGTGTGTGAGGAGACCTGAAAGTGGCACATGGCAGAGTGTGGCGATGGAGACAGCAGCAATGGGAGGCCGTACAGGGACCCATGACAGACTCTGGACTTGGCAGCAGCATGAGGAGGCGGTATATAGGGGCCCATGGCAGATTAGGGGCCTGGCAGCAGCTATGGGAGGCCCGTAATCTGCCAGCACCCTATGTCAAAAAATTGAACACAACAGCAGTGTGTGAGGAGACCTGAAAGTGGCACATGGCAGAGTGTGGCGATGGAGACAGCAGCAATGGGAGGCCGTACAGGGACCCATGAGAGACTCTGGACTTGGCAGCAGCATGAGGAGGCGGTATATAGGGGCCTATGGCAGATTAGGGGCCTGGCAGCAGCTATAGGAGGCCCGTAATCTGCCAGCACCCTATGTCAAAAAATTCAACACACCAGCAGTGTGTGAGGAGACCTGAAAGTGGCACATGGCAGAGTGTGGCGATGGAGACAGCAGCAATGGGAGGCCGTACAGGGACCCATGAGAGACTCTGGACTTGGCAGCAGCATGAGGAGGCGGTATATAGGGGCCTATGGCAGATTAGGGGCCTGGCAGCAGCTATAGGAGGCCCGTAATCTGCCAGCACCCTATGTCAAAAAATTCAACACACCAGCAGTGTGTGAGGAGACCTGAAAGTGGCACATGGCAGAGTGTGGCGATGGAGACAGCAGCAATGGGAGGCCGTACAGGGACCCATGACAGACTCTGGACTTGGCAGCAGCATGAGGAGGCGGTATATAGGGGCCCATGGCAGATTAGGGGCCTGGCAGCAGCTATGGGAGGCCCGTAATCTGCCAGCACCCTATGTCAAAAAATTGAACACAACAGCAGTGTGTGAGGAGACCTGAAAGTGGCACATGGCAGAGTGTGGCGATGGAGACAGCAGCAATGGGAGGCCGTACAGGGACCCATGAGAGACTCTGGACTTGGCAGCAGCATGAGGAGGCGGTATATAGGGGCCTATGGCAGATTAGGGGCCTGGCAGCAGCTATGGGAGGCCCGTAATCTGCCAGCACCCTATGTCAAAAAATTAAACACACCTGCAGTGTGTGAGGAGACCTGAAAGTGGCACATGGCAGAGTGTGGCGATGGAGACAGCAGCAATGGGAGGCCGTACAGGGACCCATGACAGACTCTGGACTTGGCAGCAGCATGAGGAGGCGGTATATAGGGGCCTATGGCAGATTAGGGGCCTGGCAGCAGCTATGGGAGGCCCGTAATCTGCCAGCACCCTATGTCAAAAAATTCAACACACCAGCAGTGTGTGAGGAGACCTGAAAGTGGCACATGGCAGAGTGTGGCGATGGAGACAGCAGCAATGGGAGGCCGTACAGGGACCCATGACAGACTCTGGACCTGGCAGCAGCATGAGGAGGCGGTATATAGGGGCCCATGGCAGATTAGGGGCCTGGCAGCAGCTATGGGAGGCCCGTAATCTGCCAGCACCCTATGTCAAAAAATTCAACACACCAGCAGTGTGAGGAGACCTGAAAGTGGCACATGGCATGAGAGACTGTGGACCTGGCAGCAGCATGAGGAGGCGGTATAGGGGCCCATGGCAGATTAGGGGCCTGGCAGCAGCTATGGGAGGCCCGTAATCTGCCAGCACCCTATGTCAAAAAATTCAACACACCAGCAGTGTGTGAGGAGATCTGAAAGTGGCACATGGCAGAGTGTGGCGATGGAGACAACCCACCGACTGTTTTGCTCGCTGCCAAGCTGCCACCCTCTTCTCCTGATGATGCGGAAGCAATAGCCTGATGACGACGAGGCTGCCAAGTGCGATCAGCCTCATCATCATCAATTAGGGTCTCCGCCTCACTACTAGCCCCCTCGGCTGCGTGTGGGTCAGGAGACAGACCTGTCTCTACACCGGCTACCGAGCCACTCTCCTCGCCACTACTTCTTTGCCTGGCTGCTGAAGAGGCGGATGTCTCCCCCCGTTCCTGACCGCCCTCTGTTAGCTCTTCCTCACTGTACTGGATGACACCGGGAGCACTAGCCTCTGGCTGCGAATAGTGCTGCCTCGACCCCTTCCTCTGCTGCCACGTCTGCTCGCTCCTAAAACATTGCCTCCTCTGCCACTCCTCTGCATGTTGTCTGACATACTCTTTAATTAAACGATTCTGTGTCCCTGAGTAACAATTCTGTGTCCCTGAGTAACGTTTCTGTGGCCCTAAGTAACAGTTCTGTGGCCCTAAGTAACAGTTCTGTGGCCCTCAGTAACAATTCTGTGTCTGTCCCTGAGTAACAATTCTGTGTCCCTCAGTAACAATTCTGTGTCCCTGAGTAACAATTCTGTGTCCCTGAGTAACGTTTCTGTGGCCCTAAGTAACAGTTCTGTGGCCCTAAGTAACAGTTCTGTGGCCCTCAGTAACAATTCTGTGTCTGTCCCTGAGTAACAATTCTGTGTCCCTCAGTAACAATTCTGTGTCCCTCAGTAACAATTCTGTGTCCCTGAGTAACGTTTCTGTGGCCCTAAGTAACAGTTCTGTGGCCCTAAGTAACAGTTCTGTGGCCCTCAGTAACAATTCTGTGTCTGTCCCTGAGTAACAATTCTGTGTCCCTCAGTAACAATTCTGTGTCCCTCAGTAACAATTCTGTGTCCCTGAGTAACAATTCTGTGTCCCTCAGTAACAATTCTGTGTCCCTGAGTAACAATTCTGTGTCCCTGAGTAACGTTTCTGTGGCCCTAAGTAACAGTTCTGTGGCCCTAAGTAACAGTTCTGTGGCCCTCAGTAACAATTCTGTGTCTGTCCCTGAGTAACAATTCTGTGTCCCTCAGTAACAATTCTGTGTCCCTCAGTAACAATTCTGTGTCCCTCAGTAACAATTCTGTGTCCCTGAGTAACAATTCTGTGTCCCTGAGTAACGTTTCTGTGGCCCTAAGTAACAGTTCTGTGGCCCTCAGTAACAATTCTGTGTCCCTCAGTAACAATTCTGTGTCCCTCAGTAACAATTCTGTGTCCCTGAGTAACAATTCTGTGTCCCTGAGTAACGTTTCTGTGGCCCTAAGTAACAGTTCTGTGGCCCTCAATAACAATTCTGTGTCCCTCAGTAACAATTCTGTGTCCCTCAGTAACAATTCTGTGTCCCTGAGTAACAATTCTGTGTCCCTGAGTAACGTTTCTGTGGCCCTAAGTAACAGTTCTGTGGCCCTAAGTAACAGTTCTGTGGCCCTCAGTAACAATTCTGTGTCTGTCCCTGAGTAACAATTCTGTGTCCCTCAGTAACAATTCCGTGTCCCTCAGTAACAATTCTGTGTCCCTGAGTAACGTTTCTGTGGCCCTAAGTAACAGTTCTGTGGCCCTAAGTAACAGTTCTGTGGCCCTAAGTAACAATTCTGTGTCTGTCCCTGAGTAACAATTCTGTGTCCCTCAGTAACAATTCTGTGTCCCTCAGTAACAATTCTGTGTCCCTGAGTAACAATTCTGTGGCCCTCAGTAACAATTCTGTGTCCCTCAGTAACAATTCTGTGTCCCTGAGTAACAATTCTGTGTCTGTCCCTGAGTAACAATTCTGTGGCCCTAAGTAACGGTTCTGTGGCCCTCAGTAACAATTCTGTGTCCCTGAGTAACAATTCTGTGTCTGTCCCTGAGTAACAATTCTGTGGCCCTAAGTAACGGTTCTGTGGCCCTCAGTAACAATTCTGTGTCCCTGAGTAACAATTCTGTGTCCCTCAGTAACAATTCTGTGTCCCTCAGTAAAAATTCTGTGTCCCTCAGTAACAATTCTGTGTCTGTCCCTGAGTAACAATTCTGTGTCTGTCCCTGAGTAACGTTTCTGTGGCCCTAAGTAACGGTTCTGTGGCCCTCAGTAACAATTCTGTGTCCCTCAGTAACAATTCTGTGTCTGTCCCTGAGTAACAATTCTGTGTCTGTCCCTGAGTAACAATTCTGAGTAACAATTCAGTGTCTGTCCCTGAGTAACAATTCTGTGTCTGTCCCTGAGTAACAATTCTGTGTCCCTCAGTAACAATTCTGTGTCCCTCAGTAACAATTCTGTGTCCCTGAGTAACAATTCTGTGTCCCTGAGTAACGTTTCTGTGGCCCTAAGTAACATTTCTGTGGCCCTCAGTAACAATTCTGTCTGTCCCTGAGTAACAATTCAGTGTCTGTCCCTGAGTAACAATTCTGTGTCTGTCCCTGAGTAACAATTCTGTGTCCCTCAGTAACAATTCTGTGTCCCTGAGTAACAATTCTGTGGCCCTCAGTAACAATTCTGTGTCCCTCAGTAACAATTCTGTGGCCCTAAGTAACGGTTCTGTGGCCCTCAGTAACAATTCTGTGTCCCTGAGTAACAATTATGTGTCTGTCCCTGAGTAACAATTATGTGGCCCTAAGTAACGGTTCTGTGTCCCTCAGTAACAATTCTGTGTCCCTCAGTAACAATTCTGTGTCTGTCCCTGAGTAACAATTCTGTGGCCCTAAGTAACGGTTCTGTGGCCCTCAGTAACAATTCTGTGTCCCTGATTAACATTTCTGTGGCCCTAAGTAACGGTTCTGTGGCCCTCAGTAACAATTCTGTGTCCCTCAGTAACAATTCTGTGTCTGTCCCTGAGTAACAATTCTGTGGCCCTAAGTAACGGTTCTGTGGCCCTCAGTAACAATTCTGTGTCCCTGAGTAACGTTTCTGTGGCCCTAAGTAACGGTTCTGTGGCCCTCAGTAACAATTCTGTGTCCCTGAGTAACAATTCTGTGTCTGTCCCTGAGTAACAATTCTGTGGCCCTAAGTAACGGTTCTGTGGCCCTCAGTAACAATTCTGTGTCCCTGAGTAACGTTTCTGTGGCCCTAAGTAACAATTCTGTGTCCCTGAGTAACAATTCTGTGGCCCTAAGTAACGGTTCTGTGGCCCTCAGAAGTAGGCTATTTTTCGGATTCGGTAACAATTCTGTGTCTGTCCCTGAGTAAGAATTCTGTGTCTGTCCCTGAGTAAGAATTCTGTGTCTGTCCCTGAGTAACGTTTCTGTGGCCCTAAGTAACGGTTCTGTGGCCCTCAGTAACAATTCTGTGTCTGTCCCTGAGTAACAATTCTGTGGCCCTAAGTAACGGTTATGTGTCCCTCAGTAACAGTTCTGTGTCCCTGAGTAACAATTCTGTGGCCCTAAGTAACGGTTCTGTGGCCCTCAGTAACAATTCTGTGTCCCTGAGTAACAATTATGTGTCTGTCCCTGAGTAACAATTCTGTGGCCCTAAGTAACGGTTCTGTGGCCCTCAGTAACAATTCTGTGTCCCTCAGTAACAATTCTGTGTCTGTCCCTGAGTAACAATTCTGTGGCCCTAAGTAACGGTTCTGTGGCCCTCAGTAACAATTCTGTGTCCCTGATTAACGTTTCTGTGGCCCTAAGTAACGGTTCTGTGGCCCTCAGTAACAATTCTGTGTCCCTCAGTAACAATTCTGTGTCTGTCCCTGAGTAACAATTCTGTGGCCCTAAGTAACGGTTCTGTGGCCCTCAGTAACAATTCTGTGTCCCTGAGTAACGTTTCTGTGGCCCTAAGTAATGGTTCTGTGGCCCTCAGTAACAATTCTGTGTCCCTGAGTAACAATTCTGTGTCTGTCCCTGAGTAACAATTCTGTGGCCCTAAGTAACGGTTCTGTGGCCCTCAGTAACAATTCTGTGTCCCTGAGTAACGTTTCTGTGGCCCTAAGTAACAATTCTGTGTCCCTGAGTAACAATTCTGTGGCCCTAAGTAACGGTTCTGTGGCCCTCAGTAACAATTCTGTGTCCCTGAGTAACAATTCTGTGGCCCTAAGTAACGGTTCTGTGGCCCTCAGTAACAATTCTGTGTCCCTGAGTAACAATTCTGTGTCTGTCCCTGAGTAACAATTCTGTGGCCCTAAGTAACGGTTCTGTGGCCCTCAGTAACAATTCTGTGTCCCTGAGTAACAATTCTGTGGCCCTATGTAACGGTTCTGTGGCCCTCAGTAACAATTCTGTGGCCCTCAGTAACAATTCTGTGTCTGTCCGAGTAACAATTCTGTGGCCCTAACTAACGTTTCTGTGGCCCTAAGTAACAGTTCTGTGGCCCTCAGTAACAATTCTGTCTGTCCCTGAGTAACAATTCTGTGGCCCTAACTCACGTTTCTGTGGCCCTAAGTAACAGTTCTGTGGCCCTCAGTAACAATTCTGTGTCTGTCCCTGAGTAACAATTCTGTGGCCCTATCTAACGTTTCTGTGGCCCTAAGTAACAATTCTCTGGCACTCAGTAACAATTCTGTCTGTCCCTGAGTAACAATTCTGTGGCCCAACTAACGTTTCTGTGGCCCTAAGTAACAGTTCTGTGGCCCTCAGTAACAATTCTGTGTCTGTCCCTGAGTAACAATTCTGTGGCCCTAACTAACGTTTCTGTGGCCCTAAGTAACAGTTCTGTGGCCCTCAGTAACAATTCTGTCTGTCCCTGAGTAACAATTCTGTGGCCCTAACTCACGTTTCTGTGGCCCTAAGTAACAGTTCTGTGGCCCTCAGTAACAATTCTGTGTCTGTCCCTGAGTAACAATTCTGTGGCCCTATCTAACGTTTCTGTGGCCCTAAGTAACAATTCTCTGGCACTCAGTAACAATTCTGTCTGTCCCTGAGTAACAATTCTGTGGCCCAACTAACGTTTCTGTGGCCCTAAGTAACAGTTCTGTGGCCCTCAGTAACAATTCTGTGTCTGTCCCTGAGTAACAATTCTGTGGCCCTAACTAACGTTTCTGTGTCCCTAAGTAACAATTCTCTGGCACTCAGTAACAATTCTGTCTGTCCCTGAGTAACAATTCTGTCTGTCCCTGAGTAACAATTCTTTGGCCCTAACTAGCGTTTCTTTGGCCCTAAGTAACGATTCTGTGGCCCTCATTAACAATTCTGTGTCCCTGAGTAATGCTTCTCTGTCCCTAAGTAACGTTTCTCTGTCCCCAAGTAACGTTTCTGTGGTCCTAACTCTGTCCCTAATACAGAGCGGTCTGCCTCTCTTGAATGACTGGAGGCAAATGAAGAATTCTAAAATGGCCGCTATTTATAGCTCGACCATTACACAGTGCTGGCTGGCTGGCTGCTGATTGGCTAATGCGATCACATGTCATTAAGGAATGCATTATGGGTCAGCGCGCCTTGTCTGCGCGCCTTCCCAGACATCCCCGCTCCGTCGCCGCACATGTCCGCCGCCATTTTAGGAAAAATTTCGATTCGCGCGTCCGAAGTAGGCTATTTTTCGGATTCGGCGCGAATTCCACTTCGCCTACTTCGATTCGCTCATCTCTAGTAATAATGCAACTCCTTTACAGATACGGCATTGTCACTCCAGAACAGGAACTGTTACCTGCATCATTAGGCAAAAATAATGGGAAAAAGGAGCCAACACATCTAAGGACAGGTAAACTTCAATATATTGTTCTTAGATTTAGATGCAATGTAGCACAAGCAGTGAAAGAATCATGGCTTTCTCCATGGTGAAAATTTAATTAGACTCAGGCTACAGTTACATGGATGTACAGTTGCAAGAAAAAGTATGTGAACCCCTTGGGATTACGTGGAATTTTGTATGAATTGGGCATAAAATGTGCTCTAAACGTCATCTAAGTCACAACAATAGAAGAACACAGTCTGCTGAACATAATACTACACAAACATTAGATGTTGCCATGGTTTAATTGCACATAACATGTAAACATTCACAGTGCAGGGAGGAAAAAGTATGTGAGGCCCTAGCTTAATGACTTCTCCCAGAGCTAATTGGAGCCAGGAATGAGCCAACCTTGACTCCAATCAGTGTGATGATATTGGATGTGTTGCTGACAGCTGTCCTGCCCTTAAAAAACACACACCTGTTTTGGGTTTCCTGGTTTCAAGAAGCACTGTCTGATGTGAACCATGCCTCGCAGAAAAGAGCTCTCAGAAGACCTACGATCAAGAATTGTTGACTTGCATGAAGCTGGAAAGGGTTACAAAAGTATCTCCAAAAGCCTTGATGTTCATGTGTCCACGGTAAGACAGACTGTCTACAATGGAGAAAGTTTAGCACTGTTGCTACTCTCCCTAGGCGTGGTCGTCCTGTAAAAATGACTGCAAGAGCACAGCGCAGAATGCTGCATGAGGTAAAGAAGAATCCCAGAGTGTCAGCTAAAGACCTACAGAAATCTCTGGCACATGCTAACATTTTTGTTGACACATCTACAATAAGGAAAACATTAAACAAGAATGGAGTACATGGGAGGACACCACGGAGGAAGCCATTGCTGTCCAAAAAGAAGATTGCAGCACGTTTGAAGTTTGCAAAAGAGCACTTGGATGTTCCACAGCACTACTGGCAAAATATACTGTGGACAGATGAAACCAAGATTGAGTTGTTTGGGAAGAACACACAACACTATGTGTGGAGAAAAAAAGGCACAGCACACCAACATCAAAACCTCATCCCCACTGTAAAACATGGCGAAGGGAGCATCATGGTTTGGGGCTGCTTTGCTGCCTCAGGGCCTGGACGGATTGTTGTCATTGATGGGAAAATGAATTCCAGAGTTTATCAAGACATTTTGCAGGAAAACGTACGACCATCTGTCCGCCAACTGAAGCTCCGCAGAGTATGGGTGATGCAACAGGACAATGACCCAAAGCATACAAGTAATTCAACAAAACAATGGCTGCAACAGCACAGAATACGCCTTCTGGAGTGGCCCAGTCAGAGTCCTGACCTCAACCTGATTGAAATGCTGTGGCATGACCTTAGGAGAGCGATTCACACCAGACATCCCAAGAATATTGTTACACTGAAACAGTTTTGTGAAGAAGAGTGGTCCAAAATGACTCCAGATCGTTGTGCAGGTCTGATCTGCAACTACAGGAAACGTTTGGTTGAGGTTATTGCTGCCAAAGGAGGGTCAACCAGTTATTAAGTCCAAAGGTTCACATACTTTTTCCTCCCTGCACTGTGAATGTTTACATGTTATGTGCAATTAAACCATGGCAACATCTAATGTTTGTGTAGTATTATGTTCAGCAGACTGTGTTCTTCTATTGTTGTGACTTAGATGACGTTCAGAGCACATTTTATGCCCAATTCATGCAAAATTCCACGTAATCCCAAGGGGTTCACATACTTTTTCTTGCAACTGTATGTAGTGCACTAGATGTAACCAGATGTTAACTACTTTATCATTAGCAACACATTTATTTAAGTGTGCTACCAACATTTGGTTAAATCTCTGAGTAGCAAAAGATTAAAATTGCCACTGCAGCCCTAGACCTTATTGGATAACTTAGCTATAACTAGCATTTTCTTGCAGCCCTTCATTACTGCTTGCTTCTTAAAAATGATCTGTCACGCTTGAAATATCTTATTTATAATTCTGTTTGATACAAATGATTAAATGTTCCGTTAAAGCAGTATTAAACCCTAAAACAAAAGTTTAATATACTGCTGTTAACTAATCGTAAGTAAAGTGACTGCGTTTGTTTTAATTTTCTTCCTTTATTTTCACCTGTCACATTTCACATTTTCTATCACATATCTATCTATAGTGTGGCTCCACTCAGGGTGGAGGAGCAACAGAAACACAGAAGCATTGTCAACCTGTGCAGAGATTGGTTTTGGATGGACTAGATCAATGGTCTTTCTAAAGACAGGCCAGTTTACTGTCCTTCAGATTTTGGGGGTGGGTGGGGCTGACTGTGCCTAGTGGGAGTAAACAATGCCCAATCTTTGGTATTAGGGGAAGTAGTAGTTGGTGTCAGTGGGAGGAATAGTGCCCCACTGTTAGTGTCAGTGGCAGGAATTATGCCCTATTGTTGGTGGCAGTGGCAGGAAATATGCCCCATTGTTTGTGTCAGTGGCAGGAATTATGCCCCATTGTTGGTGTGAGTGGCAGGAATTATGCCCCATTGTTGGTGTCAGTGACAGGAATTATGCCTCATTGTTGGTGTCAGTGACAGGAATTATGCCTCAAGGGCCAGATAAAGGCAAGCAAAGGGCTACATCCTGCCCCAGGGCTGCAGTTTGCAGACCACTGGACTAGATGATGTAAATGGACTTTACATTGGTGAATAACAAATTAAAACCAAACTCTGGCTAACACTTTTTAAGCAGTTACAGTAACATTTTTGGGGTTTTTTTTTCTTTTAAGATTAATAGTTTACATAAATGAACATAATCTAACCAGTGTAAACACCCATCAGTGTTAAATAATTTGTCTCAACCCTCTAACTGTTACTTTTGATGGACAGTGTGGTTTGATAATGAAATTCGAAAAGTAACAGACTTACTGGCTGGATCTCAAAGTGAAAAACAAAGGGAAAAAACCTTAAAAAATGAAAACTAATGCAGCCTTCCCATGTAAAAAAAGCAAAAACTGCAATATATTATATTGCAGTTTTTGCATTTAATGCCCAAGAACCCTGCTATTTTTAGAATTGAAAGGCTGTCAGATGGGACAATACGTCTACGTTCTCTAATCCCACCTAGCAAATTCCTCTTCTCTACCATTCCTCTGCCTGAGCCTAGGGTAGATAGACCCAGCAATCACTTAACCCTAATGCTTTGGTGTGGTTTATACACACTCTTGGCAGCTGTAGCATGTATATATCTGACAATCCAACTGTTGGCTGTCAGATGGAAGTGATCTGGCTTTTGTGCAGCCACCAGATTGCTTCCACACACCCTGGTAATGGCATTGCCCCCCTCCCACCATGCTTCATGGGCTCCATTCCTACATTGGTGAACCTGGGACAAGTATGGCGGTTGCCACTGGGTGGAGGGGAGGATGGCCAGCAAACATTCATTCACTGATCTCAGCTTCTTCTTACTGATCTAAAAGCACTGTGTAAAATGTCACTTCTGGGTCCCCATGTCACTGATCTGCATTTCATCAGTTCATTTGAGGATAGGTGAGACATTTTTTTAGACCCTTGATAATAATTAAAGAGACCCTGTGACCATAAATGCATCACATAGGGGACATTTTGTTCATATGTGATGAAAAAAAAGTTTAGGACAAAAACATTTTTTTAAAAAAGTGTATAAAATTAAAGTTCCACATAAACACTTAAAATCCCCCCCAAATACTTTTCAGGCTCCTCCACCCCCACATACATGCATGTATGAATGTAAATGCATGCATCGAGAGCACCTGCACATAAGAATGTCGATGCGCTATATATATCACTTCACAATAATTCTAGGGCCATTATTTACTGTTAACTCTAAAACTGATAACCTGTAAGGGCTTTTAAGGTGCCACCTATGGAAAATATAGGGTACTGAAGTTTGTTCCTGTTTCATAGATGCAAGCGATTTTAAGGCTTGACATGTTCGGTATCTATTTACTTGCAACCTAATTTGTTATATTGTACAAAAATGTTTTATAATTTATTGCATTATTGTGCATTAAAATTAGGTTTAGTGTATTTTGTTACTGACATTTTGCATTTCCTAAACCAGTGTTTCTCAAACTTTTTTCAGTCAAGGCACCCTTTAAAATTATGGACAGTCCCGAGGCACCCTTTAAAATTATGGATAGTCTTGAGGCACCCATTCTAAAATGGGGTGCCTCAAGACTGTCCATAATTTTAAAAGGGCACCTCATTCTAAATTGTGAAAAATTATTCTAATAGTTTTATATACAGTGAGGAACAGAAGTATTTGAACACCCTGCGATTTTGCAAGTTCTCCCACTTAGAAATCATGGAGGGGTCTGAAATTCACATTGTAGGTACATTCCCACTCTGAGAGACAGAATTAAAAAAAACAATTTAGGAAATCATATTGTATGATTTTTAAAAAATGTATTGGTCTTGCACTGCTGAACATAAGTATTTGAACACCTAAGAAACAGCAAGAATTCTGGCTCTCAAAGACCTGTTACTGTGCCTTTAAAATGTCCACCTCTACTCCACTCACTAATCTAACTTAGTAGCACCTGTCTGAGCTCTTTAAAGACACCTGTCCACCCCACAGTCAGTCAGACGCCAACTACTACCATGGGCAATACCATAGAGCTGTCAAAAGACACCAGAGACAAAATTGTGGACCTCCACAAGGCTTGAAAGGACTACGGGGCAATTGCCAAGCAGCTTGGTGAAAATAGATCAACTGTTGGAGCAATTGTTAGAAAATGTAAGAGGCTAAAAACAACTGTCAGTCTCCCTCGGACTGGGGCTCCATGCAAGATCTCACCTCGTGGGGTATCACTGATGATAAGAAAGGTGAGGAATCAGCCCAGAACTACAAGGGAGGAGCTGGTCAATGACATGAAGAGAGCTGGGACCACAGTTTCAAAGGTCACTGTCGGTAGAACACTACGCTGTCATGGTTTCAAATCATGCATTGCACGGAAGGTTCCCCTGCTCAAGTCATCATATGTCCAGGCCTGTCTGAAGTTTGCCAGTGACCATCTGGATGATCCAGAGGAGGCATGGGAGAAAGTCATGTGATCAGATGAGACCAAAGTAGAACTTTTTGGTCTAAACTTCACTCGTCGTGTTTGGAGGAAAAAGAAGGATGAGTTGCATCCCAAGAACACCACCCCTACTGTGAAGCATGGGGGTGGTAACATCATGCTTTGGGGGTGCTTTTCTGCGAAGGGGACAGGACGACTGCATTGTATTAAGGAGAGGATGAATGGGGCCATTTATTGTGAGATTTTGAGCAACAGCCTCCTTCCCTCAGTCAGAGCACTGAAGATGGGTTGTGGCTGGTTCTTCCAACATGACAACGACCCGAAGCACACAGCCAGGATAACCAAGGAGTGGCTCCGTAAGAAGCATATCAAGGTTCTGGAGTGGCCTAGCCAGTCTCCAGACCTAAATCCAATAGAACATCTTTGGAGGGAGCTGAAACTCCATGTTGCTCAGCGACAGCCCCGAAACGTGACAGATCTAGAGGAGATCTGTGTGGAGGAGTGGGCCAAAATCCCTGTTGCAGTGTGTGCAAACCTGGTCAAGAACTGCAGGAAACGTTTGACCTCTGTAATGGCAAACAAAGGCTTCTGTACCAAATATTAACACTGATTTTCTCAGGTGTTCAGATACTTATGCTCAGCAGTGCAAGACAAATAAATTCTTTAAAAATCATACAATGTGATTTCCTGAATTTTTTTTTAATTCCGTCTCTCAGAGTGGGAATGCACCTACAATGTGAATTTCAGACCCCTCCACGATTTCTAAGTGGGAGAACTTGCAAAATCGCAGGGTGGTCAAATACTTCTGTTCCTCATTGTACCACAGCAACATCCACACATGTAGGACACCCAACATTAGAGGTGATTTATTCTTCCAAAGCAAATACACTTTTAAACACTTGTACTGAGTAGTATTTCTTTTCTCCCTCAGTTTTTATCCATCACTGAGCTAATGTGACCCCAGCACTGATGGAGAGGGGTGGGGGAGGGTCAAACTAGGATGCTGTGCAGGCAGCCGACATCCTCCTTATCAACAGATTATGTCATTGGTTGTCAGGACGCCAGCGGCTAGAAGGTCATAATGGTGCACAATGAAAACCTGTGGCTTTGTGTAAGTAAAAGGCAGGCTTGTTCCACCCACTGGCTTGTATACAAGTTTTGGGCAATTTTTAGACATTTTACCAAGGCACGCCTGAAGAAACTCCAAGGCACCCCAAGGTGCCTGAACACCCTGGTTGAGAAAGGCTGTCCTAAACCATTGCACTAATATTGTGTGTCATAAGAAATTGGAACTGACACTATTGAATTCAGATTTCAGAAAATGTATAATGCTTTGGAGATTTTATGTAATCTTCAGGTCTAAAATGAATTTTAAACATGTAAACAAAAATGCTAAAATGGATCTGGCAGCAAAAAGTGCCCTTCAAGTGCATTCAAAGTCTTAAGTCAAAAAAAGACGTTATGCCTGCTGCTTTCCCTTGCTGCCATAAGAAAAATACCAGATCCCTCAAATACTTACCTGAATCCCAGAATGAAATCCTTCAAGATTTTAATTGACAAGTCTGTATACCTTTCACACAGAACCCCTTTAAGGTAGAACTATATGCAAAACGTTTTTTGGATTTTGGATAGAGCAAGGGAGTATTATAACTCTTATAAGATTTTATTTTGCCATCTGTGTCCCATTGCGGAGATTTCCATTCACTTCCTGTCCCACAGCCAAACAGGAAGTGAGAGAAAATAAGGGGAATTCCTTGGGGTCCCCAGGTCATCACAACTAGTGTTCCCCATTGGAAGATTTCCCCTCTAATACTTTTCTGAGGATTCAAGGCTCCATGGCGAATCACTTTTCAGAGGAAAATTGACAAGTGGCTGCCTGCCAGCTGGTTTACCCCTGCAAAGCCCCCAACACTGTGTCTCTACTGTGTGCATAACATACAGTTTCAGGGTGGTTGCATCATGGCCTCATTCTTGTGAATGGGTCATGTTTGGCGGTGGTACTGCCCATTGAGTGCGATGGAGGTAAAACATTTTTGGTGACACACGTGTGCAACCCAAGCATCTGCATGCTCTCATCTAGGCAGGTGGTTTGAGGGAGGCTATAAAACTGTAGCTCAACTTTAGCTGGATGTTTTTCCTGCCTCCTATGGGTTCCTGTTGGAACCTCTGACTGTGTGTTTTTTTCATCATATGCTCCATATGGACTGCCCTGGTTTGTGACATGTTTACTTTAACATAAAAAATGTACCTCCCTCCCCCCAAAAAAATATTGATTATGCTAGTGCTTTGTTAGGCCTGTTTACTTGGGAATAAAATGAGTTAAATAGTCATAATATTGAAATTCTCAGTTGAAGATGCAGTAGTCACATTTAATTAAAAAGTAACATATACACATCCCAATCTGTAAAGTGTGAACCAAGAGATTACATCTCCATCCTTAGAAAGACTAACAAGATATCCTAACTAGAGCTGACATTTTCTTTTTATATCTCACAATGGATGAGGAGAGAGCATGCTGAAGGGGATAAGGAATTCCAGCCAGAATCATACAATAATAACCTGAATCCTTGCTGACTTATATCAAGCTCTTGAGGAAATGCTGTCAAGTAAAAAACTGATTACTTTTCACATGTTTTATAGCCTAAAGTACAATTCCTTGTATTAAATACAAATAATCATGGTCTTTTGAACTATAATAAACTGTAGTTATTTTTCTTGACATGTCATAAATGGATAATAGACTGGTCAGATTACATTTTTTTTAAATGCAAAAGCTGTCTTACCCTCCTACTTGAATTTCTGCATCCCTCTTTTCCACTTGGCAATGACCATCTCCATTTAAGTCCTTCCGTGCCTTCTGTAACAGATTCACTACAGGTTCAATCTCTTTCAGGATGTCATTGCTTTCTGCACCTCCATTAAGGCAAGGACTTATGCTGATGTCATCTCCTTTGACTCCATCAAGCCCATTTAATTGAAGAAGCTGGTGGACTTCCTGCCAAGAAGAGCCAGCTGAGCTTGTGGCACTGTCCACCATGTTTTGCTGTTCTTTGCTACACAAGCTCTGACTGGACAGATCGCTTGACTTGGACTTGGGGCACAAAGGTCTAGTGACTCTAATGGTCTTAGCTGTTCCATCTCCAGTAAACGTGGTCTCCAGGTGGGTTGTGAAGCCCTCTGGACCTCTGAGGATGAGTATAACAAATGTCTCTGAGAGTATACTGCGCAGAATTTCCAGGGCAGTTTCATAGCTGGCATCTACAAGTGGTCTGTCATTCACTGCTAATATTATGTCACCTACCTGCACCAGCCCACTTTGCTCTGCTGCCCCACCTCGAATTAAATCAGAAATAATCACAGGGGGCTTGTTCCGTCTTTGCTTGACGAGGAACCCGAGGCCACCAACTTTTCGTTTGTAAAGGCGTACTGAGATAACATTCGGTTGCAGCTGTTTAACACTGAATTCATATTCCTCCATGACAATGCTCTTCACAGTCTGAGGGGAACTAGTGAATTTGTTATGATGATTAAGACAGCTTCCTCAGCTAAATATAATGGGGACAATCTGAGTATTTCTGAAACAAAGTTTGCAAAACAAGCAGATTCCTTGGATATTTTAAGAGTCTTGCTACAAATTTTTCAGACGTGGATAACTGGCACTGGATCTCAGATAAACTTAGCTTGACTTCACCTATTTCATGCTCGGTCCTATTTTCAGGAATCTCACTGTGCAAGCAGCCTATAATTCTGAGGTTTCCCAGGTAACAGTAAATCCAAACAAACCTCAAGTCTGTTGATATGTCAGGCAGACTCCTAATAACAGTTCATTTATAGATAGCTAGCATAGCATCCTAATTCTCAGGCATCTCTGAAGTGGCATGTCCAGTCTCCATCTGGATTTTTGGTAGCTGCAAAAAAACAAAAAAATTATTTATTAGAATCTGATACCAACATGCATTGTATAATATGACTTCTGAATTACAGGGCTTTAAAGATTGAAGTGACAATTCTGAATTAACATCTCATGTAATATGTTAAAACACAAAACTAGTAAGAAATAGCAGATTATAAAATAAATACTATAAACTAGATTAAAGTGTGAAGTATAAGTACATAAATCACTGCATTTTATATATAGAATAAAAGTTGGCTTAAAACTTAGGAGTTATATTGAAATTAATAAATTGTGCTCAATGAAAGGTTTAGCAGTACATTTACAAAAGATTTGATAGCCAGTTTGCCTGTATTAACCCAAATTCACTCATATTGGATTGGCAAAATTTGCTCTATTTAAAAAGCAAAATTAGTGAACATTCCCCCAATATTTGCCCAGTGAAAATTACATTTTCATAGATTTGTGAACATCTGTTGTACAATAAGGAAAGATATTAACTGTACCATTTAACCTATAAAAAAAGTGTTACGTTTACTTCCCTGCATATTTACCTGGCATTTTCAACAAAGATCCAGTGTTTTTAAGGTTAAAATGGTTGTAAACCCTTACCTATATCTAGTGAAGCGACTAGCCTAGGTGATACACAGAGAGGAGACAAATCCTCCTACATGTTGTATCTGTTTATCTGCAGCCCTCTCATCTCTATATCTATTTAAAGTTAAGAATTTACACAGTTTTTCTAAGATTCCTAATGGAGGGGGTGAATTTCTGATGTCATACCCCACATCTCATACCTGAATGGAGGGATGACACACCACACTCTACGCAGTCTCACAGGGAATCATGCACAGCTGAGGCTGTCATTCACAGGCTGTGTGCTGGAATTCTCCTACCCCAACCCCTTGATCTCTTGGAGTCGGTATAGCCTGTCAGAAATGCAGATAGAAGAGGAACCAGATTGGAGATAAAAATCACACTCACACTCAGTACTTTGCATTGAGCCAAGTACACATTATAGAAGCATATGCTCTGTTCATTTTCATGTTCAAAGTTTACAACCCCTTTAAGGTTGTAAAATAAACTGTAAAAAAAATGCATGTTGGACTGGTATTCCCATAGGTAGGGGGCAGGAAGCATGTAGCCCCTCTGCTATGTTGGTTCCATCCCACGTGCCTTTCAATATTGGGGGTTAATTGGAGAGAAGGGAGGTTACTCTCCCAAGGCATTGGAAACTGGTGCTCAGAAGGGGGTACTGGGAAGTAAGTAGCGCTCTTTCCTTGGAGAACTAGTTGTTTGGGTTCCTTTGGACCCCTAACCAGTACACCATGTGTGTGGCTATGAAAGTCAGATGTGAACTCCTTGATAACTTATAAAATAGTTTGTTAATTTAAATTTAACAAATATTTACTTTCCAATTTCCAGCAGCCAAACAAAAAACATTTTTAGGAGCGCTGTAAATTTATGTATAAAAATACTTTTTTTCTACCTTGAAATACACACAGGTGCATTAAGACCATGACAGAACACTTCAGAGACAGTTTTCCATAATAATAGGCTATTGCTTTCCTCCCCATCTCACTCACACTGAGAATCCTGCAGAAAGCATTTACGTAGATAATATACAAGTGGAACCTGCCGACAATTTTAGCATCACAGAATTCTATCAGACAGAGATATCTGGGAGTTTTGTCTCCAGCACCAAAGAATATTTTTGATATTAGCTCACAGTACACAAATTGTATAGCAGGGGCCTAATTTTTATTATAACATAGTTTCTGGTTTTCTATCACAGCAGTTCACTGGATGCAAGTATGCAAGTCAGTTTGTGTTGAATAATAACCACCAGTACGAATTATCCAAACGTATTAGGTTGGTGATTGGGAAAAACTCAGAACTTTCCATGGACTTTGTTCATTTTTTAACTATAAATGGAATAGGGAAGATTTAAAAAACACTGCCAGGTTATTTTTTTTTGCGGTCTGTGTACCAAAGGGCAAATTCCCCCTTACCTCCTGTCCCAGAGAGCCAACAGGAAGTTAAAGGAACATTTCTCCTTACATCCTGTTCTGCAGACAACTGTAATTTCCTCTTACTTACTTTCTTAAAGTGGTTCTTAGGCTTTTTTACCTTCATGCATTCTATGCATGAATGTAGAAAAGCTTCTCTCTGCAGCAGCCCCCCAATACTCACCTATGCCCTCTCTTGATCCAGCGATGTGCACTGGAGTCTTGGCTATCCTGGGGCTCCCTCACTTCATTGGCTGAGACAGAAGCGGGAGCCATTGGTTTCAACTGCTGTCAATCAAAGCCAGTGAGCCCATGAGAAGAGAGAGGGGGCAGGACTCAGCTGCGGCTCCTTGTGTGATGGGCACATGAAGAAGTGGGTGCCCCCATAGCAAGCTGCTTGCTGTGGGGGCATCAGACAGGTGGGAGGATCCAGTAGCTCCAGCGGTGGATCTGAGAAGAGGAGGAACCAGGCTGTTCTGTACACATTTGTTATTAAAAAAAAAAGCATTTAGAATCACTTTAAGCCTCATACACACGATGAGAATAACAGACAAATTATTATTATTATACAGGATTTATATAGTGCCAATAGTTTGCTCAGCGCTTTACATTACAATGGGAGACAGTACACGAGACAGTACAGTAACAATACGATTCAATACACGAGGGGTTCGAGGGCCCTGCCCCTTGGAGCTTACAATCTAGAATCGAGGGGATAGTGGCACAGGAGGAAATAACTGTAGGGGATGGAGTGGTAGGAAGAGTGGAGGAGTTCAGTAATTAGCTGAGGGCGGGGTAGGCTTCCATGAAGAGATAGGTTTTCAGGGTGCGCCTAAAGGTGAGGAGAGTAGGTGATAGTCTGATGGATTGGGGTAGGGAGTTCCAGAGGATGGGGGAAGCCCTGGAGAAGTCCTGGAGGTGGGCATGGGAGGAGGAGACCAGGGAACTAGAGAGAAGGAGGTCTTGTGAGGAGCGTAGAGTACGTTTTGGGTGGTATTTGGATACCAGATCGGTGATGTAGTTTGGGGCAGTATTATGAACAGCTTTGTACGTCAATGTTAGCATTTTGAATTTTATCCATTGGGCAATCGGAAGCCAGTGGAGGGATTGGCAGAGGGGCGTGGCGGGTACGAAGCGGTTTGTGAGGTGGATGAGTCTGGCCGCAGCATTCAAGATGGACTGAAGCGGGGATAGCCTGCGGTGAGGTAAGCCAATGAGGAGGGAGTTACAGTAGTCAAGTCGTGAAATAATAAGGGAGTGAATGAGCTGCTTAGTGGTTTCCTGGGTTAGGAACAGACGTATTTTGGAGATGTTGCGGAGGTAAAGTCTACATGAGTTAGTCAGTGATTGGACTTGGGGCTGGAAGGACAGATTGGAGTCTAGGATGACACCTAGAACTCTGGCTTGAGGGGAGGAACTGATGGGGGTGTTGTTGGTCTTGATGAAGAAGTCAAATGGTTGTCTGTTTGTTTTTTCCTTTGTATGCTTGTCTTATATCGAAAACCAATAGGTTCCTGATGTTACAGAAATTCTAAAAAGACCGCATACAACTTGGAAAGTGATGTAATTTATTTTATTGTATTGTAATGTTTTCTTTCGTTTCTGAGCATGCACAGTCTTGGTCACTCTATATCAGTGGTTCTCAACCTGTGGAACCTCAGGACCCACATTTGTCCTTGGTCAATAAGTCACGACCCAAAAATAATTTAATTTCCAAAACATTATAATTTAAATATACAGTAATTGAAAGATATTAAATTAATTAGAACTAATGGGAAAACTGGGAAAGCTTCTTGCTCTTGCTAAGTGTCTCAAAGTCTGGGGTGATAGTAGACAAAGCAACTCTGAGGTCTCGCTCAATGTTCATTCTGTTCCGGCTGCCTGCGATATAAATATTAAGGCCGACCGTAGTTGCTGTCCTGGACATCTTAACATTTATATTAGTGCAGCTGGCGGTTTTTATTAAACTATGTTGTTAGGGCACCAGACTCTATATTAGATAGTCTGCCCCTGGTCGTGAACCACTTTTGGGTTGTTGCCCACTGCTTGAGAAACATGGCTCTATATTATACTAATTACACGAAAATTGTTTATCCTGTTATTTTATGAGAACAATTTGCATGCTTGTCCCTTCTGATATTATCTCAAGAACATTTATGATCGGCTCTCAAAAACTGTGTATTAATTAGTGAAAGTGTCGATTAGTGACAATGGGCCGTGCAAATAGAGGGATGAATTATCTGAAACAAAAAAAAAACTGAACCTCTCTGGTTGACCAGATAATTACAGGAGTTGAATGATTCCTATAGGGTTACCCTCTTTACAAAAAAACACCGAAAAGGGTCCACTATGGGGAAACAAGGCTTATCTATAACTAAAAAAACTCTCTATATTAGGGTATGTGGACAATGAGGAAAGTCTCACAGTCTAATTCTCTGTTTCTGATTGGCTACATTATTATTGTTACAGTGATTGTAAAGTCTAATATTTTTTTTTAATCACAAACATATTATACTTACCTGCCCTGCGCAATGGAATTGCACAGAGAGGCCCCGATCCTCCTCTTCTGTGGTCCCCCACAGGTACTCCTGGCTCCTCCTCAGTGTGTCACCATAGGAAGCCACTTCCTATGGTAGCACACCTGCAGACTCAATCCTGAGCCTCGCTGCCTGAGTCCATAGACACATACAGCTTGGCTCGACCCCATGCTCCCTCGTCACAGGATTTGACTGACATCGGCAGGAGAAAATGGCTTCTACTGCCTTAGCAAAGCCTGTGATAGTGAGGAGAGCTAATACAGATAGTCACAGTGCTGGACTGAGTGAGAGTAAGTATAAAGGGGAGGGGGATGAAAAGTGCGGGTACACTGCACTGCACCCGTGTTGTGGCCAAACAGCAGTGCGACAATGTGAAAGGGGCCTTAGAAAAGAAGGTTTCTAATTGTTTGATGTAGACCTCATTTACAAACACAACTTTACCAGGTGAAACACACAAGGCTTTAGCTATATCTTATGCCTACTTACAATCAATGCAGATTTTTTTTATTGTAGTAAAGGCAAATCCATTTCATTGGGTGAAAGGACAAATATAACTTTTGAATGACCTGCTGAGGTCTTCATACTGATGAGGACATGCAGAGAATTAAAACTCAGTGAGAGATAACAGAATATAAATAGCAGATTGAATCAATAGCTACAGAGATAACATCTCAATTATAAGGGCATCTAACTGGAGAAGACATGCCAAGATACCTGAATTTAAGAAAGGAATATCATTGCTAACTTTTCTGTGCTTTGGACAACACTACAAAACAACTTGATGAAGCAGCAAAAAGGAAGGAAATATCCTTGTACTTTATGGCCATGTAGCCATATTAGGTGAATGATGTCATAAGCATCCCTGCACCTTGTGTACGTGCAGTGGTGGAATGATTTTCTTACCTACAGTCAGGGGGGCTGTAAAGACAGGAAGCTGAGCAGCAGTTTTTCTGCCCCCTGGCTGGCTACCAGAAATATAACATTACAGCTTTACAGGTCTGTACACATGACAGTTTTACCTTGGGCTGTACACATGACAATTGGTTGGCAGAGTTTGACAGGTAGCACTCTTATCAAACTCACCAATTAAGATCAATGGGGCTACACCGCAATTGACAGCCAAACCCTTGCCTTGTAGTTGCAGTGTGGTCCCACAAAGTAAAATTGCTCTTACACAACAGATAAAAAAGTAACAGAAAACCTGGTGTCATGGGGTGGCAGTAGTGACTTCTGAATGCTTGCCAGCTACTGCTATACTGCTCTAATTTCTGCCTGTCTAAAAGAGCCATTAAAGAATATGTAAAGTCAAAAATTTTTTTAATTTTTGGTTAGCATATGGAATAACTTTGTCCCCTGTCATTCTTTTTTGTTCACCATCTGTATACCACTGGGAAGATATCATTTCACTTCTACACACAACAGGAATTCTGGCCAGCTCAGTGGATTTCTTTAAAAAAGGCATGGATTCTTTCTTGGATACACAGAATATAACTGGTTACTAACATTTATAGGTATATATATCATATAAGTTGATCCAGGGAATATCCGATTGCCTCTCGGGGGATCAGGAAGGATTTTGTTCCCTGCAGGAGCAAATTGGCTCATGCTTTGCTGAGTTATTTTGCCTTCCTCTGGATCATCTGTGGGTATAGGAATATAACTTTTTTTTTTTTTTTAATGGTTGAACTGGATGGACTTTTGTCTTTTTTCAGCCAGACTAACTATGTAACTATGTAGGAATTGAAATGTATTCTCTCAAATGTGAGAGACATTGGTTTGCTCTGGTGTTAACTCAGAATTTCTGTTCTGATGACAATTTAGGATTTCTGTTCAGATGACAACTAAATATTTTTGATTTTCCTTCACATTCTGTACTGGTGACAGTGGTCACCATGATAAATAGAATGATTCTCCCCAGTGGGTAAAAGAGAAAACAGGGACTCTACCATCAGCGAGGAAACAAAGCTAGGGGGCAAGAAAAGTTGAGAAGGATGAAAAACGTATTTACAGAGCAAAGTGAGATATGGAGTGAAGGAGTGGTTGAGACTGAGGCCTTAAAGTGTTACTAAACCCACAACAGTAAAATCACTCTGTATATGCAGTAAAGCATGCTTCTTATAGACAATGTGGAACCTAAGGGGTTAATCCTCCACATTGTGTAATAAGGATGTTTGATCCTGTCTTCTCTGATCCTCCACTTCTTTTACTGTCCCCAATCTATCTGTTACTAGAACAGAGTCTTTGGGGCAAGCTGCACATGCTCAGTTTTATGTGTATTGCTAGAGAGTTTTTTTGTTTTTTGGAAAGTGCATGTGATCAGCACAGGGCCAATCAGCACTGTCCAGACAGAGGGTCAGGGGTTATGCAACCTCATAGGACAACCATGGGAGAATGAAAACTCCTCCTACAAGATTAACCAGTGTTCTGCTAGACACTGATAGAGGTCGCAAGACTGCTGTAACTGCTGATGAGAAAAGGTATTTAGCAGTTTATATTTACTAAAATAATTATATTTCCATGTTCTGTGTGCTGTGGGAGACCAGATATAGTGAATGCAGGGTCCTGGGTTTAGTAACACGTTAAAGTCCAACTCCAGAATGGGCAGACTCCTCCTCCCCTGTTATTAAGAGCTGACAAGCCTCCAATTGTTTGTTGGTTTTTTACTAGGTACCTTTTTCCTGCAGGTCCTCTATGATGCAGAGAACAGTGCCACATGACATGTTGTCTGCATATACAGTTAGATCCATATATGTTTGGACACAGACACAATTTTAGTTTTTTCAAGTAATGACCAAAATGTATTAACGCTATAGTTATATAATGGATATGGGCTGAAAGTGCACACTCTCAGGTTTAATTTGAGGGTATGTATATCCAAATTGGAGGAAGGGTTTAGGAATGACAGCTCTTAAGAATAGCCATCCCCTCTTATTCAAGGGACCAAAAGTAATTGGACGATTGAATCAAAAGCTGTTTCATGGCCAGGTGTGGGCCAAATAAGCAGGTAAAGGTCTGGAATCGATTCTAAGTGTGGTATTTGCATTTAGAATCTATTGCTGTGAACCTACATCATGAGTTCAAAGGAGCTGTCCATGCAAGTGAAACAGGCCATTGTAGAGAGACAGCCGCAACATTAGGAGTGGCCAAATCAACAGTTTGGCTCATTCTGAGGAAAGAAGAACGCACTGTTGAGCTCACCAACATAAAAAAGGCATGGCCATCCATGGGAGACAACAGTGGTAGATGATCACAGGATCCTCTCTATGGTAAAGACAAACCCATTCACAACATCCAGATAAGTGAAGGACACTCTCCAGGAGGTGGGCATATCATTGTCAAAGTCTACAATCAAGAGAAGACTTCAGGAGAGCAAATACAGAGGGTTCACCACAAGGTGCAAACCATTCATAAGCCTGAAGAATAGAAAAGCCAGATTAGACTTTGCTAAAAAACATATAAAAAAGCCAGACCAGTCCTGGAAAAGCATTGCTTGGATGGATGAAACTAAGATTAATCTGCACCAGAATGATTGGAAGAAAAAAGTGTGAAGGCTTGGAACAGCTCATGATCCAAAGCACACAATGTCATCTGTAAAACATGGTGGAGGCAGTGTGATGGCATGGGCATGCATGGCTTCCAGTGGCACTGGGTCATTGGTGTTTATTGATGGGAAAGAAGACAGAAGCAGCCGGATGAATTCTGCAGTGTTTAGAGATATACTGTCAGCCCAGATGCAGCAAAGTTGATTGGACGGCGCTTCACAGTACAGATGGACAATGATCCAAAACACACTTCAAAAGCAACCCAGGAGCTTTTGAAGGAAAAGAAGTGGAATATTCTGCAATTCTGCAGAGTCAATCACCTGATTTCAACCCAACTGAGCATGCATTTCACTTGCTGATAGCAAAACTAAAGGCAGAAAGACCCAAAACAGTGAACAACTGAATACAGCTGCAGTTAGAGCCTGGCAAAGCATCAGAAAGGAGAAAACCCAGTCTTTGGTAATGCTCATGGGTTCCAGACTTCAAGCAGTCATTGCCAGTAAAGGATTCTCAACAAAATATTAAAAATGAAAATTTTATTTATGATTATATTCAACTGTCCAATTACTTTTGGGCCCTTGAATAAGGGGTGGGGGGGGGGGCTATTCTTAAGAGCTGTAATTCCCTCAAATTAAACCTGAGAGTGTTCACTTTTAACCCATATCCATTATATAACTATAGCTTGAATATGTTTTGGTAAATACCCCCCCCCCGAAAAACTAAAATTGTGCCTGTGTCCAATTATACATGGACCTAACTGTATCTCCTGCCCAGGGGTGTAAAAAGGTGTTGAGTTGAATGACACTGTACATCATTCAACACAGAAGAGGAGCAGCAGCTGGGACTGGAGGAGGACAAGAAATGCATCACTGGAGTGTAGAGAGAGTAAGTACTGCTTTGGGACTTTTTTTTTCAGGTGGGCTGCAAGAGTTACATAGAGTTCACTGAAAAGACAAAAATAGTATTAAAAACCTGCATCCTCAGAACTCCAAACCTGCAGCTGATCCAGAGGAAGACAATAAAAGTCCATAATAGCATCACATAATGTTAATAGGTAAATAATTCCATTTGTATCCCCTTGTGCATGTACTATTTCTCTGATCAACACTAAAACTATACGAGGGTTGATTTACTAAAGGCAAATAGTCTGTTCATTTTGCATGACAAATTGTACTGTGCAAGGAAATTTCCCCCAGAGCCTAGCAAATACAGGGAAATTTCACTTTACAAAGAATACCCAATCACGTGCAAGGAAAATGGAAATAAAATCATTTGCTCATGATTGGATGACGGAATTCAACAGGGCTTCACCTCATTAACCAAGCTCTGGGGAAAATACGTTTGCACAGTGCAACTTCCCTGGCAAAGTAATTACTCAATTTGTCTTTAGTAAATAAACCCTATTGTGCCTGATATATTTTGGTGTTTATTGTTAAGTTACAAATTTCAATAACGTTCAACTTGAATGAACACATGGGCTGCCATTGTTGGTGCCTTTCTAAAAACACCACTGTAGATTAAAAAAATGACAGCAGTGGAGTACTGGTGGAAACAGACGGCATCCATTTTTGGATCTGTATCAATTAAGGTTTTTGTTTCTTTTTTTGGTGGGCTGGACAACTTGTGGGTATATATGATGTGAGTGCATTTATTATGAGGCTGCAGTGGAGCTCCAGAAAACCATATACCAAATTTAGGCCTGAGTAAATAAAGAGAACTGAACAGGATGAAGCTAATCAAATTGAAAAGGAATGGGAACACTGTAGTGTAAAGTTATTCTCTTATTATGCCAATTTCCCTTTCCTTTATGTGACACTACACGTTTCTTCCACTTCTATGATCAAAGAATTTTAGAGATGGGGAACTGAGTAGTTTCACAGTTAATTACTGTAAACGGAAGAACCAATATTCCTTTATCTGATAAAACTATGTGCCCAACTAAAATCTAACTTTCTATTCCAATGACAGTGCCAAAAAATAACATATTAGGGGTTTCTGTCTCCATTAACTTAAATCTTATTTATTGTTATATTATTATCTTCTACTTTTGAACATAGCTTGCCCTGACTTAAGAAACTTTGGGGTCAATTCCCTAGATATATACCCCATACATTTTTGGGTTCAAATAACTAATGTGATATTTATCTCAAAAGTAGTCAATTCACTAAAAAGCATGTGCTATTTACCAAATGTGTTAAATACTTATGTTTTGGAATATTTATCACTTAAATTCAGTGTTATTTTTGGCGTTGTTTTTTGCATATGTTTTACATACTGCACACTGCACCAGAGAAAGATAGCTCTGTAAGCAAATGCATACAGAAATACTGTGAAACCGTGAAAACAATTTGGCATGCTTTCATTTACAGAACGATCACCCTCTGTTGGAATGTTACGACTTTTGGTGTGAGTTTGATCCAACTTTACATTCTTTGGACCAAAGTTGCATCAAAAGTTGCACCAATGTAGTGCAGACACCTTTTTAAAATAGCTGTGACTTTAAGTTGCACCGATTTGAACATGTGCTATTGAAAAGAATGGGCTGCAATTTGTCATGCGGCTTTGATGTCCAAAGTCACATGACAAGTTGCACAAGTGTGAATGGAGCCTTAGTTTACTGGCCAGTGCAGAGTTACCCTCATTGTTATTTTGTACATTGCTGAAATACCAACTGCTTACTGGCAGGTGCTAATGAACAAATGTGTGTGCTCTTTAGTGAATTCACTTTAATGATTTATCTAATTTTTTTGTGGTGTTTACCTCACATTTTGAACAAATGTGTGGTATTTACCTCACATTGGATATTTTACATTGATTAATTGACTCTTTTTTTTACCTCATGCAATATTTCTAAAAAATAAATCATGTGTTTTTAATATTGCATGCTGAATACATTAGTGAATTAACTGCTGTGACTGAAGCCAATTCTCATAGAATCAGTAGTCTGAAAATGAATATGAATATCATCAACTATATTCTATATGTATTAGGAAAACCCATAACCTTGTAAAAAGACATATATATATATATATATATATATATATATATATATATATACACAGTATATCATACAGCTGCATTGATAATGAGGCATTTGCAGACTGAGAAAATTGTAGTAAAAAATGGTGGTTTGATTAGTGGCAGTAGAGTATCATACTCTGTGTGCTGTATCATCTCATAGGGAAATAGTCTGCTATGACTTATTATCAGCCCTTAAACAATTATCCTATGTTAAATACAGTCATGGCCGAAATTGTTGGCACCCTTGATATTTTTCCTGAAAATCAAGTATTTCACACAAAAAAGGTATTGCATTAACACATGTTTTGCTATACACATGTTTATTCCCTTTGTATGTATTGGAACAAATATAAAACAGAGGCAGAAAAGCAAATATGACATAATGTCACACAAAACCCCAAAAATGGGCTGGACAAAAGTATTGGCACCCTTAACTTAATATTTGGTTGCACACCCTTTGGAAAACATAACTGAAATCAGTCGCTTCCTATAACCATCAATAAGCTTCTGACACCTCTCACCCGGAATTTTGGACCACTCTTCCTTTGCAAACAGCTCCAGGTCTCTCTTATTGGAAGGACACCTTTTCCCAACAGCAATTTTAAGATCTCTCCACAGGTGTTCAATGGGATTTAGATCTGGGCTCATTGCTGGCCACTTCAGAACTCTCCAGCGCTTCTTTGCCATCCATTTCTGAGTGCTTTTTGACGTATGTTTGGGGTCATTGTCCTGCTGGAAGACCCAGGATCTTGGACGCAAACCCAGCTTTCTGACACTGGGCCCTACAGTGCGACCCAAAATCCTTTGGTAATCCTCAGATTTCATGATGCCTTGCACACAGTCAAGGCACCCAGTGCCAGAGGCAGCAAAACAACCCCAAAACATCATTGAACCTCCACCATATTTTACCGTAGGTACTGTGTTTTGTTCTTTGTAGGCCTCATTCCGTTTTCGGTAAACAGTAGAATGATGTGCTTTACCGAAAAGCTCTATCTTGGTCTCATCTGTCCACAAGACGTTTTCCCAGAAGGCTTTTGGCTTACTCAAGTACATTTTGGCAAACTGTAGTCTTGCTTTTTTATGTCTCTGTGTCAGCAGTGGGGTCCTCCTGGGTCTCCTGCCATAGCGTTTCATTTCATTTAAATGTCGACGGATAGTTCGCGCTGACACTGATGCTCCCTGAGCCTGCAGGACAGCTTGAATGTCTTTGGAACATGTTTGGGGCTGCTTATCCACCATCCGGACTATTCTGCGTTGCAATCTTTCATCAATTTTCCTCATCCGTCCACGACCAGGGAGATTAGCTACAGTGCCATGGGTTGCAAACTTCTTGATAATGTTGCGCACTGTGGACAAAGGCAAATCTAGTTCTCTGGAGATGGACTTGTAACCTTGAGATTGTTGATATTTTGCCACAATTTTGGTTCTCAGGTCCTCAGACAGTTCTCGTCTCCTCTTTCTGTTGTCCATGCTTAGTGTGGCACAGACAGACACACAATGCAAAGGTTAAGTGAACGTCTCTCCTTTTTATCTGCTTTCAGGTGTGATTTCTATATTGCCCACACCTGTTACTTGCCCCAGGTGAGTTTACAGGAGCATCACATGCTTGTAACATTCTTATTTATCCGCAGTTGTGAAAGGGTGCCAATACTTTTGTCCAGCCCATTTTTGGAGGTTTGTGTGACATTATGTCGAATTTGCTTTCTTTCCTCCCTTTTTTTGTTTTGTCCCAATACACACAAAGGGAATAAACATGTGTATAGCAAAACATGTGTTAATGCAATACGTTTCGTGAGAAATACATGATTTCCTGGAGAAATATCAAGGGTGCCAACAATTTCGGCCATGACTGTAATAAACAAGAGGTCCCTAGACCTGTCTATAATACCCTTGACAAAGCACTGTGGAAGGTGTCACCATTGTCTCTAATACTCAGCAATATGAAAGGCCAAGGCTGTCGATGACAACTAGCTCACCTACCAAAAAGCAGCTGATGGTATCACTGGTAGGCACTGAAAGTGAAATCTAGGCAAATAAATAAAAAAGACACACTGTATATAATGCAGTCTGTCAATAGCACTAACATTTATCCCCCCCTCCAATAACAGTACAGTAAAAATGATGCAAAAACCTAAATATGTTCTTTTAGTACCCAACCTATGCTCTTGCTGAGTTTTTCCCATCTCTTCTGCAACAGATGCTGGTGCACGTGATGCTGATGTGACTGGTAGTAAACTTTGCTGGGGTTGTGCTGTTGCTTGCTGTTCCTGGCACTACTGCCTTCACCATTTAATACCATCAGCAACAGCCAACCTGGACTGTCCTCTCTCCCTGGTTTTCACAGTTCTCCTAAATGAGGCTGCCCATCCCTGAGATGGGCATTATATTGTGCCAGCAGAGTAGCAGATTCACCTGTCATGCAGAAAATTCTCATGCTGCATAGTCATTTACAGGTTCTGGTAGTTGCAGTATATCTGTGTCTGATGCTGCACATAGCACCTTGTGTATGGTTCATAGCTCCTTGGAAATTACCACACTGTGTGCTCTGTCTGTACATGCCCTGCTGAACTAAAATATTAACAAGCATGGTTCCAACAAGATACACTTATTAGATGTATTAGCTAAAATACAACTATTTTAACACTATGTCAACAAATATGAAAGAGTAGGTAATGGTTGCATATTCCCCAGTTATTTATGATTGCCAGAGATCTGGTCCATGTGGGAACTTAACACCCAACTCCAGTAAAAGTAGAAGCCCAGGGATAATTGCATGTTTATGTATAGGGAATGGTAAAAGCACTTTTACTTGACTGATCCTCTGCTCCCCCCCCTAATAAAGCTCCCTCCACTATGCTCTTTCAGGGGTCTGTCCCCCTGCATCATGTCCAGTGGAGGGCTATGCTTCGTGAATTGATCTTGGTGATCAGAGGCGTCTGACCGCCGGAGTGCAGGGGACAGGAGGATGCAGAAGGGAACAGTCTAGCAGCACAGAGGAGTCTGTGGGAGCAGAGGATCTAGTTAGTAATACTGTTTTACCCAAGTAAACGTATAAAAGGTTATGAATTGCAGTGGAGGCACAGCCCCACTGTAAGGGAGAACTTTTTATTTTCCCAGAGTTCAGCTTTTAGCTCATCATACAAGTTACAACCTGACTGCACAATCATTGTACAACCTCTTTTAGATTTTCCAAGAATATGTAATATAAAAACCTACTCAAAGTGGAACTAAACCCCTTGTGACATCATGGACTGGGGCATGCTGGGTCAATGACATCACCGTGTGGCCCCGCCCCTTAGTTATTTAAGAATTGTCAGGCGGCTGAGCTGTCAGATGGTGAGAGCCTTCATCGGGAGTGGAGACTTTTTTTTCTGTTTTTGGGTCAGTGGTTGTGGCGGGCATCATGATTGATGATGGATCTACACCTGGGAGCATTTTAAAAATTTTTTTACTAAAACACTTGTCAAAAACTGCCTCCTGTGTTTTTTTATACTACACTTTTTAAGTGAATGAGTGGGGGGGGATCTGGGGGCCCCCTTGTTGAAGGGAGCTAGGGTTGTGTGGAAAAGGCCCTTTTCCCCATCAACATGGGGACATGGTGCTTTGGGGGGGGCAGAACCCCACTGCTCCAAAGCACCCCCCATGCTGAGGACATGTGGCCTGGTATGGTTCAGGGGGGCTGCTTACTCATCCCCCCCCCTTTCCTGACCTGCTGGGCTGCATGCTCGGATAAGGGTCTGGTATGGATTTTGGGAGGGACCCCAAGCCATGTTTTTTATTTTGGCGTGGGGGTTCCCATTAAAATCCATACCAGACCTAAAGGGCTTGGTATGGATGGGGGGACCCTATGCCTTTTTGTTTCCTAATTTTAATTGCCGCCAATTATTTTTTTTTGCATTCATCTGTCAGCAGATAGGTGCTCCTATGGCTGTTGACTGCTCCTTAACAACCAGTACATACCGCATGCCTCGACCACTACTTAATTACCTCATGCATTTAATTATTTATTTCCTTCTGTGAATTGATTTTATGGTCTTTTTTATACACAGTATTTACCAAGCGTTTTTGCTATTTGTGGAAAATAACGCATACTAGCAAAAGTGAATCGACATTTTTAGTATCGCATGCGATATGTGGTCACCTGACCGACATAACGCATGCGATAACCTTTAGCGAATTGTCCCCAGTGTCACCATATTACCACTGTATTAGTGTCACTGAAGTGTCAGTGTCATATAGTCAGTTCCAACACAGCATCATTTAGTGTCAGATTGCCCACCGCAATATCGCAGTTCCACTATAAGTCACTGATCGCCACCATTACTAGTATAAGAAATAAATTCCAGTATATATACCATTATTTGTAGGTGCTATAACTTTCACGCAAACCAATCAATATACAGCTATCGGGATTGCTTTTACAAAAAACATATAGCAGAATATATTTTGCCCTAAGTTTGTGAATACATTTATTTTTTTTAATTTTTATTGGCTATATTTTATAGCAGAAAGTAAAAACATATTTTTTTTTTCAAAATGTTTGTTTTTCATTTTTAAAGTTAAAAAAATCATCAAAAAAGCTCTATTTGTGTGAAATTATAAAAATGCCATATGGGTACAGTGCTGCATGACTGCGCAATTGCCAGTTAAAGTAGGGCAGTGCTGAAAAGCAAAAAATGGACCTGGTCATTGGGGGTGGTGCGGGGGAAGGGGGGTGTAAATTCTTCTGGTGCTGAAGTGGTTAACTATCAAGTCAATCTGTATCCAATCAGGCAGGCCCTAGCATTACATAATTATTAGTAGATCTAAAGGAAGTTCCGAAGTCAGATTGTAGAGTGTGGTGAGCTTTGTGATCTTTATTCTGTGTCATTCTTGTAAAAATATAAAAACCTTCATGTGTGTAAAATTGTTTTGTATTCTAATTTCATGTTTAGAATCCCAATGTTCTGCACTGAAACAAAATAAATACAAAGCTATTTTTGACAGTGTGCAGTGCTATTTTCAACAAACTAATTCACAGGGATAGCCTGGGAATGCCAGCATGAATATAAAAGAAGTAACACAATACTATTTTCCTAGCAATATTAAATAATGTGATACACAACTGAGTCAGTTACTTTGTAGGTTCTGCTCACCTGATTGCTGCAGGGATCAAGCAGAATGAGGTCAGTAACCTAATACAACATTTAATTTGACTGCATTAGATACAGAATCCTAAGATATCTGTCAAACATTTTTATAAATGAGTTAGTATTAGTATTCAGAGGCTACAGTGTTGTCTTTAGCACACAATTAATTGACTCTTTTTAAACAAACATATTATAATATTGCACAACCGCTGAAATGGTGCTGTAGGTATCACTTCATCACTTCAGTGCTACTTATTAATAAAAGTGTCAATGAATGATATGTTGATTGAAAGATGAGTCCATATGTTTTTAAATAAATTGATAAGTGAAAAGTTATACTGGATTTATGAAAACTGATGCAAAAAAAGGATAATAGTTGGAATTATAGCCAATAGAATAATAGGCCATGCAGTTTGAGAATTAGTTACAAATTATTTAGTAAACCAGAGCATACAGTTTTAGCATCCATTACAATTAATTGAATAAAACAGACCATCCAGTGCAAGTTTCAGTTACAACTATTTTAGTAAACCAGACCATCCAGTTTGAGCATCCATTACAAATACTTTAATAAAGTAGTTACAAATATTTAGTAAGCCAGACCATCCAGTTTGAGTGTCATCTACAAATATTTTAGTAAACCAGACCAACCAGTTTGAGAGTCAGTTACAAACGTTTTAGTACACAACACCATCCAGTTTGAATGTAAGTTACAAATATTTTGGTAAACCAAATCAATCAGCCTGATAGTCACTTACAAATGTTTTAATAAACCAGACTTTTCAGTTTAACTGAAAATAATTAACGTACAATAATTCATAGAGGATGGTTTTCTGGTTCAATACATTTTTTTTGAAGGTTTACCAAAGTTATAAAAATTTCAGAAAAAAGTTCAGAACAAATCAAAATTGCAACAGGAGGGGTAACAACGACCTTACCCCCCAAGCACTAAAAAAAAAAACAAAAAAAAAAAACCACAAACACAAACTTCAATAGTCCAGAAGCCCATATACTGTAAAAAATGGTTTTCTAAAGATGCTGGTCACATATCAAAATTAATGTTCTCTCTTAGAAAATAAGGTGAAGGTGTATCTACTTTGAATAGCTAATCATGTGCAAAGGGAATTAAAAATACAGAACCTTTGCTTACACATCACTAATCACTATCTACTCCAAAGAAAAATTAACTCTGCACAGTGAACATACAACTTAAAAAGTTAACTTGCACTATTTCTTTAGTAAATCACTCAAGGATGACCAAAGAAGATTTTCCGCCATACAGGAAAATCTTTTGTGCCTGATTATTGATGATCATTGGTCTTCTTTCCTTTCCTCTTCTTTTCAATATGAGAAAGGAACAATTGTTTCACTACTAATATGCAAATGTCGTTTTTCATAATTTGGACACAATGAATACAGAATAGCAGCATTTTTCAATCATCTATGAGGAGGCTAAATGGCAACCTGAGATAACTAATGCCACCATGATTAAACATTTCCTTAAAGTACCCCATGCTGGTTAACAGCTTTGAGTTGTATTGTTTGAATTGGGTATTGCAAATTATCAGGTAATCAGGCAATCAGGTATCAGGTACATTATTAGGTAGTTAGTGACCAGATTCTAAATAGGTAAGAGTGATTGGGCCAGCACCTGTTTTTCTTGGTAAAATTGGACATGAGAATATCACTGTGCTATAGGTTTAGATGTAGCTAAGATATGTACATGGAAGTGCCCATATCACATTCCAACTGCTACTCTAACTTACGAATGGAAAGGGTTACTTAATTAATACTTTATGAGTCTACAGGTCATTGCACAAAATACAAATCTTAAAACCTCAAATACATTTAAGACATTTCTGATAAAGGATTCTGTCCCTGCCTTTGGCTCTTTCTTTTTTCACACTAATTCCAAGTATTTTATTGTACAGCTAAACCTAGTGTCATTGCGGCATTACAGACTGATTTTGCTGTGCAACTTGGCTAGAAGAAAATTTAGCAAGATATGACAGAATCGCTGTCTAACAAGAAGAAGATGAAAAGACTCAATGAAAGCTGCTATATTTTGTACTGTATATTACATTCCTCACCTGTGAGCTATAAATGTAGAGGAGACGAAGAAGAAATCAGAGTTTTCTTTTATTTGCAGTATAAAATAACAATAAAATACAAAGAATAATTTGCCCCTCTAAAACTGTAGCTTTATGTCCCATATAACTCCTAATTCTTTCAACATCTACCACGTCCTAGTGCTGCTCTGAATATTCATTACTTGCAACATCTTCACAAATTGGGCAGTGAAGTGCCAGGCATTGCACTATTGTTCTGCATATTTTGGCCTGAGTTCCAATCTCAGGTGGAAATGGGTTTGAGCAGCACATCAGATTGAGTTTTCTTCTAGATGGAGATGAGTTTCCTCACAAGCAGGGAAAGGTAACATATTGCTTATTTGAATGAGATCTTGGTCTCCAAGCTACCCTCAGCTGGCTGCATAGTTACATTGGGGCCTTTATTAGGAATATAACAGTGGCATACTTTTCTGGCTTGTGTTCAAATGCATAACAGTCAGAACAGCAATCAAGTTTTAACATAGAAATGACAGGTTTATATTCATATTCTTTATTACAAAATAAGGGATGTAATAATTAATTGGAAAGGCAAAAACCTCCCTAGATCAAAAAAAGGGGCAAGGTTGCCTGGCACAGATCCATCCATAGCTTACTCTCCTATTGACTTTTCTCCTTCGATGAATATGTATTTGGATAGCAGTATGCTTATGATAGTGAAAGGAGTCTGAGCTGTACACTTAGGACCCAACCACTGCTGTTTTTATTGGCTACATAAGCTGCTACAGTGATAGCTTATTCCTTAAACCAATTAATTCAGATTGATTGATAACCACATGTACTCCCAATCTTTACCAGCTTTTCATGACAGCTTATTAGTTTTAACGTAGCTGTAAAGGCTCAAGGTTCTTTACCTTCATGCCTGAAGGTAAAAAACCTTCTGTGTGCAGCAGTGCCTCCAGCCTCCTCAATACTTACCTGAGTCTCATCGCAATCCAGCGGTGTGTACTACAGCCTTCTGATTGGCTGAGACAGCAAGCGGGAGCCATTGGCTCCTGCTGCTGTCAATCACAGCTAGTCAGCTAATGAGGAGAAAGAGAGTGCAGGAACAAGCCGAGGATCCGTGTGTGAATGGACACATGGAGCAGCGGTTGCCCCCATAGCAATCTGCTTGCGGTGGGGGCACCCAACAAAAAGGAGGAGCCAGGAGAGCCTGTGGAGGACCCAATAAGAGGAGGATCTGGGTTGCTCTGTGCAAAACCACTGCACACAGCAGGTAAGTATAATGTGTTTGTTATTTTACATTAAAAAAAAAAACCCTTTAGTATCACTTTAATGATAATACTACCTTCTGCCTGGCATGTTTTCATCAATTTCTGATTTTTCTAATGGGAATCAGCTGGACGACTATTGGAACATTCCTGTGGTTTATTATAGCTGGAAAATACATATACAAATTACTCCTTATCTACTGTACTACCTGTATGGTAGTGGGTATGTCTATTAGGGATGAGCGAATCTGCCCAGGTGTAATTCATGGCCAAATTCATGTAATGTGGCCACACTTAGGAAAATCAGAACTTTCCCCAGACCCAAAAATTGTTGACTGGGGGAGTGGGGCCATATCTTCATATTTATTTTGTTCCTCTTGTAGCGCTAATAAATAAACTGTTGTATAAAGAGCCAAAGGAAACTGAGCACTGCCATGGGGAACATGTACTAATGGCTACAATAAAAAAATGAATATATAGCCTTTTCATGCAATTTGTGCAGGCAGAGATCATTGAGGGGCAGTATATTATTGCATGTTTCCTGTCATATGGGAGAGATTAAGACATGTAAAAAATATATTGTGTATTGTGTCACTTACCTTTGGCTCTGAGTAATGGAGTCAAGGTCAAGGTTGGTTTCTGCTTTGTATTATGTCATTTATGTTTAATTCTGATCCATGCCAGATTTTGTTTCTAGTAGCCTGTAATTACTGTTACAACTGAGATTCAAGGTAAGGCTTGTAACAGAGCTCTCTCCCTCTCTCTCTCTCTGTTCTGAAGCATAGCAAACTTGCCTGGAAGAGCTGCAATTTTTTTTAGCCTTTGCAACTCTGTTACAATGAAGAGTATTAGATGCTGTGAGTGCACTTGATATTTTGTTGTTTGGATTATAATGAATTTGGACTACGGTAAGTGAGCAGGAGCTGCAGGCCTGAGCATAGCTCAAGGCTCCACTTGGAGACACAGATCTTTCAGGAGAGAACTGATTGCTCCAGCTCCAGGAGGAATGTGTGTTCTTGCCAAGAGACTGACACTATGCTGGGGAGATTCCTTGCCCACAGGACTGGGAGAGTCAGGACAGCTGTGCAAGTCTGGGGAAACTGAGAAAGCTGAGTTGACTTGCGATTCCAGGAGACTGGAAGGAGTTTGTGAGTCTCAGGAGAATAAGAGAGCTTGAAGTGTCAGGAGAACCCCTACCTGGAGAACCCAGACAGCTTGGTCTGAGGGAAGTACTAAAAGCAGCAGTGCTGCTGACAAGGAAGCCAAGTGGTTTGACATTTTTCCATTGACTGTTTGCTGGCGAAAACCCCCTGCATGGACAACCTGATGTATGAACTTTTTTTTTTTCCTTTTCCAATAAAAGTGGGCTGGCAAGCCTTTAAAAACACATTATGGATGAGCAGCCACAGAGAATAGATGGGGGTGCATTTGTAACCCTGGCAGAAAACTGGCCACTCTACATCTAGTAGGATGCGTAAGTATAAGGTTTTGTCAGCCAGTCAACTATCTACTTGGTGTGCTATGATTGTATTGGATGGCCACTTTGGGAAAAAAGGTACATGTGCCCTACTATCATTTCATACTACCCCACCACCATATTTGGAGATTACATTTCTTTTCCTCCAGATGTAAAGCGTACCCCCTTGTCCTCTGTGATGACCTCAGGGTGAATAGCTCTACACCGAGTTCATTATATGAACCACTGATGTATTTGTACATGTTGATCATATCCCCCCTTAATCTCCTCTTCTCAAGAGAGAACAAATTCAGTTCCTCTAATATTTCCTCATAGCTGAGCTCCTCCATGCCTCGTATCAGTTTGGTTTCCCTTCTCTGTACTTTCTCAAGTTCCCCAATGTTCTTTTTGTGAATTGGTGCCCAAAACTGAACTGCATATTCCAGATGAGCTGTTACTATTGATTTGTACAGGGGTAAAATGATATCTCTCTCTCTGGATTCTATACCTCTTTTAATACAAGAGAGGATTTTGCTCGCTTTAGAAATCGCAGCTTGGGATTGCATGCCATTATTAGGCTTGTGATCTACCAGAACTCCCAGATCCTTCTCCACCATTGATTCCCCCAGTTGTACTTCCTCTAGTATGTATGATGCATGCATATTCTTAGCCCCCAAGTGCATAAACTTACATTTATCAACATTGAACCTCATTTGCCACATAGTTGCCCAATTAAACAGTGCATTGAGGTCGGCTTGTAAGCTGAAGACATACTGTAAGAATGTTATTCCACTGCACAGCTTGGTGTCATCTGCAAAGACTGAAAGTATTTTTATAATCTCAGACCCTATAACATTTATAAATATATTAAAAAGTAAGGGTCCCAACACTGAACTCTGGGGTACATAACTGACAACCCTAGACCATTCAGAGTATGAAACATTAACCACTACTCTTTGAATCTGATCTTTTAGCCAGTTTTCTATCCATTTACATACTGATTTTTCCAAGCCCGTAGACTTTACCTTACACGTTAGCCATGTGTGGGGGACTGTGTCAAACGCTTTTGCAAAATCCAAGTATACCATGTCCACCGCAACCCCTGTCCAAGGTTTTGCTCACCTCCTCATAAAAAGAAATCAGATTTGTTTGACAACTTCTGTCTTTCATAAATCCATGCTGTCTGTTGCTTAAAATATTGTTTTCCAGCAAGAACTCATCTATGTGGTCTTTTATTAAACTCTCCAGTATCCTCCCAACTATAGAAGTTAAACTAACAGGTAATTACTTGGTAAAGATATTGACCCCTTTTTAAATATTGGCACCACATTGGCCTTGCGCCAAACCAGTGGCACTATGCCAGTCATTAAAGAGTCCCTAAAAATTAGAAACAATGGCTTTGAAATGATAGAACTCAATTCTTTAAGGAACTGAGGGTGTATGCCACCCGATCCAGGTGCTTTATTCACCTTTATTCTGTCTAAATATTTTTGGATCATATCAATTGTGAGCCAATGTGGATCATCTGGAGCTGTGTCAATACCATGCCAACTATGGACAAGAGCTCCCCCATGCTCCTTTGTATACACAGAGCTGAAGAAGGTATTAAATAAATTTGCCTTCTCTTTGTCCCCAGTCACCCACTCTAGATTATTTTGTAAAGGGCCTACATGCTCGGACCGGACCTTTTTACTATTAATATACTTGAAGAATTTTTTGGGGTTGGTCCTGCTATCTTTTGCAATCTGTCGCTCGTTTTCAATTTTTGCGGCCTTTATTTCCTTTTTGCATATTCTGTTATATTCTTCGTAATGTGTAAATGATGATAGTGTTTCTTAATTTTTATACTTAATAAAAGCTCTTTTCTTATTATCCATAGCTTTTTTAACTTTGGCCGTAAGCCACATAGGTTTGATTTTTAGCCTTTTAAACTTGTTGCCCATGGGAATATATTTTGCAGTGTGTTCACATACAGTCTTTTTGAAGAACTCCCATTTCTGTGTTGTGTTCATTGATGCCAATATTCCCTCCCAGTCTAAGTCTTGGAGAGCAGCCCTAGCAGACTTTAGTTAACCCTAGTAGAAAATAAAACATTTAAATGAAAGAAAAACAAACACACTAAATCACAAAAGCTGCAAAGGCACAGAGGGCAGCAAGCAAGCATGCTTGCTGTTGACACAGAAAACATTTTTCCTGGTGTATTCATTGTCCAGAGAGGGGGCAGATATCTGGGGGTCCCCTATTATAAAGAGGGCTTCCAGATTCTTCTATATGTCTACCCCCAATAATTCCCACATCATTCTTCGGGAAGAGTACTTTGTTCCTCAACATTGGGACATGATTCCTTTCAAGGGAAGGGGGAAGGGGACGTATAAACCCCCTCAATGTTCAAAGACTGAAGGGGTGTAAATTGTCTGCACTGTATTTATTGTAAATGTTTTTGTTTTTTTTTCCTTACAGTTTAAGCAAATCTACAATAACAAACATTCTAATTAAAATTGTTACGGACACATGCGCCTTTAAACATTGGGGGGGGGGGGTACCTTGCAAGGGGGAAAAAAAGCCCCTCTCACCATGACTTGTTATAAACAGCTGGGCGATGTGAACATATATTACATGTGCTATAATATGTGTAATATAAGAATTTCTTCTGAAAGCAAAGGGTCCATTGGGATTATTAGCCCTTAACAGGGGGTCACCCATGCAGGTCCTTGTACTATACAGCTGATGTTAGATTTAAAGAAGATTGTACAGTCAGGTTGTATGGCAAACTTAAGAGATATTTTCCCTCACTTTGGAGAACTTTCATCTAAATCTCTGGACAGAAAAAAAGGGAAAATTCCTCCAAACAGAGATACAAAGAGCAAGAGATGAGATGAGATACAAACAGCAAAACATATAAAAAACAAGGGCTTTAACCATTTACTACTCTAAGAAAAACAAAACTGTTTTGGCTATAGATATACTTTATCAAACAAACACCATAACAATATCACAATGTACCTTCACAAAGAACAAGGTTCTTGGATATGCAGGTCATAGCAACCTGAAACTCAACACTGTCCTCTCTTGTCATACTCAGAAGTTCTGTGTTCACTGTGGAGTCCTTTAAATTCCTAAGATTTATAATTTCCCAGGACTTCAAACATTAACAAGATCCTTGAAAAAAGCCTTCCAAATGATACACTTTAGGAAGATCAACCTGGATCAAGATCTGCTGTAATCAAGTCTGTTCTTTTCAATTCCATCATTGCTTGGTTTGGTCTAGTTTCCAAACAGGATAGAAATAGACTTTAGCAGACAGTTAGGTCTGCAGAAAAATCCCAGAAGTATCCAACTCCCGAATCAGGAATTGGGCAGAGATCACTAAGACCAGGACCAGTACAGTCGGATTTAGGAACACTTTCTTCCACTAAGCCATTACAATCATGAACACTTAAGTCCTCAAGTCCACAGTTGCCATTTTGTTCTGTTTCTGCTACTTTAGCTTATAGATTTTTACAGATTTCACAGTAGAATATTGCATATTGTGTGGCTGTTTTAATATGTGTGTGTGCCTCAGGGTTCATTCACAAATACTTTGGTCTCTGAGGAGTGATCTGCATTTGGATCACTCTTCAGAGAGCATTTGACAGGTGGCAAGGAGGTGTTGTGTCACTTCCTCACAGCCTGCTTTAACCCCTTGATCGCTGCAATACTACACTGCAACCACATGCATTGCATGTGATTGCAGAGTGCTTGCAGAGTGGCCCCATTCACTTGCATGGGTATTGCTTGGTGGGTGCTACTCCAAAGGAAAGCATCAGAAGGTATAATTCCTGCCATGGCCATGGCATGGGTACACCCATGGTTGCTGCCTCTGCAGCTAAATGGGGGGGGGGGGGGGTGGTAAAATGCAGCTCAACTGCAGAATTTTACTGTCTCTCAACAACCAGTGTGTCTAAGCCCTAAGAGTGGTTGTCTGGTGCGTATTAGCCAAATCTAGTGAAAATGGTCTGATTCATCTCATATCTGTACACAACTTTAGTATACAAGTAATTGCAATTCTGAATATAGGTAATGTGGATAAAAATCAACGTTCCCTCATATTTTAAAGAAAATTACAAGATTAGCACAGAAACACAGGGACTTGTAATAAATCCGATTACGATTACTACTCATAGGCTATGTTTTATAAGGCTGGAAATAGAAAGAACACATTTGAGGGAGATGAAAAAGGACATTTTTACTAGCAAATGAATTGGTAGCCTGAAGTAAACATAAACAGCGTCTTCCTATTTACTAACCTTGATGCTCATCTTTAGTAAATCAACTAGTGGTGTGAATATGAATATGAAGAATCATACTCGGCAGATATCATTGATAAGAGGTGTTGCCGATATCAGTGAAAGATATGTGCAAAACCTGCTAAATTAGGGTGTCCATTTATGAACCAGCGGTAAATGATCGCTGCTCAGTTCTCTGGCATTCTCGGAGAACACAGTTCTCCTGTGAATGCCTTTTATGAAGCAGTTCTCCGAACGAAGGGAGAACGGTCTACAAATGTTGGAGAACGGTCTACAAATGCTCGAAAACGGCTGATTTTACTATAATCTCTCGAGATTACAGTAAAAGACCAGTTTACTAAGCAGAGGTAAATTATCGCTGCTTAGTTTGCGGTTCCTCCGATTCTCCAGCTCTGGGCTGGAGAATCTGGAGGGAGAACACAGATCTCCAGTGAAGGGCTGAACATGTTCTCCGCTGATCGCCTGAGTGTCATAAACTCTGAATGACCAGAGAATAGCTGTGATCCTCTGAATCACAGCTATTCTCTGTGTCATAAACGGACACTAAGAAGTACAAATGATCAAAAAAAAAAATGATTTTCATGCAAATCTCTTAAATTCCAAATTACAATTGTTTGTTTTTTGAATAACATTTCTATGATTATGATTGTTAGCATTTTGTTCATTTAATTGACCCTTCGTGATATTAGACAATACTCCAGCTATAACCAGTCTATCTACAGTTATGTATACCCTGGCAGAAACTGTGAAATTTTGGCTTTTTTATTAAAAATATGACTGATCATGCCAAAAGTGTATTTTATTTAAGGCCGGTGATCATATAAAGGCATTTATTTTCACATAGCTGCTTGGTGACTAGGTGACTCACACAGGTTAAAATGGCAGTTAAAGGTTAATTTCCCACATTTGTGGCTTTTTAACCACTTGCCTACTGGGCTCTTTTACCCCCTTCATGCCCTGGCCAATTTTCAGACTTCAGCAATCTCACAGTTTGAATGACAATTATGTGGTCATGCAACATTGTACCCATGTGAAATCTGTATAATTTTTGTACACAAATAGAGCTTTCTTTTGGTGGTATTTAATCACCACTGGGTGTTTTATTTTTTGCACTATAAACAAAAAAAGAGCAAAAAAATTAAAAAAAAAACCCTTTTTCTTTGTTTCTATTATAAAATTTTGCAAACAGGTAATTTTTCTCCTTCACTGATGTGCGTTGATGAGGCTCTGTATTGATACACAGCACTGGTGGACACTGATAGTTAGCACTGATGGGCACTGATGAGGTGGCACAGATAGGCAGCACTGATAGGCTGCACTGATGAGGTGGCACTGATGAGGTGGCACTGGTGGCAATTGATGAGGAGACACTGATGATGCTGCACTGATATGCAGCAATGATGGGCACTGATAGGCAGCACTGATGGGCAACACTGGTGGTGCTGACTGGTGGCACTGACTGACAGCACTGACTGGTGGCACTGCTGGGCACTGATGGGCGACACTGCTGGGTGAAAATTCTGGGTGGCACTGCTGGGCAGCACTGAGGTGTGGCACTGCTGGGCATTGATCAGTGGCACTGCTGGGCACTGGTGGGAGGTACTGCCAGGCACTGGTGGGAGGCACTGCTGGGCACTGATGGGAGGCACTGCTAGGTGCAACTGCTGGGTGGCACTGCTGGGCAGCACTGAAGGCTGGCACTGCTGGGCACTGATGTGTGGCACTGCTGGGCACTGGTGAGAGGCACTGTGGGGCACTGGTGTGTGGCACTGCAGGGCAGCACTGCAGGTCACTGATGATCAGTGCCCCGATGATCAGTGCTGATCTGCTCTGTGACAGTTGCTGTTTATCGGCAGTACTTTCCTCACGCTGTGACAGTGTGAGGAAAGTGCTGCCCATAACCAGCAACTGTATTTACTCTGTGATCTGCTGTGTCATTGGATACAGTGATCACGGAGAGCACCGGGTGCGCAGACTTTTAAGCACAACTGTAATGGAAAAACTGACCTGTTGAAAAGAGATTATTATCCTATAAATTACTTTCATATATAGAGCTGTCAATAGATTTCCTACATCTGTTAAAGCTGAAGTACTCTATTTGCATTTGCTATGAATCGGCAAAACATCATGCAATGTTATCAGCTGTTTTAGCCTCGATGTGACCTGAGAAACATGTATGTTATTTTCACCTTAATCTTTAAAGTAAAATTGCATATTTTGCATGTAAAGATCTCTGCTCTGGCCCTGTACTGCATGCTGCACCAAACCATAGAAATAAATGTTGCTACAGCATCAAATGCAAAGAGATCCTATAGTCCATGTTCATTTTAACCGCTTCCATACCAGGCACTTTTACCCCCTTCCTGCCCCAGCCAATTTTCAGGTTTCAGCGCTCTCACACTTTGAATGACAATTGCGCGGTCATACAACATTGTACCCAAACGAAAATTTTATCATTTTGTTCACACAACTAGAGCTTTCTTTTGGTGGTATTTAATCACCGCTGGGGTTTTTATTTTTTTGCTAAATTAACAAAAACAACAAAAATTTTGAAAAAAAAACGTTTTTCTTTGTTTCTGTTATAAAAGTTTGCAAATAAATAATTGTTCTTCATAAATTTAGGCCAAGATGTATTCTACTACATTTCTTTGTTGAAAATAACCCAAATTAGGATGTATTATTTAGTCTGTAGGAAAGTTATAGCGTTCACAAACTATGGGATATATCTGAAAATTGATCAATCCTGAAGTACTGACGGCCAATGTAATTTCTTGAGGTCCAAAAATGTCAGAACAGTACAGATATTCCCCAAATGACCCCTTTTTTTGCAAAGTAGACAGTCCAACGTATTTCATAACTGGCATGGCGAGTTTTTTGAAGTTGTAATTTTTTTCGGAAATGAAGAAATTAAAAAAATGATTTTCACAATTTTTTTTTTTTTACATACTGTCACCAGTGCAGTACAGTGTCATCATATAACTGGCATGGCAGTGATCAGAGACACTGACTGGTGACAGTACGAAAAAAAAAATTGATAATTTATTTAAATTTTTTTATTATTTTATATTACTTTTTTCTCTTTTTTAAGATTTTTTTTTCATATTTCACTATGACCAAAGTAGTATAATTTACCATAGTAACATTGTACTACTTTGGGGAAGTGATCAGTATTTTTTTTTTTTTTTTACACAATTTGCTTATAGCAAAGAATTTCTTTGCTATAAGCAAGCATTTACCTGAATGAAATTGATTCATTCAGTGTTTTTTTTTGTGCTTAGCTGTGATTTGGCCACAGCTAATCACATGACACAGCTGGGCTGTTATTGGCCCAGCTTGAGCATGTGATCGATATAACCATTCACAGCTAGACACACATGTATTCAATGGATGGCATGAAAGGACGCCTTCCATTGTATACAACTGTCATTTGACCTGCTGTGATTGGTCATAGCAGGTCACATGGTACTGGAAACAGGGAAGGTACACAGATCTGTCATCGGCCGTGTCCAAGGTGCACGACTGGTGACAGAGCACGCCGCTGCGCGGCCCTGCAGGCAGGCGCAATGCGCTTGCCTTGAAGGACGCCATATGGTGTCCACCCGGAGGGACGAGCTGTCCGCCCAGCTGCCATCTGGCTATTGGCCGGGCGGCAACTGGTTAATACAATGAAGTCCACTGAAAAACCAAAGTTTTTGTAAAGCAAGACTCTATAAGTTCTTTCTGATGGTCCTGATCAGGGGTCTCCAAACTTTCTAAACGAAGGGCCAATTTATTATTCTTCAGACTAGAGGGGCCAGAATGTGCCCAGTAGGAGTAAAAAATATTCTGGCATCAGAAACAATACCCCATCATTGGTGTCCATGAGAGGAATACTGCCCCATAATTGATGTCCATGACAGGAATAATGCCCCTTCATTGCTGTCAGAGGGAGGAATAATGCCCCATCATTGGTGTCAGTGGGAGAAATAGTGTCCCATCATTGTTGTCCATGAAAGGAATAGTGCCTCATCATTGGTGTCCATGACAGGAATAGTGCCCCATCATTGGTGTCAGTGGGAGGAATAATGCCCCATCATTGGTGTCCATGAGAGGAATAGTGCCCGATCATTGGTGTCAGTGGGAGAAATAGTCTCCCATCATTGGTGTCCATGAGAGGAATAGTGCCCCATCTTTGGTGTCCATGACAGAAATAGTACCCCATTATTATTGTCAGTGGGAGGAATAGTTCCCCATCATGGGTGTCTGTTGGAGAAATAGTGCCTCCTCATTGGTGTCAGTGGAAGGAATAGTGCCCCAAGGGCCAGATAAAGGACAGCAAAGGGCTCCTGGACCACTGGTCCTGATGGTTAGTCATATGTGACGAGAACATAGGGTAACTAAGATTTCCTGTTTTCATTGCATAATGTGGCAAAATGTGTTTTAGCTTGGAGTTGAGTGAAGTGGATAAGTGCATTCATTTTTTTTAATTAATTTATTTATTTAGGATTTAACTGGGGAAGGTTTAAAGCCACTGTCAGAATATGAGTATTATTTCTTTGGCCATTTTTCAGTGTTGTTGATTAATTGTAGCAAGTCTCTGTTATTACCTCCTTTCCTAATTTTGCCACTTGTATTAAGGTAATTGGCTCCTTTAAACATTTAGGTGTTATAATTCTTTCTGATCCTTTATTGCTGTCTGTGTCACCAGAGGATAGATCTATCACTCCAATCTACTGGTGACTACTGTCACTGAGAAAGAAAGTGACAGGAAATCCAAAATGTTTGAGTTGCCCCCAAAGCAAGAGACAGGGGGACATATTTCAATGGAAACACCTATCTAAGAGGGGAATTCCCTTCACTTTGGGAGATTTACAATAACTTCCTGTTGAAACTCTGGAACAGGAAAGGAAATTTCCCTAGCGGGACACAGACAGGAAAAAATAAGCTGACAGGGATGTTAATCCTTCTGTACTTTATCAAAACTAAAAAAGAAAAAGTTTTGTCTATTCATACACTTTAACTGAGAAAAAAATAAAACACCAAATGTATTTGAAAGATTCCAGTATTTAAAGTGTACTGTATGTCCAGCTAAAACTGTTTTTTAGTTTTTGTATAGCGTTAGGAAAAATTAGTACCTTTGTTATGTTTTTAATGCCATCATGAGCTCCTTGACAACGGTTTTACCAGATGGTATGTAAAGGAAATTTTCCAACTCAACAAATGCAGAAATTTCAGAACTTTTTTTTTCTAAAGTAGAGAAAGGGATAAAACACTCAAACAAATTGCATTGCTGTCTGTGTCACTGTTGCAAATTTCCCCTCACATATTCATACACTTTTTAAAAGAAGTAAACACTGGGGATAATTTATAAAAGTAGAGGAGTTACCCAGATGTCAAAGCTGTCATTTTTATATTGCACAGATTTAACATTTATTTATTTATTTTATTTATTTATTTCAGGTACTTATATAGCGCCGTCATTTTACGCAGCACTTTACATATATATATTGTACATTCAGCATCAGTCCCTAACCCTCAATGGGTGTACAATCTATGGTCCCTAACTTACATTCATACATACACATACTAGGGCCAATTTAGACAGGAGCCAATTAACCTACCAGCTTGTCTTTGGAGTGTGGGAGGAAACCGGAGTACCCGGAGGAAACCCACGCAGGCACAGGGAGAACATGCAAACTCCAGGCAGGTGGTGCCGTGGCTGGTATTTGAACCAATGACCCTAGTACTGCCAGGTAGAACTTCTAACCATTTAGCCACTGTGCTGCCCACACATTTAATGCAGTTTGCTCATTTGCATAATATTCTTTTATTTTAGTATTTATTAACGAGCCCAAGTGTATAAGAATACTGTACGGCAGCCTAAAGGTTAATTTCTGCACATTTTAGATATTTTTTGCATATGTCACATTTTGTGTCTTCTATTTATACTTTATAAAGGAGAATGGCAGCTTTTTGTATGTCTTTTTTCAACCAACAAAGCAAATGTTATTTTTATTCAGCTTGTTATTTTTTTTTATTCAAAGCCTTTTATGTTTCCCAAGTATTTATTTTTGATTGCATGTGTTTACTTGAAAAAGAGGAGATTTTTGAATTATCCATGAATGTACCAGATCTTTCCTAGTGATGAAGGTATTAAGAAAAAGTAAGACTTACGTTCTGATTACCCTGTTTTACAAAGTAGCATGATTAAACAGAGGCAATTCAAAGGAAAGAATGTTAGACTTTGGATCAAAATAACTTTTCCATTTGGTAAATGATAATACACACCACATATTGATCTAATAGTAGCTCATTGCTAGATGTGAATATGTTCGTGTTTAGATACTGTACACTGAAGCAAGAAACTATTTCTGTTGAATGCTTGAATGCACAATCCTTGCTTATGGCACTACTATTTAAATGCACAATTATAACAAGAACTTTTATAATCTTTTAATTTAAATCACAGATTTTAGTGATGCTGTCAAAAGGGGCCTGATTTACTAAGATTGCACACTAAGCTCTTACTCTCAGGGAACGTTGTAGGGATACCAAACTCTAATTTACTTAAAAAAATTGTATGAACTTATTTGTCATGTGCATGGGTGCATCAGCTAGATTATATGCACATGATTCTTTTTAAACCTACCTTTTCTTGCCCAACAAGAGCAGATAAGCAAGAATTTTCAAAATACATTTTACATTTTTTGTAATTGATATATCAATTAATTGCTACTAGTTATTGAATTTTGAAGCATACAAATGTATATTTGCATTGAGTCAAAACACATAGCATCTGATATTCCAATATAATTAAGGAGCAACTAAAGGAAAAACTTTTTTTTCTGTTTTAGATACAGTGGAGAGGGATTAGAAAACATGTCACTTTTATTTCTGTCTGTGCCTCCCATGGCCCAGGAGATTCACCCTCTTTATTTGTTCTGTTTTCCGATTATCATTGAAAGTGTGAAAGCAAATAAAAATCCCAAATTTTGGGCTGACACAAGAACAGTAATAGAGGGGAAATCTTCCTATGAGAAAACTAGTTCTGGTGGCCCTGGGGATCCCCAGGATTCTTTACTCATTAGAAATTTCCTCTCACTTCCTGTTTTGGCTGTGGGGAAAGAAGTGAAGGGAAATCTCTCCCATGGGAGATGGCAAAATAAAAAACTGGGGATCACCAGGGGTTACAACCCTTCCTTACTCTATCCAAAAAGAAAAAAAAGTTTTGCATTTAATTCTACTTTAACCTATGTTAATTTTAAATATTTAGAAAAACTCAATTATACGGTATTTATGTGATTGCACTTATATTCGAAAGCAGGCAACTCTGTTATAGCACAACTGAACTCAAGGCAAACATGTGAATACACAAAATATCCAAGTATTTGACCTCACTATTCTCCACTATATATATCTATTATAGCTTTGCCCCCAGTCTGCTGATTAGACCATGAAGGAGCATTACTACACTAAATAAATCTATGCTTGGTGTTTGACCTAAAACTGTGCAATGCACTGGAGTCTCTAACTGCTCAACCTTCCTTTCTTAGTCCTACTATTAAGGGAATGACAGGATACTAATATAAAGATGTAGTATTATACTTTAACTAGCCATATTGACTGTAATATATATACATATATATTTACATCTTTTATATGTGTCTGGAATTTAGCTGATCTTTGTGAGCTAAAAGTCAACCCAATATTCATTATTTAGTAAATTCCAATACTCTAAATATTCATGATGTCACACTGTCTCCACATTCCTGCACATAGCTAACTTTCTGGCCAGTGCGCAAACTGGCCTTCAACTTTGCTTTGCAATAATGGCTAGTGCCTCAAAGTAAAGAATCCTCTTCTCATGCTGAAATTAGATTGATTTAAACTGCGTGCAGAACTTTAACATAAACAGAATCAACTGTGCACCCACAACAGGCACAGACATGCACATACAGGCTACATTTTATAAAGGTGGAATTAGCTACCAAATGTAGTTTTCTATAGAATGCACACTTCAGCAAACAAATATATGCCAGCTAAACCATGGCATGCCTAAAAAAATAAATGTTTGGTTATGCTTTTGGGACTATTTTGGCATTTTAAAATGTTTTAAGGGCAACTCATGTATGAATAGTGCTGCACTAATGAATGGTCATTGTTAAAAGAGATGGTAAAAAACTTTAATGTGTGAAAAAGCCTCAGTAAGCCTTACATGGAGGGGTATTGTATTGTGCATGTGTGGAAATTTGTGGTATACCTGACCTGCATTGTCACCTGGCTATACAATGAAGGATTGTTCCTCCAGACATGAATACATGAACACGCATTCAGTATCATGTGCAATCTAAAACACATTGCCATATGTTTTAGATCTGTTACAGTGTGAATATGAAGACCCCTACTGACTTGAGTTGAATGGAACACTGCAGACCAATTCACCCAAATACTGCAGCATTCAGGATACTAAAAAACTGAAATGCATTACAATGCATATCTCTGGTCAATAAGGGACCCACTGACAAGAACTTTTTAGTGTACCATGCAGTTTGTCTACATTACAAAGCACAGCAAGCTGCTTGGAATCACATCTGGTGTACACAAACCTTTAGGGACCCAGAACACTAGATTGATCAACAGAGCGGCTTTAAGCAGTGGAGTGCGGGGATGCCAGCAATCTAGTAATTTATAAACAGTCTGTGAAGAAAAAAATAAATGTCCTTAAAAAATTTTTTATCCTGCATTTGTGTAGTCAGCCAGTAACAAAGTTTAAATAACTGGTAAACCTGACACACAGCATAAAGGTCAACTGTGCACCCACAGAGCTTGGTCAGAGCTTGACAAACACTTCAGAATCTTTTATATGTCACAAAGTAATCTACATAGTAAAAGATAACCAGCTCTTCAATTAGGTCCAGGATGAGTAGGAGGGGGTAGGTCAGACAACTGACCTGGGTGTGGTGTTTTTATGTGGGAGGGGGCAACATGGTGGACTACCCCCTCCTCATAATTACATACTAACCCTCCTCATTGTACGCACTGGATCAGGGGTCAACAACTGGTTAATTGCAGTTTACCCATCGATGATGGCCATGTGATGGGTAGATCAAGTTCCCATCATGACAACCCTCAATCAAAAGTGCTCTCCCCTTCATATGCATAACAGTGCAGGGAAGCAGAGGCTAGACATATCAACCCACCACTCTCCTTTCACTCTATCATTAAGTCCTCCCACACTCTCACTAGGTTACTTTACAACAGACTTATTGTCCAATATGTTTTGTTGAATGAAAAGCAAAGTGGCATGACATAGCTGAGAAATGTGACAGACCAAAGTAGCATTAAGCTAAAGGCACTGACAACTGCAAAGCTGGCACCAGGATAACAGCATGGTGAGTCTATAGCAGTGATAGAGAATTGCGGTTATGGCATTACCTAAGAACTGTTTAACTGTGACATCATGTGACCCTCATGTCACTGCTGTTATTGGGATGTTACTGAGCCTCTCCACTGACCAATGTAAGGAAAGCATTGCCTGGGAAAGCCCACTGACAACCAATTAATGATTTATCTTATCACCTTATGATCACTAGCAAAATCCACTTTAAATTAACCATGCCCCATTAAGTTGTGCAACTGACCCAACACCCCCCCCCCCCCCCCCCACTTGTTCTTTTCTGTATTTTTATGGTAGATTGCCATCATTCTGGAGTTGCCTACTGCAGATCTAGAAGTTTGGTTGGTTTGTGCTCTGTTGAAATTGCCTTGTTCCACTTCCATCTCCATACTTCTGCATTCTTTATCTGCACTTTCCCTTGACTGGATGTCCCATTATAACTACTTATCAGTCCACTGAGGCAGCCTGGCCTCCTGCTCATGTGCTCTCCCCCAGCTCCCCCAAAGGCGAAACATTAGGCCAAGCATGGACAGGCATGAAAAAGCTGGAAGCTGGGTGCCAGTGGGCCAAGGGAGCCTGGCACACCAGAAAGAAGGGGTCAAGAAAAGAAACAGAAATGGGAGGTGGGAGACCAGGGCAGAAGCATGCAGCTGAAAGAGAAGAAAAAGAGTAGAGGAAAACACAAGAAGGAGATGGGAGGAAGAGTGTGTTGTGTGTGTTCTGCTACTGATCAATTCCAAGGTAACTTGACTATTAATATACCACCACTCACACAGCCACACACTTCATGTGTAATACACACACACACACGAGCGCACACATACATGCTGCTATGTACTACATATGTACTATGCTCACTGCTCACACAGCACATCTGTAATGCTTTTACTGACTTTCCACTGCTAAGTGTGCATGTTAGCATATACTCTGTAAATGCAGCATTTCTAGTATGTTAATTACCTCCATATTGCACATACACACTCAATATACAATTCACATCTACCTCATGGTTTTCATACTTTGTGTTACTGTTTCCTACCACATGTGATATAAGATCATACTGGTAATACCAAACATGTAACACAGGCACTGCCTTTATAAACAATTACACCTGTGACATTGATCACTTCTGCATCAGTGTTTACCTGCGCATACACGTACAAAATATTTCCCAAAATGCATCATTTTGCGCAGGTGAATAACAATGCAGAAGCAATGAGCATTTACATGAGTACAGCTGCATTCACTTACTCACTTGTATTTATGGGCATAGGAAAGCACAGGGGATTTTATGTTTGAGGAATGTTTAGCTGAAAAATGTCTGTGTGTGTGATGTTACATACATGATTTTTCTTTGGAGAGATTTCCTATTATTGTGTCTTCTGTCTTTTAGACAGGAAGTGGGGGGAAAATATTCCAAATGGGACACAGGCAGAAAAAAAAGGTGCTCCACAGGTGCACCCCCCCCCCCCCAAAAAATGGGTTTCGCTATAACTCATATGCATTCCTTATAAGGGACAGAATATAACTGGAAACTGAGCTTTTCTTCTAGAATAAACAGTATTTTCCAACATATGAGTAAATCCCACTGATTTTCCTTCTATTTACTAAGCTGTGGGTGGCTGATCTCTGTAATTCTTGTAAGCTCCTTCATAACCAGCTTAATCATGCTTGACAATGGGCAACATCTTTTCCCAAAGTATAACTGTCATTGCTTAAAAGTGATCCAACCTGCTAAAATAATTTAACTTCTTGTTGTCATCCATTATGCTGTGCATTTTGTTTTTATCCAGTCAAAATATTTTTTTTTTTTTTTTTGAGATAGAGAAAGGAATAGTTATAACCCCTAATGGGTTTTCATTGCTATCCAGGGCTACATTAGAGACATTTCCCCTCCCTTAAGGTGTAGGTGATGGTAGAAATGAAGGAAAATCTCCAACAGCAGCAAAGACAGAAATAAGTGTGTTTTTTTGTTTTGTTGTGTTTTAGAAGAGTAGGGGATGGCTAAAACCCCTGTCCTGATTTCCATCTCCATCCCTGTTGCATATTTGTTGTATCACTTTCTTTCTGATGAAACTGTTGTCACTGCAACAGTAAGCGTTAGGTTACATCTATTATATGGTTCTTATGCAGGTGCATCTTTAATGATTCCAAATGCCACAAAATTCCTGTAGTGTTACAGAACTGAGTTATGGGAAACAGGTCCACTTTGGGTTTGGTTTTAATGATAAGAAATGGAAGGGCAAATATCATGAATGAAAACACAGTTAGTGTGCATATTCCACCAGATATTATATTTGATCATAATTTTTTATTAAAGTTATACAGGGCCAATAATTTGAAACAAATATCGCCCACCAACAAGCAGTTTTAAATTGTTTGTCCTTGTGGTTATGCGCCCATTGCTCCTGACATATATTTGGTTTGCAGATAAAAAGAAAAATCATTTGATATTCTTTTTTTTTATAAGTGTATATTTCCCATTATATGCTCGCTACTTCAAAACAAGAATAAGGACACGCTATATATGTTATAATTCAGTCAGGTATAATAAGGCATTTCCCACTTTGTTCTGCTGGTATCCTATTCAGTTCACTCAGAAGACAGCAATTGCATCAGATGGAAAACTTCATCACACTTTGCAATCATCAGGCAATTAAAATATTTGAAAGAAATGTAACATTTTACATTTGAATTGTAATGTTTCTGGGCACCAGCAGTATGAATACAATGTTACAATATTATTCACTAGATTTACTTGTAAGAATATAAAAATGGTAGTCTTTCAATGACTAATAGGCCATCTTAGATTAGTTCATGAAATGTATTTATTGCAGGTGTTAAAATAGCGCTACCAATTTACACAGTGCCTTACATGTATTGCACAGTATATTCAGCAGTCCCTACCTTCCCTAGGGAAATAGAAGGTAACACATGCATTGAAGGTAAGTAATAATGAGTAAAACTGATTATGTATTTTATCAACATAATAACCGACTGATTCCATTACCTTGGCATTAATATAAGTAGAGAAGAATGTGTGATACAGACAACACATTGAAGGATACAAGTAATAAAGGAGTGATCTGATCCACTTAGTTCAAAGATCCCACCCAGATGGGACCACCAGTGGATGTCCACCTTAGATTTCAGGCCAATACACAGTTGATGTCCTGCTGCCTTTATTTCTTTTAACTTCCTTCCGATACCAACCCAACACTAGACATGTGCATGGCCGAAATTTTATGCATTTGTCATTGAAAAATTTTGTTTCATCATATTCATTATGTTGAACCAATTCATTTTTGAAATTTGGTCTGGGTGGATTTGAAAAATGTTGCAGTTTTTCTGGAAGATTGCTATATATTTGATATATTACCAAATCAGTCGGATTTGAATCGGAAGGATTCAGTATTTTCAGATGCTAGTCAAAAATACCAAGAGAAATGGCATGAGCTGATTGGAAAATATCAACTGGCATCATATGCATCCAAATTAAAGAATGGAATGAAATTTGGATGCATTCAGTATCCGAATTTGAATTATCAAATGATTTGAAAAGTTTTATTCATTTCCCTACTCTCGCATTATGTGACGTCATCCGAATGAAATGATTGAAACCAATGCATTTGTTAATGACATTACTATGTCCATTCAGAGATTCATATACATCTGAAATTTTTGTCAGCAAAAACGAATTGTTACCAAAAGAAGCGCACATATCTACCCAACACTTTAGCCCAGTTATAGCAACAGTAAGTCCTGACAAAAAGATATTCCAGTTACAAATGCACGTTATTGGACTGAATTATTCATGGTCTTTTTACTGTGCTAAGGGACTTTAGTGATAACATTTCCCCAACAAAGTTCTCTGAAGTTCTCATTTCTGCTCCACTCCAGCCACTGCAAGACAGTGAGTCCAATCAAAACTGGTATGATATCATCTACTGGGTACCAATACCTTTCAGGAACTCTGCACTGATGTTCATACTTGTCAATGAGGTTATGATTACTGTTGCTGGAGTTTTCTTGTACCGTGCAGGAAGAAGTGAAAGTGATCTTCTTTCTGCACAGTACATGAACCTCTTGCAATATTAATCATAAAGTCTGTATCAGGTAAGTATGAAAATTGATGCAGAGTCCATGAAAAGTATTGGAAGGCAGAGGATAATATAATATTAGTTTTTGTTGGACTGACTGTTAAAATAGAACTCCAGCCAAAGACCTTAAGATAAATATGAATAGCTTTTTAAAAGCTAAAATAACAAATCCAGCTTTTGATGCAATATTCACCTTCAATCTAGCAATTTCCCCACAGTACTTTTTCTGACTCTAGATGTCCTCAGTCTGATGCCCAGCATCATTCAACCCACTTCCTCTGAGCCCAGGTCACCCTGGATCTACCACAGCTAATGACTGGACAGTGAAGAAGCAAGGCAAAGGTGATCTCACCCGAGTCTCACTCTGCTTTCTCTTCCTATCAGCATGCTTCTTGCTAGCATATGAACTGATTGGCTCTTTGTGCTATTTCTACTGTACCTCTCAAATTCCAGCCTTACTATACTTGGACTGCAAGAAACTGATACCAGATCAAATTCTAGCCCATGGCTTGCATTTAAAGAATACATTTACCAGTGTATTAATGATTACAAAGCTGCATTAATTTATGTGTTTTATATCTGCCTAGAATTCAGCTTTAAAGTAATCTTTTGAACAAATGGAAGGTTGAGAACTAGAAACAATGTTGGAGGTTCATAAATGACTTTGCTAGTAGTTTGCAAAATATCTTTCATACAATAGCATAAAATGGTGTTTATAAAATGTAAAACAACGATGTATTTGGATTCCAGTGTTTGAAACACAGTGCCTAAGTTATGTGCTGACTTAGCTGCACTGCATTATGGAAAACCACTTTCAACTAGCAATGTAAAGAGGTCACCAACATCTAGAATTAAATATAGCTTTCAATGGAAGATTTTTTTACATTCAATTTTATGTAGAATAAAAACAAGTTCCCAAAGTGAACTTTGTGAGCATGTTGTGATTAAAATTGTGCAGTGACATCCAGTGTTGTTTGTGTAGTGTAAGTTGGCGAACCACACATTTTAGTAATGATAGATACTGCAACATTTATGATGATGGTACAAGGCTGACCACTGTTTAGAAAAACTGATTACACTCTAAAAAATAATGTTTTGGCTCAACAAAAAAAATTAACGCAACAGTTTGCATCAAGCTTTTTAAGTTATGACAATGTCTGGTGAAATTAAGTTGAAGCAACAAACTACATTGCATTGAGGTAATTAGCTTTTCTGATAGAAATTAATGCATTTTTATTTACCGCCAACTTAATTACTGGCATTATAAACACATGTTTTTAAGTTGAGTACTTAAACATATTAAGTGAATTCAAATAGTTTTTTCAGTTTTTATAAGAAACCTTCAAGTCACGTGTACTTAATTGCTACAATTATGAGCAAGTTTTTTAAAGTTAAAGAGCAGTTAAAAATCAAGTTGATCCAAATTGATTTTCTGTATTAGTTTTTAGCTTTGTTTTTTTTATACTAGCTTTCAGAAATGAATTAATCAGTTTAGGCTTACACTAGAATGTGTTGCAGAAACCCCGCAATCTGTGTGCATTTCGCGCACCGCATTCAAATCGCACTACCCTTGCAGTCTGCAGTGGATGTCAGTGTTGCAAACACAGTGCATTTGCCGGCACCAGATTGCATGGTACAAAACAAAACATGCAATCTGGTAGCACTGTGGTTCAAAAATTGGTGCATGCATGTCTTTGGTGCGATGTGGTGTGATTTGAGCTCATTCAAAATGAATGGGCTCAAATTGCATTACACTGAACCACATGTGAATTGCACAGGAATGTGTTGCAGTTCCTTTGTGATTCACATGCACTTCATTGTGTGAACCAAGGCCCAACAATCCAATTGTTAAACAATTGACATTTTTTGCACACCAAAATCAAATCCTTAAAGTTGTACTGATGAATGAGTAAGCACTTTGCATTAAGATTTTTTTAATATTGTCTGTCTGGTGCAGAAACTGTTTCTCTACAAGACCTTTGCTATATTGTGCAACAAATTGTGGCAATATAGTGAAGCTATTGGAGGATATTGAAAGTTGATATTTTGTGAGCTTTCTTACAATTTGCTATATTCTTTCCGCATTACCCTGCGACAACCATTTTGTGAACTGAAATAAAAGTGAAAAATGTCATCTGAGTATGACTGTGCTATGGAACACATACGTTCTTCAGAGAATACTGTACTTGAGACCCATTACTTTAGCACTGGCTTTCAGTCCATCAAGTTCAAGGAACAGTTTTTGAAACAACTGAGACTTGATTTGTGTTAAGTGAATGGGGGTGGAAACTTGCAATGCAGCTCTCAATGTAGAGCAAAATTAAGTTACCAAGTCAAATTTATTAAGGTACCTTAACTTAAATTTCATTGTACAACAATGAATGCAGAAATGTAACTGTACATGACACACAATATTAAGTTGATGTAATTTCCAACATTATCATTTCAACACAACTCATGAAAGTAGGTTTTTAAATGAAAAAGTTTATTTAAACCAATAAATTAGGATTTTTATCTTGGAAATACACATTTAATTAAGTGGTGGTAACAGGTAGCTTGAGTTATTTTTTAGAGTGTAGCTTGAAAACAACTTATATGCCATCATCTGGAGATTTTGATCAACACAGTTTCTGACAACGTTTCTGATAATGACAAACAAATGATAACTCAAGGCTGAGAGGAATACTGACTTTATTCTAAATGAACTAAACTATCCTAGATCGGATGCCATGTGTTTTGAAACATTGGTGTGGCTCTGCTTCAAAGACTAGACCCTTCAACTGTATAATAGTTTTTGTGTTTTTTGGAGAAAGGCAGGTAAAGTAATGATTAAAATTTTTAAACAATTGTCAATGATGTAATTTCTTTTATGCCTCTGATGGATTTGGAAGGAATCACCTCATTGACAATTATGAGATCCACTTATTCTTATTTGGTCTGCAGCAACTGTAGGGCCCCTTATGCCTTCTCTCCTTGATAGCTATCCCTTCCATTGCTACTACTGAATACCAATATCCACACACATACAAGACAACAGTCACTGAAAAAAAAGAACAATGATCTCCTCAAGTGTTTGCCATCTTCCGGAAGTTAACCTGTGCAATCAATATTTTGACTGGCCCCATGACTTGCAAGTATAACTGACCTTACATACCACATCTGATGTGTCTACATTTTCAAATGGTAACAAGTAAAATGTAAACTTTTTCCTCCAGGAACAAATAATGCTTCAAAATATTGTACACACAATATAAAGTATGCTATAAACTAGTTAGTGTTCTATAAAACACTTCTAAGGGGCAAATGGTACAGAGTTAGAGCTCAGCTTAAAGTACTTGTTCTCTCTTTAGATGTTAAGTGAAATAAAATCAAGGTTCTTTATCATTTCATTCATTGATTAGACACTCATCCCTCTTCATACACTATTGCAATATGATTCATGTCTGCTAACACTGCTTCAGTTTCATTTGGCTGGGGGTGATACAATGAAACAAGTCAGAGAGCAAAATAATTCTGAGATCCATAGCAATTTACCATAGTTTACATGGACTAGATGACTCATGTTGCTAATTTTATACATGGTTACAAGAAAAACAATCTTCTGTAGCAAAATCCATGTGTTATTGGTAACTAAGCAAACTGGATGTTCTATGTTCATTGTAAATGCACATTTAACAGTATCTCCTACAGCTTAGATTCAACCTGAACACTGTGGAACCATTATCTCATAAACCGTGCATAAACTCTATGCTATATATTTGGGCACATTGTGGGTTTCTTGTTGACATTCAGCTGAGCAGAAAGTAAAAACATGCTCATCTAAATGGGAAACGTTTGGGAAAAATAAAGAATGGCAAACTATGTCAAAACATTCCATGATTCGTCTTGTGATTAGGTGTCTGGAACAAAAATGACACATCCATACCCACTGCACTGTATTTAGGATTTAGCAAAAAAAAAAAAAAATCTACTCAGACAGGTGCAAGAGAATATTAGTCCCTGGAACCACCTGTAAGAAGAATGCTATTAGCAATATTAAGAAAACCCATATAATTACTAATTCTAGAAATGCTTTACCACTATTTTTATCTGGTGTATTTTGAAAACAAGTCAGCATTTATGTACAAGGTCTACTGGGGAGATCTATGAGTAATTTAGGAGAGAAACCAGATCAAAATTGTAATTGCTATCTGTCAGCAAAAACATCTTCATGTTTCGTTTTCTGGGATATAAAACAAGAAAATTGATTTGGGCAGTTACTCACTTTTTGATCAAATGTAGTTGCTTCAGATTTCATTGGTTAACACCAAACCTTAAATGTTTTGATGGAGACTCTGAGAATCACATCTGTCAAATCTGTGTGTGACCATATTATACCTAAATACAATACATAACATTGTACAAGTTTTTACTGTGTAAAGCATGCAAAAACTTATAATCCAAAACCGCCTGGCATCACACACAGTAGTTCTTAGGTCCTGGCCCAATCTTAACTTGTATATATTATGTGTCTATCATTTTGAATCATCCCATTCACACTAGAAGGACAATACAACTGTCTTGGCTGCGTTAGCTTAATTAAGACATATTGCGGACCATTAGGCAGAAACATATAGAAGTATGTTCATTCAAAGTTCTTTGAAAACTGAACTTGCTGTAAAATCCCTCAGGTTATGGCAGAATTAAAATGACAACATAGAAAATCAATTTCAATTCTGTGCAAAATTGTCTCTTACATGGATCAAGAAGAAACACTGAACTCTTAGAATAAAGTTGTTTTCCACAGTTATGTAAGTTATTTTCTGTAATCCTAAGCTAAGGACATGCAGGAGTCCTGTGGGTACAAAACACATGGGAAATGCATGACATTCTTAATGAAAAAATAAAAATAAAATCTCAGGGGCTGAGAGCTGAGCTATCCAGTCTAAACAGTCTCAGTTGGGTTTTGGGCTTATATGGGAAGAATTATACTATATAGGTACCAATAACTTTTAAAACTATGACATACATTAAAGTCATTTCATTGGAATTTAACAACCAGTAAATCATAAGCAATTTGTATTTAGGGACTCTCTAGAAGGTGAAATAATGAAATTGTCTGATTGTTGTTTTGGTTATTTCATTATGTATGACTATTTTTGAAATTACATCATTTTTCTAGATCTCACAAATAATAGGCACTCAGCATAAGGATCCTTCCAGTATTAAGCTGCAGAATTTATCATGGTGCTTATAATGTAATTAAACCTTTGGTATTCATAATGGCAATCATTCTACAGCAATCAGAATGTCTACTGTGTAAAAAGAAATCGAATATTGTTATTCATTAATATAACTAATTTGCTTTTATTAAAAGAATAATGGCTATGGCTAGCATAAAAAAAATGTTTGTACACAAACTGAGGTCTTGGAAATGGATTGACTATTATAGCTAAATGCTGTGCTACATGCAGTATATAAGATATACATCAAATATGTCAACACCACCCCCCCCCCTATGAGTTTCTGACTCATTACCTTCAAAAAAAGCCTAGAGGAAGCATGCTGTACCAAGTTCACCACACGTACTTCAGGCTGTTTACCGATCAAATTATACATGGATCAAGTATCATGTATTCATAAATGCCCAGCTTTACTTCCTACATTAAAACTGAATGTTCTGTTGGATTACAGAATGAATACGTGTCCTTTAGAAAGTCTAAGCAGTTGTACTAAACGCTTCTCATGAACTCAGGCATTATCCATGCACAGACTTACAGAGCATAGAAACAGATGGGCAGCTGCGGCTTAAATATGGGCTACATACCCCTCTCGTGCTCTGCTCCCCTCGGCAGTCTGGGCATGCTGTAACTCAATCCAGCGAGCTTGCCTTCAGCACCTTGGACAGCGCTAAGGAGGTGGGTGCCTATAGACAGCAGAGCGGCACAACTCTGGAGCTGTGTGTTCAGCACCTTGCACAGCGCTCAGGATCTTCCTATAGAGAGCAGAGCGGCACTAGTCGGGAGCTGTGTGTTCAGCACCTTGGACAGCACTCAGGATGTGGGTGCCTATAGACAGCAGAGCGGCACAACTCTGGAGCTGTGTTCAGCACCTTGGACAGCGCTCAGGATGTGGGTGCCTATAGACAGCAGAGCGGCACAACTCTGGAGCTGTGTGTTCAGCACCTTGGACAGCGCTCAGGATGTGGGTGCCTATAGACAGCAGAGCGGCACAACTCTGGAGCTGTGTGTTCAGCACCTTGGACAGCGCTCAGGATGTGGGTGCCTATAGACAGCAGAGCGGCACAACTCTGGAGCTGTGTTCAGCACCTTGGACAGCGCTCAGGATCTTCCTATAGAGAGCGGAGCAGCACTAGTCAAGAGCTGTCAGTCCAGCACCTTGGAGGGCGCTCTGCACTTGTGTGGCTACAGACATCGGAACGGCACTAGTATGTTCAGCACCTTGGACAGAGCACGGGATCTTCCTATAGAAAGCGGAGCAGCAGCTTGGACAGCACTCAGGACTTGCTTGCCTATAGAGAGAGGAGCACCTCTAGTCATGGGCTCTCTGTTCAGCACCCTGGAAAGAGCCCAGGGTCTTCTTATATAGAGAGTACAGTAGGACTAGCCGGGAGCTGTCTGTTCAGCACCTTAGAGAGCGCCCAGGATCTTCCCATAGAGAGGAGCACGACAAGCAGGGAGCTGTCTGTTCAGCGCATTGAAGAGCGCCAAGGGTCTTCTTATATAGAGAGTACAGTATGACTAGCAGCTGTCTGTGCAGTACCTTGGAGAGAGCCCAGGGTCTTCCTATATAGAGTACAGTAGGACTGGCAGCTGTCTGTTCAGCACCTTGAAGAGCGTCAAGGGTCCTCTTATATATAGAGTACAGTAGGACTAGCAGCTGTCTGTTGAGCACCTTGGAGAGAGCCCAGGGTCTTCCTATATAGAGAGTACAGTAGGATTAGCAGCTGTCTGTTCAGCACCTTGGAGAGAGCCCAGGGTCTTCCTATATAGAGAGTACAGTAGCACTAGCCAGGAGCTGTGTAGCACCTCGGAGAACGCCCAGGATCTTCCCATAGAGAGGAGCAGGACTAGCCGGGAGCTGTCCGTCACCTCGGAGAGAGCCCAGGATCTTCCCATAGAGAGGAGCAGGACTAGCCGGGAGCTGTCCGTCACCTCGGAGAGAGCCCAGGATCTTCCTATTCAGAGTACAGCAGGACTAGCAGGGAGCTGTCTGTTCAGCACCTTGGAGAGCGCCCAGGGTCTTCCTATATAGAGAGTACAGCAGGACTAGCAGGGAGCTGTATGTTCAGAATCATAGCTGAGCGCTCAGGGTCTTCCTATACAGAGTACAACAGGACTGGCAGGGAGCTGTATGTTCAGAATCATAGCTGAGCGCTCAGGGTCTTCCTATACAGAGTACAACAGGACTGGCAGGGAGCTGTATGTTCAGAATCATAGCTGAGCGCTCAGGGTCTTCCTATACAGAGTACAACAGGACTGGCAGGGAGCTGTATGTTCAGAATCATAGCTGAGCGCTCAGGGTCTTCCTATACAGAGTACAACAGGACTGGCAGGGAGCTGTCTGTTCAGCACCATAGCTGAGCGCTCTCTAAGACATCTGAAGCTCTACCTCCTTCAATGGTTTTCATCCCTCCAACTTATATATGCCTACTTCACCTGCTCTCTGCATGTACTGACCTTCTCCCACATATACATCTCTGTTAATGAAATTTCTATAGATCATGTTAGAGACACACTCACCTGTACAGGTGTCTGGTGTACTGCACGCTCTTTACATGTACACCGATCTCATATTAGGCTCTGTGTGTGTTAAATTGACAGTTAAACTTCATCAACTAGGAACCACATGACCACAGTTTAGTTAACTCTTTGTTAACACAGTGATCTCCAGGTGCTGTGGAACTACAAGTGTATGCATGCTTAGTTGGTGGTAGCTAGTGCATGATTCCAAAGTTCTATTCCACAGAGTAGATTTGCCATCACACCAAGGATCTATAAATTGAGTGCAAAGGATTTTTTTTTATTGAAGTATGATCACATCACAAACAAAAGAGTGCAACGTTTCCGAGTCCCACAGGACCCCTTCCTCAGGCATGTCCTACTGCAGGAACCAGGTTATCAGCTCTGATTTATTGCACCCTGTTATATAAGTAAGGTATATGGAAACGCTAACAATAAATTGATCGTATTTGCTCCCTTTTGGTCTTTTACATATTCAATTGAAAGCCCTTTATTATATCAGTTTGACCAGAAAAAAAAGCTGTTCATCTGCCTAGATATCTTGTGAGTTAATATGTCCCTGTGCTTTCTGCCTCTAAACGGTTAGCACCTTGCTATGTTCTTGGTCTATAAAACACCTCCCCTTGTTATGGAGAAAAGAAGGAGGTGCTATGTAGTCCAAACACAGTGTTATGTAGTCCAAACACACTACCCATCCGGTGACAACGTTGCTCAGTGCAGTTGTCACCCTACGACAGTAAGTGCATTAATGACAGGATTACTAGAAGAAAATTAAGGGAAAGAAGTCTTAAAAAGAAAACTAATACAGCCACATCTAAAGACGTTAAGCTGCTACACTATCAATTGTTGTTATTGGGTTTGAATACACTTTAATAAACAACGGCAACACAGTTGAATTAAAATTGGTCTATCTCAACCCTTGAAACTATCAGAAAGAACCTCTGCAAGGTTTACATTGGTACAAACTGTTGTCCTAGGTTCCAAGGGAGTCTAAAAACATTCATTTCGGCAATCTAGTGATTAATGCTCAGTCATGGGCTATGTATGCGAGGATTAATGGTTTGATAATACTCTTCATGTGGTGCTATAATCACAGTGCTTCCTGCTGGTTGTTTATTGACACCCCGATGGTACCTACCTTTACTCCGGCTGTAGATGATTAGGGGAACGCTGGAATTCACTCCTGGCAATACATGTTACAGATATATGTTTAGAAGAATGCTGTCTACCCCCAGGACTCCTTATTATCCCACCAGCATAGGACTTCACAGCTTCAGTTAGTGGAAAAGGCAATTGGACTGGCATGCGGTAATATCTGAAAAGTCTTCTAGGCACCGTAAACTAAAGAACTCTTTTCATATTGCCAATACTACCTCTGCAGCTCCTCCTGACCAAAATTTATAGTGTGTATGACATCGCTGACAATTTATGCAGCACTTTACATAGTGTACATTCACTTCATTCCCTGCCCTGAAGGAGCTTACAATCTAAAGTCCCTATTTCAAATGTTAGGGGCAATCTGGACAGGGGCCAATTAACCTACCTGCATGTCTTTGGAGTGTGGGAGGAAATAAGAGCACCCAGAGGAAACCTATGTAAACACAAAGATGAAGTGCAAACTCCATTCAGATAGTGGGCAGAACCAGGGACCTCAGTGCTGCAAGGCAGACTTGTTAACCACTAAGCCACGGTGATACCTTCAAGAGAAAAGGAATTTGGTGGTAGCACTGAGGCTACACTATATCAGGTTGTGTATGTGTGAATGGAGTTTTATAATACTTTACCATGAGATGCAGTCACGCTGGTTGCTGCCTCTCTTATCAATTACATTGTGAGCATAAGGGCTTGTCATATTTTAGCACAGCCTTAGAAAATCATTAGCATATCCTCTGCTATTCACTGTGCCAGATTGGAGAAAGGCTGCCAGTATTTACCCGTGTGTTCCTCTTTATACATACCCACAACACGCAATTGGACAGCTAAACATAGCAGGCACGCTATAGAGACAGCTATTTACTAACGTGCACTGTACAGGCTGCTGACCTCCTTCCCATCTCCTGCTCACATTCATTAGACTCGGAGACAATCGTTTACAATGCCCATTTCCCAAATAAATGACTAATGTGCATTAACTACTATCTCAAAGGACAAAGGAGATTAGAATCAGGATAATGTAGCAAAATAGAGATGAGAGGAAGGAAAAAAGTATGCAGTTATCATGACTTTGCAAGTGCACTTTCAGAGGACTTTTATCCAGTACTGTGATGTAAAAGTCTACATAGGTTTATAATATGAATGATCGCATGACATTGGAGAGTTTTCCCTAATACTTCTCCATATCTCGGCTGTAGACATATTTGTAAATATTGTAATATTGATCTAGAGCTGTTTGCTTTTGGGATAGCAACTATTTCGGATTTGATTCCCCAGTTGGAACTGTAGGAATACCTGTCCTCCTCACCTTGAACAGGAGGCGATCTTCTATTCTACATACATATCATAGGAGCCTCTCTATTACACACGATCTCCTATTCTACATACACATAATAGGGGTCTCTATATTACATACGATCTCCTATTCTACATACACATAATGGGGGTCCCTATATTATACGATTTCCTATTCTTCCTAAACAGAATAGGAGTCTGTATATTGAACACGATCTCCTCTTCTACATGCACATTATAGCAGCCTCTACATCGCACACGATCTCCTATACTGCATACACATAATAGGAGCCTCTACATCGCACACGATCTCCTATACTGCATACACATTGTAGGAGCATGTTCATCTCACACTATCATCTATTCTGCACACACATAATAGGAGCATGTACATCTCACACGATCTACTATTCTGTACACAATATAGGAGCATGTACATCTCACACTATCATCTATTCTGCACACACATAATAGGAGCATGTACATCTCACACGATCTTCTATTCTGCACACACATTGTAGGAGCATGTACATCTCACACGATCTTCTATTGTGCACACACATTGTAGGAGCATGTACATCTCACACGATCTCCTATACTGCATACACATTGTAGGAGCATGTACATCTCACACTATCTTCTGTTCTGCACACACATAATAGGAGCATGTACATCTCACACGATCTTCTGTTCTGCACACACATTGTAGGAGCATGTACATCTCACACTATCTTCTGTTCTGCACACACATAATAGGAGCATGTACATCTCACACGATCTTCTATTCTGTACACAATATAGGAGCATGTACATCTCACACTGTCATCTATTCTGCACACACATTATAGGAACATGTACATCTCACACTGTCATCTATTCTGCACACACATTATAGGAACATGTACATCTCACACTGTCATCTATTCTGCACACACATTATAGGAACATGTACATCTCACACGATCTTCTATTCTGCACACACATACTAGGAGCATGTACATCTCACACGATCTTCTCTGCACACATAATATGAGCATGTACATCTCACACGATCTTCTCTTCTGCACACACATAATAGCATCCTCTATATCTCACTCGATCTTCTCTTCTACATACACACCTGGGCTACTATATAGTGCATCAGGAGCATGCTCTATGACATGCAGTAATCCAGGGCTGATTTTCTCCATAGTAGACAACTAATAAAATCCTGTTCAGAGCATATTATACTTCTGTATGTGAGAAGCTCCTTGATTTCCCAAGTGAATGTCATTAGCATATAGAGTGGACTCAATGTAGCATGTTGTGATAGAAGTGTTTTGCAACAACACACCGATCATAAGTCTAAGACAATGTCTAACAAAGTTCTCATTGATACTTCTTCCCTTCCTTTGTATATACATAAAATGTCCCTGCAAACGTGGAAAAAGTCCTACAGATACAGTGACTGGGAAAGCTTAACAGGAGTCATATAGAATAATAAATACACATTCATTCCTTTCACAGTAACTTAGCAGAAAGCTAAAGATCAGATGATACCTGTAGGACAACTTCTATGATTAGAGGATCTGCTACCTAAGCTAGAGTAAGCATGTGCAGTCCTCCTAGACAGATAACAGCTGGCACACTTACCTTTGCTGGGTTGGGATAAAGAGTTTTCTACCTGTAAATGCTCTCAGGTATCCAGCTCTTACTTGTGGAAAGTAAACCAAGCAGAGTAGCAGAGGTACTCACCTCCAACAAGCCTTGCCTCCTTCACAAAGAGTTTTAATATCTGCTCTGCTCTTGAGTAATACACAATAGGGACATGCACGTAAAAAAAGCTCTCCCACCCCTTTTTCTTCCTCCCTCCCCTCTTATTTACTCTCCACCCTTCTCTACCACTCCAAGTAGGAGACAGTACTGAACTATAAATATGTTGGGAGCCAACAGACAAGGCATGAGCTCAGGCAGGCTTGTAAGGAGGAATTTATTACTTAATGTACCTCCTTTATTCTATCTTCATTGAAACGAATTAACTTTGACATCCAACCAGAGTTTTATGGGTGTGGAATGAAACCAAACAGTCCTCATTAACAGAAAGCCAGCAGACAAAAAAAGGCATCTGTTACATAACTTAATTCCTTCACATCAGCTCACCATGTGGGCAATTAGGAACCATTACTAATAAAACCAAAGAAGTTATTGTACTCTTTTTTTTCTTGATGTCAGTGTGAGCTTTACCTGTTGACAAGGCTCCACTTTACTCTTAGTGCTAATGAGATTGAGAAGGATTTGCTGAAATACTCATTAGACTGAGACGTTGTTCTTGCAAACGAAATAACTGAGATAGCCATAGATCCTGCAATTCCCCTTGAAGATGAATCAAGAGCCAGGTGGGTATTGCAGCCCCTTTATGATGTGGCCAGGATATATCACAGTGTGGATTATTAGCAAGCAGATATAGAATGTCTTTGAATAGCTTGGGGTGCTTGTAAAGAGTCCACTGTAATGTAGACATGTGGTGTGTAGAATATTCCTGAATGTACAGGGCTGCACTGTTTTATTATTCCTTGTTTGAGTATATTTTACTGGATGCATCCCACATGAACAGATCCCATGGGGGCTGAGAAAGAGGAGATTCTGTCTGTGTTTTGTTTTTTCCTTTGCTTTCCAAAATCCAATTATCTTTAACCATTATCAGTATACAAACTCTAGGATTGCTGCTATAATCTTGCTTTAAAAGCAGCAATATTGACCTTTATACAATATAGTACAGTCCAGTAATCTGCTGCTATAAGATGGCACAGCTGCTGTCACTGTAGGCTAATGCTTCTGGTTCACTTTAAGATCTGTATTTCAGAGGAGCTCCTATAGTAACATTAGCAAAGATCAGTAATGAAGTAACAATCTACACTACCATGCCTGTGACTGCAGTTGTAATAATTGGCCAGTTCCTAATGACACTCATATGCACACAATATTTCCTACAAATATGACAAATTCTAGAACAGAGCCTTCCGGCTGCAAGCCCAAGATCTGCCAGTGGCCCATATTTACCCCTTCAGACATAAATAAGAAGGCTTTATTAATATGAATGATTTATGTTTTGCTAATTAGATTATCCTCAGTTACTATCGGTTTATCTGCTGTCTAAAACATAATATTGCTGAATATAGGTAGAAAGCATATTTCTGACTGCTTTAGGAGATTTTGCAAAGGTCACTGACAGTTAATAAGACTAAGCATGCATGTTGCAAAAGCTTAAAATCTGCTGTGAATAAAAATGATTCATCAGGAGTATGGTGTAACCATCACTGCAGTCACTGCATGTGGTCAGTCATCTGAAAGCGAGCAGAACAGGAGTTTGCCAGTTGATCTTACCCGCTGAATGACAAAAAGTCAAATTTTCAGATTAGGAGTCTGGTATAGGCGCTTCTTGGGAGTGTTAACTAATATAACCATAAATAGAAATGATGGTGGTTTGATGATTGCATCTGTCATATACAGTATGTAGTGACTGCTTTGCTGCTTTTATTGTACCCAAATCTGATATTGATAGTAAAGCCCAAACTTTACTATTTTTTTTTTCATTTTATAAAGAGTGGGGAAGGATGAAAACCCCAACCACAGCATATTATTTTTGCCATCTGTGTCCTCATGGGGTGATTGCCCTTTTCTGTTCTGTGGAAGCAACAGGAAATGAGAGGACATCTTTCCAAAGTGAAATTAATTTGCATCTTAGAGAATTGTCACAAAAACAGTTGCCCCCTATAGTGGATTTGCTCTCATCTCTTTCTCAAATGGAAAATGAAAATGTTTGGATTTCACCTTACTTTCTGTCTTGGATACTTTGGTCACCAGAACAAATTGAAGGGCAATTCTGACCAGCGAGGAAAAAAGCAAAAAAAAAACTTGACAAAGGGTCCAGTCCTTCCCCTCTCTATCAAAAAAAGTCCCACCTAATAGTATCTTGCCGGCAGGGGCAGACTAACCATTCGAGCACTCACGCACTGCCCGAGGGCCCAGGGTCAGTAGGGGGCCCCATGAAAGGCCCCTGGTACCTTTTATAGGCTTTTTTGGGTGCGCTTTGAGTGTGGGCAAGGAAACAGGGGCCCCATGATCCCCTATTGCCCGGGGGCCCCATGAGTTGTCAGTCCGCTCCTGCTTGCCAGGTTAACCTTCCTCAATGTGGCTATAGCATGTGTATCAGATAAGGAAATTTCAGATGCATTTGTTAGGGCTTGTGTCAATGGGCAAAAGCAGCTTGCTTACAGGTGCATTCAGCTTGCATTTGAGATCAATCTAAGACCTCCTGAGATCATTCAGAGTTCATGACAAGTGCATCTGACCTTGTTCCAACCTACATTCAATTTTCTTGTAAGCTGTTTGAATGCATTTCCCTTAAATTGTATGATGAGAGAAGGTGTTCTAATGCAAACAAGAGACAGTGTACACAGGTATCAGGGACTCTGGGAGTTACCGCGGTATGCGAGTCTGCGCATGCACAGTCTGTCTAGGCGCACTAGCAAGCGGGCGCTAGGACCTGGGCACCCACGGCGGCAACGGAGGCAACGGCGGCCGCGAATGGGCACTTGCGCTCGCAGACGTGCGCCTGGCACCAATGAGTGCACAGGGCGCACTATTTAAACAGACTCTGGCAATACTCAAATTTCCGTATGGTCTTTCCTGCTTTTCCTGTTATCCTGTGTTCCTGAGAGATTGCTAGTTGCCGACCCTGCCTGACCCTGATCCGCTGAACGTCTCCTGCTCTTATCCCTGGCTCGTCCCTGACTACTCTTCTGCCTACTCCTGAATTATTAGACCTCCTGCTGCCGAACCTTTGCTCGTGACCCGTTTACTCTCTGCCTGCTGCCCTGTACCGTTCCTGCCTCTGATGTTACCGACCTGGCTTGTCTGACCCCGCTATACTCCATACTGTCATCCACCCATCCATCCATCCCGCTCGGATCCAGTCACTACTGTCCAGGGCCTGCCAGTCTCTTCACATCAGGCTCTCCTCCTGTACATACCTCCGGTGGTCCTCTCTACCACAGTTGGGCATACCCAGGGGCCGTGACCTGGTCTCAGTTCTGCTCCAAGTCCATCCCCACCATCAGGGGCTCTGGTGAATAAGCAGACTGGGGCTTAGACTCCGCCGGGCGGTAGCTAACAACAGGTTATGTTAAAATGTGTTATGCCTCTGAAAAGCGGTATGAAGTAGCTCACAGTTGTAAAACAGCCCTATTGACTTGAATGGATGACTTTGACAGGCGTTGATGCTTGTCAAATTGACATGCAGGGATAAATTTGGCATGTGAATATTTTGGCTGTATGGTAGGCTTTAGGTGGGTAGTAGTAAAACCCCAGCTCAACCACCTGTTTTTACCACCAACTCCAGTGGCCTGTGTGAAAGAGGCTTTAATGTGTTCATACTTTACTGGGGCTCTTTAAAATGAGTGAAAAAAAATCAACTGCAGATTATATGTTTAAAGAAAAAAAACACTAGCCCACATCTATTAAAGGAAACCTGTCACAGGCAAAATACAGGGAATGCTGCCACTATTGAAAATGCTAGCTGTCTGGCTGGTATGCTGGTATTCTACTGGAATGAGTATACAAATCAGGAATTGTAACTTCTCTATGCCTTTCCTGTCCTGCATGCTTAATTTGGTACGTGATCCACAAAATGTTGAAGATATTTCAGGAACATCATGCCCATGGACATGTTCTGTTATGGAAGATTTTATTTAAAGAGGAACTACAGTTTAAAAAATTAAAAAATGCTGAACTCAGGAAAACAAAGATAAAAACACAGGATTTGCTACACTGCTCACCTTTTTCTAGTCTGGAGTTGTACACAACACTAATTCGTTGCTGCCCTTAGAGGTCACCAGTCTTCCAGGTTTAGGTCTAGTTCACACTGATGCAAATCTGATGAGATGAGATCTAAAAGGCATAGATTCACATGTCATCTGAAAATACATTGTTTTCTATGAGGACTGTTCACATCTATGTGGTGATCTGGTTAAGATCTAGTTTAGTGTTGGTGCGGTGGAAATTTTATCTCCAGCTGTGCCCAGTCCCCTCATAAATCACATTAAATTCGACCTGTGGAAACATAAATCTCACTGTGAAATTGTACTGTGAAATTGCATTCATTTGCACCACCTCAGTGTGAAACTAGTCTGAATAAACTTCAGCATTTCCTGTGGGCCCAGGCTATCAAGGACACACCCTATGGAGGTGCGTTATATGCCGGCCTGGGCTCACAGTATCACTACACTGAATGCTGCACGTTCATTATAATGTGAGCATAGTTAGCTGTAGATGCTGTGGAAGAAAAAGAGGGACCCATGACATAACCAGACCAGGTAGAAAACACTTGAAATGTCTGATATTTCTTCTTTTAGGGTTTGTGTGCTTGTATGTGTGTAGGTCTGGGGGGGAGGGGGCAAGGGGTTGTAAAAAAACTCAAGTTCCACTTTAAAGTATCTTCAAGAACTGTATTGTTGATAACCAGTCCAATTTTCCTCATACTAGATACCTACAGGAATGATTAGTACTGCTTGTTTTAGCAGCAGAGTCTTTTTCACTTTTATGCATTATGCCAAATTCTGGAAACAACTATTTTCTAGAGGTCTCCATATAAACCCTTCCAGAATTTACCAAGTAATTATGTGATCAGACAGTCAGATAAGTGCAAGATCTGCAGATCTCTCTAAATTACAACTGCACCCCCTTCCTTTCTCCTTCTCAAATAAACGGTGTAAAGATAACATTTTGCAGAATTAGATTTCAAGATGTTTCTTTTGCTACTAAATGTGACAAAGTTCTCTGCTAAGATGTGGTGGATTGTGCTAACAGTGTAATAACTCTTGCCTTTTACCACTGACTTATGAAGACTATCAGAAAATTCAGAGGAGCCTGTTTATTAAGGTTTGATTAAAGTATATGCAAACTCTCACCTTGTAAAACAACCTATTCAGTTTAAATTAAAAGTGAAAGGAAATTACATCTAAAAATACACTGCTCAAAACAATTAAGGGAACACTTTGAAAACACATCAGATCTTAATGGGGAAAAACATCATGCTGCATATCTATACTGATATGGACTGAATTCAAAGACACCTGAAAATTAAAGTGAAAAATTATGCAGCAGGCTAGTCCATTTTGCTGAAATTTCATTGCAGCAACTCAAAATGGTACTCAGTAGTTTGTATGGCCCCACGTGCTTGTATGCATGCCTGACAATGTCGGGGTATGCTCCTAATGAGATGACGGATGGAGTCCTGGGGTATTTCCTTCCATATCTGGACCAGGGCATCACTGAGCTCCTGGACAGTCTGAGGTGCAGTCTGGAAGCATCGGATGGACCAAAACATGATATCCCAGAGGCATTCTATTGGATTTAGGTCAGGCGAGCATGGGGGCCATTCAATAATATCAATTCCTTCATCCTCCAGGAACTGCCTGCATACTCTCGCCACATGAGGCCGGGCATTGTTGTGCACCAGGAGGAACCCAGAACCCACTGCACCAGCTGACAATGGGTCCAAGGATTTCATCCTGATACCTAATAGCAGTCAGGGTGCCATTGTCTAGCAGATCTGGTGAGCATGGGGGCCATTCAATGGTATCAAATCCATCATCTTCCAGGAACTGCCTGCATACTCTCACCACATGAGGCAGGGCATTGTTGTGCACCAGGAGGAACCCAGGACCCACTGCATCAGAGTAGGGTCTGACAATAGGTCCAAGGATTTCATCCTGATACCTTATGGCAGTCAGGGTTCCATTGTCTAACCTGTAGAGGTCTGTGCGTCCCTCCATGGATATGCCTCTCTAGACCATCACTGACCCACCACCAAAACGGTCACGCTGAATGATGTTATAGGTGGCAAAACATTCTTCACGGCTTCTCCAGACCCTTTCAAGTCTGTCACATGTGCTCAGGGTGAACCTGCTCTCATCTGTGAAAAGCACAGGGTGCCAGTGGTGGACCTGCCAATTCTGGTGTTCAATGGCAAATGCCAATCCAGCTCTATGGTGCTGGGCAGTGAGCACAAGTTCCACTAGAGGATGTCAGGCCCTCAGGCCACCCTCATGAAGTCTGTTTCTGATTGTTTGGTCAGAGACATTCACACCAGTGGCCTGCTGGAGGTCATTATGTAGGGCTCTGTTAGTGCTCATACTGTTCCTCTTTGCACAAAGGAGCAGATACCGGTCCTGCTGAAGGGTGTCCAGCTCTCATTGAGTAACTGCCTGTGTGCTGGAATCTCCTCCATGCTCTTGAGACTGTGCTGGGAGACACAGCAAACCTTCTGGCAATGGCACGTATTGATGTGCCATCCTGGAGTAGTTGGACTGCCTGTGCAACCTCTGTAGGGTCCAGGTATCACCTCATGCTACTAGTAGTGACACTGACCCTAGCCAAATGCAAAACTAGTGAAAAACAATCAGAAAAGATGAGTAGGGAAAAAAATGTAAGTGGCCATTCCTTTTTTGGGGGTCATCTTATTGTTGCCTATCTAGTGCACCTATTGTTAATTTCATTAAAGCAGCAGAAACTGATTAACAACTCCCTCTGCAACTTAACTGACCAGATCAGTGTCCCAGGATTTTAATTGACATGATGCTATACTCTGATTAAAAAGTGCTCCTTTCATTTTTTTAAGCAGTGTACATTATAAATACATTTCCTTTTTTATGAGTGATAATAACTCTGTTCTCAGCTGCATAAGGAGCTCAGCGAGCTGGGGGATGAGAAACAGCAGCATACTGATCTTCCTAGTGAATGGCTGTGTGGGAATGGATATGTGTGTCAGCACAAGTTTGATCATTGGAGATGAGCAGCCTGAGTTCCCACCACAGCTATAAAACTGGCCATGCTGTGCCTATTGAGGTCAGTTTTTAATAGGAATGCAGAGCGATTGACAGGAACACTGGGGATGTCATACAAAGGAAGCATAACAAAGTGAACAGGATACTTCTTCATACAAGTACATGGTACAGGAGGCACACATCAGCAATATAAAGTGTTGGATTTACATATTCTTTACATTTCTTTGAATGTGATCACATGAGTTTCTCATGCATTTGATGCCTGCGAATAATGTTCTTTTTATATGAGGATAGCATGAGCATTGTGATTGTGTTCTATGCAAAATGTATATGATATGTGATTAATGTGGAAGACGCATGTATGGGAAAGGTGCATGTCGTACATGTAAAATTAATGCGAGGTATGATGAAAGTACTGTATATGTGAGTGAGGATGATGTATTATAGGAATAATGAGGGGACTGATAAGGAGGCTGAAACTGTGTTGTCAGTATCACCAAACTCTCTTTGATCCATTACAGATACAGTGGGCCTGATGTTTTAAAATTGTTAGCTCTTTCATTGTGTAATTGGTCTTAGGTGATGCTGTAGGGACACCACACACACACACAATTTAGGAAACACAGTTCCTGCACGCATTTCCAGCTTGAACATTTAAAAAAAATCAAGTACAAACAATATACGGATCTTCATGCCTAATATGCATATCTACATATTTTGCACAAGCAGATTGATTAAATTTACTTTCATGATTTAAAAAAAGGATACATTTTCTATAAATATTGCATTTTTTAGAGTAAGAAATCTATCATTACAATGAGCTAAAAATAACTAAACCAAGTATACAGTCATGGCCGAAATTGTTGGCACCCTTGATATTTCTCCAGGAAATCATGTATTTCTCACGAAACGTATTGCATTAACACATGTTTTGCTATACACATGTTTATTCCCTTTGTGTGTATTGGGACAAAACAAAAAAAGGGAGGAAAGAAAGCAAATTCGACATAATGTCACACAAACCTCCAAAAATGGGCTGGACAAAAGTATTGGCACCCTTTCACAACTGCGGATAAATAAGAATGTTACAAGCATGTGATGCTCCTGTAAACTCACCTGGGGCAAGTAACAGGTGTGGGCAATATAGAAATCACACCTGAAAGCAGATAAAAAGGAGAGACGTTCACTTAACCTTTGCATTGTGTGTCTGTCTGTGCCACACTAAGCATGGACAACAGAAAGAGGAGACGAGAACTGTCTGAGGACCTGAGAACCAAAATTGTGGCAAAATATCAACAATCTCAAGGTTACAAGTCCATCTCCAGAGAACTAGATTTGCCTTTGTCCACAGTGCGCAACATTATCAAGAAGTTTGCAACCCATGGCACTGTAGCTAATCTCCCTGGTCGTGGACGGATGAGGAAAATTGATGAAAGATTGCAACGCAGAATAGTCCGGATGGTGGATAAGCAGCCCCAAACATGTTCCAAAGACATTCAAGCTGTCCTGCAGGCTCAGGGAGCATCAGTGTCAGCGCGAACTATCCGTCGACATTTAAATGAAATGAAACGCTATGGCAGGAGACCCAGGAGGACCCCACTGCTGACACAGAGACATAAAAAAGCAAGACTACAGTTTGCCAAAATGTACTTGAGTAAGCCAAAAGCCTTCTGGGAAAACGTCTTGTGGACAGATGAGACCAAGATAGAGCTTTTCGGTAAAGCACATCATTCTACTGTTTACCGAAAACGGAATGAGGCCTACAAAGAACAAAACACAGTACCTACGGTAAAATATGGTGGAGGTTCAATGATGTTTTGGGGTTGTTTTGCTGCCTCTGGCACTGGGTGCCTTGACTGTGTGCAAGGCATCATGAAATCTGAGGATTACCAAAGGATTTTGGGTCGCACTGTAGGGCCCAGTGTCAGAAAGCTGGGTTTGCGTCCAAGATCCTGGGTCTTCCAGCAGGACAATGACCCCAAACATACGTCAAAAAGCACTCAGAAATGGATGGCAAAGAAGCGCTGGAGAGTTCTGAAGTGGCCAGCAATGAGCCCAGATCTAAATCCCATTGAACACCTGTGGAGAGATCTTAAAATTGCTGTTGGGAAAAGGTGTCCTTCCAATAAGAGAGACCTGGAGCTGTTTGCAAAGGAAGAGTGGTCCAAAATTCCGGGTGAGAGGTGTCAGAAGCTTATTGATGGTTATAGGAAGCGACTGATTTCAGTTATGTTTTCCAAAGGGTGTGCAACCAAATATTAAGTTAAGGGTGCCAATACTTTTGTCCAGCCCATTTTTGGGGTTTTGTGTGACATTATGTCATATTTGCTTTTCTGCCTCTGTTTTATATTTGTTCCAATACATACAAAGGGAATAAACATGTGTATAGCAAAACATGTGTTAATGCAATACCTTTTTTGTGTGAAATACTTGATTTTCAGGAAAAATATCAAGGGTGCCAACAATTTCGGCCATGACTGTATATTCTTCTGAATCTGCGTTATAATTCTTTTTATTCAATAATTGACCTAATTTGTAAATGTTTTGAAGTAGTTTATAATGCTTGTAATGTTTCTCTATGCCACAAAATGTAATACATACTGTATGTGTTACCTTATTTACACAGTAAATCAATTAAATTGTATTTTAAAATGGGCACTATTTAATATTCATATTGTGAAAATTTCTTTGCACGTATATGTTTAGTTTACAACCCAGAGGAGCTTGAAGCCAGCTAAAATTGGAACTTTTCAAAGCAGAACAACACAGGTAATGCCATGTAATACACATGTACAAATGTGTATGTGGCCAATACCGCCTTTACTGGCAGCTGTGACTTTGATAAATGTAAAACAAAATACCAGGCAATAATACTAATCTTAAGATCTCAAATATATGCTAAACATATACATCCTTGCCCCCTGGAAATCATACCTGGGAATGGGAAATGACCGGGAACCCTGTGCGATAAGTGTGTTAAGAGTTTTAACTCTCCCAGTTTAAGTGGCCAGTGTCTGAGTAACTATAAGGATTTTAGCATTTTTTATACTTTCTTTTAGAGATGAGAGAAATTAAGCATTATTATTATTATCATTGTTATTATTATTACTATACAGGATTTATATAGCACCAACAGTTTGCACAGTGCTTTACAAAATAAGGGAGGACAGTACAATTACAATACAATTCAATACAAGAGGAATATGAGGACCCTGCTCATCACAGCTTACAAAGGGAGGGTCAAGTGATAGAAAAGGTAATAACTGTGGGGCATGAACTGATGGAGAAAGTGAAACCTCTTTTAGTTTTTTTTACCGGAGGATTTGGATTTAAATAGTTACTGAGGATTAAGAAAGTTAATTCACAATATTCTGGACCTGGTCCTGTGCCAGAAATTAGTCCCTTATCCTCATTATTTTTAAATTTTTTCACAGAAAGAAAAACACATATAACAAATAAATACGCATAAAAGAATGGATATTGCTCATCAATTGTTATAGCAATAAAGTTGATAAACTACAGTGTAAAAATAAAAAGGACAAAAACTTTTTTTTAAAGTGCCCCTGTCCCGTCTGTGCTCACACAAAAATGTGCACGCTCACATAAATCCCGCATGCAGACCTACCTCCTGTTTAATTCTAGATGGGTAACCCATAATGAGTTTTAAAGCATCGCCCATGATCAGGGGTGGACTGACCGTTTGGAAACTCGGGCACTGCCTGAGGGCCTGGGGTCAGTTTGGGGCCCCATAAGATGCCCCTGGTACCTTTTTCATAGGCATTTTTGAGTTTGGGCAAGGACACAGGGGCCCCATGATCCCCTATTGCCCGGGGGCCCCATCAGTTGTCAGTCCGCCCCTGCCCATGATTAAATTAATGTGTTGTAGTTTGTCGACGTTTTACAGGCATTCACAATTTTAAAGTGTGACATGTTGGATATCTGTTTACTTGGCATAACATCATCTTATATAGTTAATCAAAAAGTGGTATTATATTGTGATTGTGTGCACTGAAACTCATTAAAGTTTTTTTCCCCCGAAAATATGCATTTTAAAAATGGCTGTGCAAGTATTGTGTGACATAGAAAATAGCAACAGCCACCGTTGTATTCTCTAGCGCTTCTGCTTTAAAAAATATATATTTGGGGGTTCTAGAAAATTTTCTAGCAAGAAAAATGTAGATTTTTAACATGTATGTGAGACATGTCAGAATTGGCCTGGGTGGCAAGTGGTTAATAATATATAATGAGGTTTCCACTTTTGCCAAATTTTGTCATTTGTGAAATTGGTAATTCATTTTTGCTGATATCAGTCCACTCACCCACCCATTCTTCTGTTTGATGCTTTACAAAGTTAAGAATAAATCCGCATAACTTGAAAAAAAAAATAATTGTGTGAAGAAGTTCTTAACTACATAAGAACCTTGGGTATACACCAGTGACTCCATATTTCACTTCATTGTTACATGGTACCTACACTGTATATGATTACAATGTATTTTGTTGTAGCACTTATGTGCAGATCCAAGGCTTGTCCTTCTATCATCACAACATTTGAGCCCAGCAACCTCACAAATATAAAATCTGTTTATTTTTAACAGACTTGTTTTTTTTTTAACAATTGGTTAACCCTAATTCAATTCTTCCTCTCATTGTTCCCCTTTTGGCAATGTTTGATTTTATTTTTAAACATTTTCAATTATATTCTTTTTTTATTCCCTTAAAATTGCATCATAACCTCACCCACTCAAGGCAAAAGGTCTAATGGAGAACTTCATCAATGTAAATACACAAGCTAAACTTTTCAAGTCTATCGCTGCTTAATAGCACCAATATTTGAACCAACTGCCTCTTCATCTGCAGTCAGTTCTCTAACCCAGAGCTTATTCTTTCAAGCTCTCCAAAGCAGACCTGATAGGAACGTTCTTAGTTCTAATGCATTAGCACTAAGCCCACACATCAGCTAATTCATAATTCCAAGTATAATAATCATATACTGTATATCAAGTGTATGGTATATTTTATCACCCTTTAAAACATTATTACACTAGACACATATGAAACACAGATATGTGCCAGCCTTCCTCTTACAACCAGCCACAACTGAAATTCAAGGTGTTAGCTTATGTGGGATGGTAAGGGAAGTAGTGATGTCATTCCCTTGGTCATGTAATGGTGCTTATGCACAGTGATTGGCTGCTAGACTCAAGCACTGTCAAACGGGAGAAGGTGATATGATCCCTATTCTGGGTAGTGCTAGGTAGTGTCATCAGCTATAATTGAGGCAGAAATGGATAGGAAGTGCAGCAAGGTACATTGGAGTATAACCAATGCATGAGCATGAGCCTTTGCTAAAGTCACTGTTACTTTGCCCCAAATGAGCTAGGTGAGAGTGTCCCTTTATCTTAACCCCAGAGATGTTCTGTTAGGAATGCACATGTGCAAGACTGCAAAAAGAAGCGATTGTGAGTTTGTCCACTAGAAATAACTACTACTACTTACCATTTTTGGATATGTGAGCTTGCAGTATGTAAATCAGCTTGACAATGCTTTTGTGGCTTTAAAGTGAAGTTGTAATAGTTTTTAGCACCCAGCACTTGGGCAGATATTCAAAGAAATAAGGAATGCTCACTTAGGTTTATGAATTTTCTATTTGCAAAGTGACTGTCCACTGAGCTTAGTAAAAAAGACAAACCGTTGTTTTTTTAATCTAGCCAACACATAATCATGTTCCCTCACATGTGATTGGGTTTTCAAAAGTGAACACAGCTTCAATTATTTGCTGTTATTCACCTTGCAAAGTGAGCAGCCACTACTCTCTTAGTAAATCATCCCTACAGACTTTCAAAGGTCTATTAGGAGAATTCCAAGATTTTATTTAGCTTTGTTAGAAATTGTACAACACACAGATAAGTATATTATGAATACCCTTTTGATAGTATTTATCCTCTAGTGAATATTAATTAGATATATTTTTTACTTTTTAATTGCAGCTGATTTTAACCATTTAAGGTTCTGTTTTTGGACTTCTCTTATTATCTATCTATACCTCCCTGGGACAGCTGATAGCCTCCCTTAGCTTTCAGTACCATTTCTATGCTGATGACACCCAAATCTATCTCTCTACCCTTCAGCTCACTCCATCAGTCTCCTCATGCATCACTAATTTACTGACAGACATATCAGTCTGGATGTCACACCACTTCCTCAAACTTAATCTATCAAAAACTGAGCTCATAATATTTCCTCCCCCACGTGCCCCTTCTTTGTCAAGATCGATAGCACACTTTCAGTCAGTCCCCACATGCCAGAATGCTATGTGTAATCCTGGACTCTTGAAATCTCTTTTCGGACCCACATCCAATCACTGTCCAAATCTTGCCAACTGATTTCTAATAAAATAATTCACATACAAAATAGTAGGCTATCTCCCCATAAATCCATCGTGAATGCTGCTGCCAGACTCATCCATCTTACCAACCATTCAGTGTCTGCTACCCCTCTTTGCCAATCCCTCCACTGGCATCTGCCCACCCAATGAATGCAATTCAGAATACTAACAACAACTTACAAAGTCATCCACAACTCTGACCCCAGCTACATCACTAACCTAGTCTCAAAATACTATCCAAATTGTTCTCTTCATTTCTCTCAAGACCTCCTACTCTCTAGCTCCCTTGTCATCTCCTTCATGCTTGTCTCCAGGAATTTTACAGAGTATCTCTCATCCTCTGGAACTCCCTACCCCAATCTGTCTATCTCCTACTCTGCCCAGTTTTAGGCAACCCCTGAAAACCCTTCTCTTTAAAGATGCCTATCATGCCTCCATCTAACAACTGTACTTTTATTTTCTCTATCAGCTCGTTCCCCATGGTTATTAACTTTTGTATCACTTACCCCTCCCTTTTAGATTGTAAGCTCTAATGAGAAGGGCTCTCTGATTCCTATTGTATTGAATTGTATTGTAACTGTACTGCTGCCCTCATATTGTAAGGTGCTGCTCACATGGACTATATACATCCTGTATAATAATAATAATAATAATAATGATAGTGCACCATTAAAGAAGGTATTATAACCATATTAGCAACTAGTGCTCTAATTGTCTATCTTTCCATAAAAACCTTGTTTAAACAACTAATATTCTTATTAATATCAGATATTTTTTAAAGCACCAGTTCTCAAACTCATTGACCACTCCATGCAATGATAAGGCCTTGCATTCATATAAAGTCTCTATTATGTATATAATACTACCCACCAAATACTAAGTGCTATATCACAAACTAATCATACCCTATTGTATATACTACTATCAAGCAATAATTCCTCCAAACAACAATTCGTGAAACATCCGTGAAAAAATTATTTAAAAAATCCCACAATCATTTAAATAAAATGTCACTCTGAAATAATACCAAGTGTCACTACAAAAAAGAAAAATGTCCAATGTAAAAATATATAGAAAAATATATATTAAAGTGTCCACACTCCAACTTGACAGTTCCTTAGATGTTGAGCCCTTCCACTGGCTCCCTTATGACTAAGTCCCGGATGTGATGAAACGCGTCAGTGGAAGTGAGGTCGGACGCACAGGAGTAGGAACCAGAAGTGGTGCGGTGGCCATTTTGGAGACTGGAACCACATGTAAAACCATCTGGAAGCTGCTCGGAAACCCTCTGAGTTGAGGCATGGGAAAAATGCTCTTTTTATGCTTGTAACATGTAAGCAGATTTATTGAAGCTTAATTTACATCTGTTAAACAGAATCACACTATATATCTTATTTATACAGTTGCAAGAAAAAGTATGTGAACCCCTTGGGATTACGTGGAGTTTTGCATGAATTGGGCATAAAGTGTGCTCTGAACGTCATCTAAGTCACAACAATAGAAGAACACAGTCTGCTGAACATAATACTACACAAACATTAGATTTTGCCATGGTTTAATTGCACATAACATGTAAACATTCACAGTGCAGGGAGGAAAAAGTATGTGAGGCCCTAGCTTAATGACTTCTCCCAGAGCTAATTAGAGCCAGGAGTGAGCCAACCTTGACTCCAATCAGTGTGATGATATTGGATGTGTTGCTGACAGCTGTCCTGCCCTTAAAAAACACACACCTGTTTTGGGTTTACTGTTTTCAAGAAGCACTGTCTGATGTGAACCATGCCTCGCAGAAAAGAGCTCTCAGAAGACCTACGATCAAGAATTGTTGACTTGCATGAAGCTGGAAAGGGTTACAAAAGTATCTCCAAAAGCCTTGATGTTCATGTGTCCACGGTAAGACAGACTGTCTACAAATGGAGAAAGTTTAGCACTGTTGCTACTCTCCCTAGGCGTGGTCATCCTGTAAAAATGACTGCAAGAGCACAGCGCAGAATGCTGCATGAGGTAAAGAAGAATCCCAGAGTGTCAGCTAAAGACCTACAGAAATCTCTGGCACATGCTAACATTTTTGTTGACACATCTACAATAATGAAAACATTAAACAAGAATGGAGCACATGGGAGGACACCACGGAGGAAGCCATTGCTGTTCAAAAAGAATATTGCAGTACGTTTGAAGTTTTCAAAACTTCAGCACCTGGATGTTTCACAGCACTACTGGCAAAATATACTGTGGACAGATGAAACCAAGATTGAGTTGTTTGGGAAGAACACACAACACTATGTGTGGAGAAAATAAGGCACAGCACACCAACATCAAAACCTCATCCCCACTGTAAAACATGGCGGAGGGAGCATTATGGTTTGGGGCTGCTTTGCTGCCTCAGGGCCTGGACGGATTGTTGTCATTGATGGGAAAATGAATTCCAGAGTTTATCAAGACATTTTGCAGGAAAACGTACGACCATCTGTTCGCCAACTGAAGCTCCGCAGAGGATGGGTGATGCAACAGGACAATGACCCAAAGCATACAAGTAATTCAACAAAACAATGGCTGCAACAGCACAGAATACGCCTTCTGGAGTGGCCCAGTCAGAGTCCTGACCTCAACCCCATTGAAATGCTGTGGCATGACCTTAAGAGAGCTATTCACACCAGACATCCCAAGAATATTGCTACACTGAAACAGTTTTGTGAAGAGGAGTGGTCCAAAATGACTCCAGATCGTTGTGCAGGTCTGATCTGCAACTACAGGAAACGTTTGGTTGAGGTTATTGCTGCCAAAGGAGGGTCAACCAGTTATTAAGTCCAAAGGTTCACATACTTTTTCCTCCCTGCATTGTGAATGTTTACATGTTATGTGCAATTAAACCATGGCAAAATCTAATGTTTGTGTAGTATTATGTTCAGCAGACTTTGTTCTTCTATTGTTGTGACTTAGATGACGTTCAGAGCACATTTTATGCCCAATTCATGCAAAACTCCACGGACTCCCAAGGGGTTCACATACTTTTTCTTGCAACTGTATATTACCTGCATGGATACCTGAGAGTTCCTGGGAAGGCTCTTGTATAACCATGATGGGATGATATGGTGACTGATTTCCTAAAGAATACGTTTCAGGAGTGGAGGAGAGGAGAGGAAGCGTGGTTCTGCTGATTCCTTCTATTTGATAAGGCGTGTTTGTTTATTTTTCTGGTAAGGGTATATATGCCTTGTACAGTAGAAGTACACACTGGTGGGATCACTGGCGTTGCTGTATGCACAGAGTGAAGCACGTCACTTATTTTTGCACAGTGTTCATTTATTTTCCATTATTTTTGCACTGTATGAATTTTGCACATTTTTTAGTGGTATTGCTATGCTTTAAAAAGTTATCATTATGGTAATACACTATCTGAGTTTCTCTTTTTTTTGAGGTACACTCTGTCCTTGTGGGAGCCAGTGGAAGGGCTCAACATCTAAGGAACTGTCAAGTTGGAGTGTGGACACTTTAATATATATTTTTCTATATATTTTTACATTGGACTTTTTTCTTTTTTTGGTAGCGACACTTGGTATTATTTCAGAGTGACATTTTATTTAAATGATTGTGGCATTTTTTAAAATAATTTTTTCACGGATATTTCACGGATTGTTGTTTGGAGGAATTATTGCTTGATAGTAGTATATACATTAGGGTATGATTAGTTTGTGATATAGCACTTAGTATTTGGTGGGTAGTATTATATACATAATAGAGACTTTATATGAATATTGGCACTTTCAAGAGTGAAAGTTTTCTGTTTATTATGTAGTAAAGGAATTTAGGCTTTTTTAGAGTTAGGAGAAACAGTAATTACTATTATGTTACAAGGCCTTGCATTGGCTGTATGCAGAGTGTCAGCAGTTGCAGAGCCTGGGAACACATAGTGTTCCAGAACCCAGCAATCATACTCAATATTGTGCAGAAGTGGTTCCAAAATAGTCTCAGTAGTAATGACATAATCACATGGAGTGGTGCATGGAGCCTTCGCAAGGTGCCATGGAACACCAATACTGGGGGGGCTTTTATTTTGCCAGTTGAACACCAATGCTGACCGGTTCTGTGGAAGCTTGTATTCCTCTCACTGAAGACATATACTGGTGTAAGTTTCACCTTTCCTTTTTTTCAAACAAGAAGAGAATGTTGCCTAACCTTTTCACATGGTGAAAAACATATTTTTGTTTTCTCAAAATTCATCAAATATTACATTCAAAACTTGGCCAGCCTGTTACACAGTGTGACCTTGCAAACAAAATTGCTTGTCATTCTAACACATAAATTAAAATATAACACTGTGATGTGCAGTAATGACCCTACAAAACAAGAAATAATTACTAAGTGATGTTAAAAACAAAATCTACCATATACAGAAAGCCATCAATAATCAGACACATTCTTCATCCCTTGAAGGAATGTGAGATATTAGTGCATTGCATCTGCTTCATAGAGAAAGTATTTGAATAGACATTTCAAAGCATAGAAAGCTGGCATGAAGCAGTCTACAGTGTAATTCAATGGAACTGCTGAACAGGAAGGCAACTAGCAGTGTCGTTAAAGTTTATAAAATGATACAAAAAACCTAGATCAATAAAAACAACAAAGCTGGATCAGGAACCTATAACCCTCTATTTTTTTAAATCAGCTCCTTCTGTATTGATTACTTCCCAAGTTGTTCATTAGATGTAATCAGCACGTCTTTCTTACCGATAAATAGTTCTGTAGCCAGTGAAGGTTGGATTTTCATATTAAAAAGACTCTAGCCAATATATCTGCGGGTTAAAGACCCTGTGCTGCAAACAAAAATCAAAATCAGTTAGTCTCATTTTCTGACAGTAAATCTGGAGTTTATTTTGGCTTGTAAATGCAAAATCTGCCACTTAGCATTTAGAATAAATGCTATCTAACCTATTGCAAGAAAAACATCCCATGTTGGGAACCCATACAGCTATAACCATTACTTCTACTGCATAATGCACATATGTGGGTCCAGACTTTATCTTCAAGTGTGCGTAGGTTTGTAAATTGTAAATTTGGATTAAAATTCCTTTGACCATCAAACCCACATGAAGAATGTTCATACCCAGAGAAGATTTTAAACTAAATGATCAATTATATTTTAATTCTGTAGTCCAAGCAGATACAAAAACACAAGTTAGCGCAGCTCATTATACATTACTAAATAATAAAAATGTTTTTAATGCAATAACAGAGTTTGACTTGATATTAGCTCTCTGTGAAGCAGCTTTTAGCCTGGGAGAGAACAGAGCAGGACTGGCGCAGATCAGCTGTATAACTGCTGTTGCCCTTTCTCTATCCAGTCAGAAGACTATGGGGCATAGATAGGACACCACTGTATTCCTTATGAATAAGTGATGTCATCCACCTGACTGTGCTGTGCTGTGTGTGAAGGTGGTGTAGATCTCAGGGATAGATAGACAGAAACACCAATCCTTTGGCAGGTAGAACGCTTTGGCAGGTAGAAAGCTTCCATATACAGTATGAACTTCGAACAGGGACAATTTAAAGAGCGGTATCTTACCGCATCTGAGTATGGGGTAAGATACCACTCACTTACTAAAATACCACATGAGTTATGTTATTAAGTCATGCGGTATTTTAGTAGTGAAACATTCATTCCTGTTTCAGCTGTCATTGTCAAAAGAATGGTCGGTATTGCCCGGCAATTGAAAAAAAAACAAGACACAAAAATGGCATGGGATCCCCCCCCCCATCCAGACCAAGCCCTTCAGGTTTGGTATGGATTTTGAGGGGAAACTCCCCATGCCACAATTTAAAAAAAAATGGCATGGGGGTCCCTCCCAAAATCAATACCAGAGCTTTATCCAAGCATGCAGCCCGGCAGGTCAGGAAAGTGAGTGCCCCCCCCTCCTGAACCATACCAAGCCACATACCCTCAACATGGGGGGGTGCTTTGGGCAGGGGGTGATCCCCCTCAAAGCACCTTGTCCCCATGTTGATGAAACCAATCAACAAACCAAAATGCACAGAAACCAATCAGCTTCCAGGTTTTATTGTCAAAGCTTAATTGAACAAGCTGAAGTTAGAAGCTGATTGACTACCATGCACAGCTGCACCAGATTTTGCACTTTCTAGTTTTGGTAAATCAACCTCTATGCAACACAGCTGTTATTAGATTTCATTGTTAACATGATACACACAGACATGCATACATTGTGACCACTCATACTAATACATGTCATCCAAACAAACCAAAAATGTATCATACTAGATAGAAACTATAATGCAGGTTGTAATACAAGCTGGAAAGAAAAAAAAGAAATCCAACTCTAACTGAAACTGCTTAATTTGTATCAATGTTATTATTAGTAATATATGCTGCTTCCAAAGTCTTTAGCTCTGCCCATATTACTGTTTTGTTTATTTTGCTCTTATTGTCTACCCAAAATTTATGAGCTGATCCTAATCCTCCTGCTCTTTTGTTGTCTCTTATAGTCCTCCTTTGGTGTGAGAAGTTTACCCTGCTAGCCATGTGTTTCTCCTCTGCCTTCCTTATTGATTAATTGGCAATACCCCCACCCAACTCAGTATACATTTAGGCCTTCTTTAGAGGATGCAAAGGCAGGGGTTAGCACAAACAGGTGTAGCATTGGCAAATATCATCTTGGATAAAGCATTAATATAGGATTAAGTATTGAGTATTGCACTTCAGATCTGCACTTCAATGAATGCACAAAGCGAGAATCCATGGCAGACAACTAAAAAATACTAAACAGACTGCAGGTGGCCTGTTTCCCCATCCAGCTTTTTCATCTCACCCAGTCTTATTCTTAATCTCACCACTCATTATATCCTGTTAATTCTGAACCCACATACTTAGGAAACCTCCAGGAGATCTAGAGACATCTCGCCAAATCTTGCGCTGCCATCACTTTTCTTTGACCAAAACAAACGGCACCCCCTATCCTCTAATAGCGCCCGCAATCCACCCAATCTGGTTTCTTTTCCTCTTCTTCCTTGTACCAGGAAAAGTCCTGTGCCCTTTGGAATACCCACTATGTAACAAACTCACCTCTGTTCATGACCTTTTTTATCACAAACTGCTTTAACCTTCTTGCAATTACTGAAACCTGGCTGCATGAATATGACTTTCCCTCTTTTGCTGCACTCTCTCATGGTGGCCTCCTCTGGACTCACTCTCCCAGGCTTAGTGGATGGCAGAAGGTGGAGTGGGAATCCTCCTATCCCCTCAAAGCACTTTTCAGGTCCTTCATTCACCTACCTCTCTGTCTCTCTCCTCATTTCAAGCTCACTGTATTCATCTATTCTCTCAGTTTCTTTGAGAATTGCTGTGATCTATTGGCCTCCTTGACCGGTATCAAGCTTCCTTGATGACTTCTCTGCCTGGATACCCTACTTTCTCTCTTCTGAAACTCCCACAATCATTCTCCATGACTTCAAAATCCCTGTTAATCCTAACCTAACTGCTACTTTAAAACTTCTGAGCCTAACCTCCTCTTTTGACCTAAAACAATGGACACACACGTCTACTCATTCTAATGGCAACTGCCTTGACCTTGTATTCTCCTACCTATGCACTCCTTGCATCCTCACCAACATTCCTTTTCTTCTCTCTAAACACTCCCTTATTAGCTTCACTCTCTCCTTGGCTTCCTCCTCCTTGCCTTCCAACTATCTAATAGTTACCTTCAGAAACCTTCGCCATCTTAACCCTTCTCTTCTTTTTTCTGCAGCAGATTGTCTCTATGGCAAAATCTCAGCACTGTTCTGCCCAAACCTGGCCACTTCTGTCTTCAGCAGCTCATTATCATCCACCCTGGACACATTGCCCTCCCTCACTACACACAGAATCAGGCTCAGACTGTTGCAACCCTGGCAAACAGACAATAACAGATGCCTCAAAAAACATAGACTTGATCCTGAGCACCTGTGGCATAAGACTAAGTCCCAGCAAGACTTTGATCAATATAAATCTGCCCTCCAAAAATGCAATTCCTGCCTCTAAACTGCCAAACAGACCTATTTTCTCACTTTCATTAACACCCTCTCATGCAGTCCCCATCAACTCTTTTGCACTATTAACTCTCCACTTCGTCCTTCATTACCTCCACCCACTAACTTACTCACTGCCCAGGAGATCGCTAATCACTTCAAAAATAAGATTGATACAATTCATGATGAGATTTCCACTGTACAGGTATCTCCCTCACCTTACACTCCTTGATCACCTATGTGGTCAATACTTCCCTTGTTTAACCCAGCTACTATTGAGGAGGTCATTAAACTTTTTTTTTAACGCCCACCTAACCATCTGTCCCCTGGACCCTGTTCCCTTACAAATACTACAGTCACCCTCTGGCTCTAGCTTATATTCTTTAAATCATATGTTCAATCTCTCTCTTTCTACTGGCAACTTCCTCAACCCTCTAAAACATGCACTAGTCACCCCCATACTTAAAAAGGCCTCACTGGACCGCACTAATCTTAACAACCTAAGACCCATCTCCTTACTCCCTTTTGCCTCCAAACTCCTTGAATGTCTATTCAACAACAGGTTGAGCAGCCACCTCACTGAGAATGACCTTCTTGATCCTCTTTAGTCTGGATTTCACCTGCAACACTCCAAAGAAACTGCTCTCCTAAAACTCACAAATTATTTACTAACAGCTAAAAAAAATGATCACTATTTCATACTCCTATTCTTGGACCACTCTGCTGCCTTTGACAGCTCCTCCTCCTCAAAAAACTCTATTTCCTTGGCTTCTGTGACTGTACTCTCTGTTGGTTCTCATCTTACCTATCTCACCACACCTTCAGTGTCACTTACAACTCTACTTCCTCTTGTCCTATTCCTCTTACCATCGGGGTCCCCCAAATTTCTGTCCTTGGACCTCTCCTATTCTTGATCTACACCTCTTTCCAGCTAATAGCTTCCCGTGGTTTCCAATGCCATTTCTATACTGATGACACACAAATCTATCTCTCTACCCCTCAAGCCCACCCCATCAATTTCCTCATGTATCATTGATTTACTAACAGATATCAAACTGGACGTCGCACCACTTCCTCAAACTTAATCTATCCAAAACCGAGCTTATAATATTTCCTCCCCCATGTGCCTAATTTCTCAGTCAAGATCAATGGCACAACTATCAACCTGTCCCTGCATGCCAGGGTGCTAGGTGTATAAATCCTGTATAATAATATAATAATGACATGAAAATAGGGTGTGCAGCGCTATACAAATAAAACACACTATCTAAAGTATGGCAAAATATGACCGAAATGGAAAAGTCCTATAAACTGAATGTTAAACAGTCCAAGGTGGTAAAATGTCAGTCCAAAAGGTATACTCCAGTGATGGAGTATAAATAACTTCAATCCAAATGGGTATATTCCAGCATCCTAACATGAAGGTGTAGAAAAATTGCCCACTCACCGGAAGTGCAATTTAATGTGCACATAGAAATTCCATGAAGCCGGAGGTCCCATGAAGGAATAGCTTGATGATAAAGGTGCCCTCTGGTGGTAGATGGGGTGACGGCTGCCAGAGAAGTTGATCTGGACCAATATCCCAAATTGTCCTGCCTGGGTGGACTCCTAGAATGCTGGGCTGAGATGTGGAGGCTCAGTGCCAGGTGATAGAGATGAAAACGCTCATGGTGTAGTATTATAAAAAGTATTTAATGAGTATATATCATTATGATAAAACAGTAAAACGTACAGGGTTAGAGTACCAGTATAGGTATAGTGTAAACGAGCTCTATAAATGCACTGACCAGTGAATACAAATGATGGCCACCGGACCTCCTGATCCGGTGGCGTAACGTCAAGGCGTGCAGAGGCTCCTCCTAGACGCGCTTCGTGTAATAACACGTCTCCTGTAGGGGTGATGTCATGGCATCACCCCTACAGGAGACGTGTTATTACACGAAGCGCGTCTAGGAGGAGCCTCTGCACGCCTTGACGTTACGCCACCGGATCAGGAGGTCCGGTGGCCATCATTTGTATTCACTGGTCAGTGCATTTATAGAGCTCGTTTACACTATACCTATACTGGTACTCTAACCCTGTACGTTTTACTGTTTTATCATAATGATATATACTCATTAAATACTTTTTATAATACTACACCATGAGCGTTTTCATCTCTATCACCTGGCACTGAGCCTCCACATCTCAGCCCAGCATTCTAGGAGTCCACCCAGGCAGGACAATTTGGGATATTGGTCCAGATCAACTTCTCTGGCAGCCGTCACCCCATCTACCACCAGAGGGCACCTTTATCATCAAGCTATTCCTTCATGGGACCTCCGGCTTCATGGAATTTCTATGTGCACATTAAATTGCACTTCCGGTGAGTGGGCAATTTTTCTACACCTTCATGTTAGGATGCTGGAATATACCCATTTGGATTGAAGTTATTTATACTCCATCACTGGAGTATACCTTTTGGACTGACATTTTACCACCTTGGACTGTTTAACATTCAGTTTATAGGACTTTTCCATTTCGGTCATATTTTGCCATACTTTAGATAGTGTGTTTTATTTGTATAGCGCTGCACACCCTATTTTCATGTCATTTTCCTAGAAAGGCTTTGTGGTTCCTTTTTGTGCATCAGCAGCTTCTTATTGGTGCGCTCGCTATCTCACACATTTATACTCTAATAATATAATAATAATGGTATAAACTACATCATGGGATTGATATATATATATATATATATAATCCCTAATGGGGAACACTTCTCCAGTAGCTGTTTCAGGTATTTCCTTTCTTTTTACATGGAACCTACAGTATTTACAGGTGTTGATAACACATCTATAAGTTATTATTGCCAGTGGACATGACTGTTACAGCAATATAGCCTACAATAGACAGCAAACTAAATGCTGTACTAAAATGTACTGTATCTCTTCTAACCTACAATCCCCTTGTTACAAGCCCTGTTCTTTGGAATCACCTTGAATTGCACCCCGTTGACAGTCTTCAGACCAAGCATTAAAGGAACAACAAACAGTCTTTACTGAAGTAGTGCAAACATACAGGAACAGTTTTTGTTGTAAGAGATTCACATGCATTCCTGTACAAAGGTTCTGTAATGCCCAATGGGTATTAATACCTGAGTAGAGGCAAAGTCTTTAAAGTAGTCCATTAAAGGCAAGAGTCCATTAAGGCAAATAAGCCACAAGAGGCACAAAGTAATCCCTTTAAAGTCCATGACTGGCAATAATCCTTAAAGGCAGTAAGTCCACAATAGTTATCAAAAAGTTCAACAGGAGTTCCCAGGTTCCCAGCTCCTCTGGGAACCTCAACTGCCCCCCCAACTGGGGCACAGTTCGCCAACAGAACAGCCTACATTAAGCAGCCTCCCTGCCTAAGGCAGTGGATCTCAGAGTTTTGGCATGAAAACTTGAACAGCAGCGTTAACCCCTTCCTCTTGGATCCATCCACCTAGCAGGTCATCCCAAAGATATAGTGCACACATACATATTGTAACATTTTTAGTAGAAAGACAAGAGACTTGATGCAGATAATTGCAGAACATAAGTCAACACAAAAAGAAACCTCAACCCATTGAAAGCACCTGCTTACATAGTCCTAAAGTAAATCAACGCCACTCAATTTATACATTTTGCCATAAATGTAGCATTTACTGACCGGAGTTTTACTGACCGGAGTTTTAAGTTTTTATTGTTTGCAAACATGCCTTTGTGGGGAGAGCATATTTACTTTTTGCCTACAGATTCCCACCTTATTTATAGCAGAAAACAGCCTTCAACAGACCCATCACTTCAACCTGATCTAGTGTTTTTTGATTAGCATAGTTTGGCAAAACTTTGTCATATGTTGGAGATCCTATCTTCCTCGAAGTGGTGTCCAGAATATAAATGGTTATCCTTGGATGTCACTTCGCTTTACACATCCATCGAACATCAATATGGCATGTTTGCCATCAAACACTTTTTGGACAATAGTGACATACCTCCCATTCAAGTAGCTTTCCTACAAAAAGCCATCCATTATACCCTCACACATACTTACTTCTCCTTTCAAGGGAACTTCTACAGACAAATTAGAGGCACGGCTATGGGAGCCAGATTTGCCCCCAGCTATGCAAACCTCTTCATGGGGTATTGGGAGGAGGAATCAATATGGAACAACAACCCATATCGGGGCAATCTGGCCCTGTACGCCAGATATATAGACGATATCTTAATCATCTGGCAAGGGTCAGACGAGGATCTGGATGGGTTTCTTGCACACTGACAAAATAACCCCTTTGGAATCGGCTTCACACATGTGGTGGATGCCAACAGTCTGGTATTCCTAGATCTTGAACTACGGACAGACTCTGATGGCAACATCTGCTCTAAAACGCATTTTAAGCCTAGCGCAGGCAATTCCTACTTGCACGCTAGTAGCCATCACCACCCCAAATGGATCCGTAATGTCCCTTTTGGTCAGTACTGCAGGTTAAGGAGAACATGCACCACCAGAGGTGATTATGAGGAACAGAGCGCCATCTTGAGGACCAAGTTCCTTGAAAAAGGCTACAGTGAGGTCCACATCGAGGAAGCATACCAGAAGTATTGGGGCCAATATGAAGAGAGTCCACTGCATATACCACACACAGCTGCCAAAAAAGCCACTAAAGACCCCAACAACAGATTTAATAACCAGGTCAGGTTTTGCACCAGGTTCAATACTAAAGCCTTCGACATACAGCGCAGCATCCAAAAGCATTGGAAAATTCTTAAGCAGGACCCAGTTCTTGGTCAGAGCCTTGCCCCCAGACCCGAAATTGTGTTCAGGAAACCTAGGGATCTCAGGAGTCACATAGCACCCAGTAGAATTAAGAAGCCTCTTACTGGTGCCAGTAATACGATCAATCCTTGGTCTGCCCTGTTTGATCAAAGGGGCAGTTTCAAATGCGGTGTGAGCAGTTGTGGAACCTGCAAATACATGTGCCACAGAAAGAAAGAGGTGGCTGGCACCAATGGCCGTACATATAAGATTAAGCAGTTCATCAACTGTGGCACTTCTTTTGTGATCTATGGGCTCATCTGTCCCTGTGGCCTCCTATATGTTGGCCGAACAATGCGCCCCTTGAGGGTCAGGTTTGGCGAACACAAATGTAACATCATTAATTACAAGGAGAGCAATAAAGGCAAAAACAAATATTCCGTACCACGGCACTTTCAGGAGGCACACAGTGGTGATCCATCAGGCATGAAAGTATTTGGGATTGAATCCATCACAGGAGATTCAGATGGTGGAAGAAAATTCCAAAGACTATGTAAGAGGGAGACCTACTGGATCTTTACTCTGGGTTCCCTCTCACCCACTGGGCTTAATGAAGATCTTGAGATACGTGGGGTCATCCACTGACTCCCCGTTATGCATAGGTACCTTCTGCTGAGCTGCACATGTTCCCTAGAGTCCTACTCTCATCCTTCTTGTCTCTCTCCCAAACCCCCTCCTTTTTTTTTCTCTCTCTCTCTCCCCCCCTCTTTAGTGCTAGTTCCCTCATTTCCCTTGTGACCTGTAGTGGGTACACCATCCACTACAGATGTATGCTTTAGATATATTCATTTTCATCAGCTATGATTACTATAGTATCATCAGTATAGCTACCATTACCCTGCATCCTTACACATTAGGTTGCTCACTTCATATTTATTGTGTCACCCTTAGGCGCTTGCGTATGACCGCATTCCCATGCGCTTGTGTCTATGGGTCATTCATTGGTCACCTATTTTTTCATTCAGTTTCCATATGTGTGTGTGGGTTTATGTATGTATGTATAAACATGTTTTTTACTAAAAAGCAGTTGCTCATGTGGACGTGTTACACACACATGTGCGCACGCATGTTGTCCAGTGAGCTCTCTTCGAGCACTGCTTTCTCATCCTGCAAGTGCTTGTTCCATAACGCCTTTGACATTTTTATATAATTCTTATATATAACACATATATACATCTTTTATACATTTGTTATATAATTATGAATTTTAATTTTTTTTTTTATTATAATTTTTTTTTCTTTTCCTATATATTTATATTTCTTATGCTTCCATGTCTATGCATACACACATATACCATACACTATACCAATTTTACCAGATATTATACTATATTGTAACAATACTTATTTAATTATATTTTATTTAAACTTTGTGAGCCATATTAAGAAGTTTTTGTAACGTTTTATATCAACATTTATGTTTTACTAGTGATTTATCTCCTTTGTTCTTGTATATAGTATTGCATATGCATATCCATCCATGGTGCATTACATTGCCACACATGCCTACGTCTCATCATATGACTATACTGGAATGATAGCACACACCCTGTGGGCTGCATCTCTATGAATTAATAAGTGTCTCTGCTGGGTTTCAGATCAACTCTCTATATTAAATCCATGTCCCATGGTTGTCTATGGCAAGCAGAGCACTAGGCAGCTTCGTAGCGTTGCTCATCCACCCATCCATTTATTTAAAGGCGAGCAGTGCAGTGCATCACCAGGGAAGGATTTTTATTATTTTTTATATATGTGTAACTTTCCATTTATTTATTTTTCACTGTGCACACTTCTTATGGTTCATATGATTTTATGATTGTCACTAGTTTCAATGGTTTTATTTATACACATATATATATATATATTTGTATAGACCTTTCGTGTTTACTTACACCATGTCGATTGCCCCTGTGACTCCTCCACCTGCACAGGGGAGTGTCCAGGACGGCCCATGTGACCTTTGGTTTAACTAGTAGTGAGCATATAAAAGAGGGAGCAGACATTTGGTCAGTTGGCTCTGAGGAAGGGGCAAGTCCTCGAAACGCGTCAGCCTTTTGGATGTCTAAACTCCCTATTGCGGACTGTTACTCAGCGCGGTGTTGACCCAGCTGTTCTTTTATGATGTGCCCTGACTATATTGTCGTTTGTGAGTACAACACCTACTTTATTTTTTATTAAACATTTTTTATGGTAATGCACTAGGCCTGTGCGCCCTCTGTTTATTCTTTCCTCATCCCAAAGATATAGTGCACACATACATATTGTAACATTTTTAGTAGAAAGACAAGAGACTTGATGCAGATAATTGCAGAACATAAGTCAACACAAAAAGAAACCTCAACCCATTGAAAGCACCTGCTTACATAGTCCTAAAGTAAATCAACGCCACTCAATTTATACATTTTGCCATAAATGTAGCATTTACTGACCGGAGTTTTAAGTTTTTATTGTTTGCAAACATGCCTTTGTGGGGAGAGCATATTTACTTTTTGCCTACAGATTCCCACCTTATTTATAGCAGAAAACAGCCTTCAACAGACCCATCACTTCAACCTGATCTAGTGTTTTTTGATTAGCATAGTTTGGCAAAACTTTGTCTAACATCAGCTAAGGCATTGCTTTCAAAGCAGAGTTGAAAATGCTGAACACGATTCTACCTTTATATGACATCCTCAACCTCCCCAAATTTACAATTCTTTTAACTTTATTCAGAAATGTGCTTGTACCTGTGACTGACATTGGGTAAGCCTAGAATCAATATCTTTAAGTCTCAGACTCCTGAACTCCAGCAGAACCTCTCCCATTGTAGATGCTTGGTATTCTTATACAGTTGTGGCCAAAATTATTCAACCCCCAATGCTGTAAAGGGGTTTAGGGACTATAGTGTACATTTGGAATTGTATTCAGAATCAAATCCTACAAGGACGTTGTAACTACCCAAATGCAACTAAAATGACATCAATTGTTTATGTAATACAGTAGTAAATGGTTCTTATGTGGTTTCTTCATTGCCACAATTATTCAACCCCTTAAAGACTACCACTCTGAAGAACAGAGGTTCATACAGGTGCTTTCCATCAGGTATTGAAAACACCTGTGGATGTCACCGAGCAGCAATCAAGCATAATAAGCACCAATTAGGCAGCTTTAAAATGACTGTGATACTCAGCTCCTTCTAGACATTTACTGGTGTGGTTACAAACATGGTGAAGGCAAGAGAATGGTCCAGGAAGACAAGAGAAGAGGTGATTTCTCTTCACAGGAAGGGCAATGGCTATAAGAAGATTGCAAAGATGTTAAACATACCAAGAGACACCTTAGGAAGCATCATTCGCAAATTCAAGGCAAAGGGCACTGTTGAAACGCTACCTGGTCGTGGCAGAAAGAAGATGCTGACTTCGACTGCTGTGCGCTACCTGAAGCGTAGAGTGGAGAGAAGTCCCCGTGTGACTGCTGAGGAACTGAGAAAAGATTTGTCAGATGTGGGTACAGAAGTTTCAGCCCAGACAATAAGACGCACACTGCGTAATGAAGGCCTCCGTGCCAGAACTCCCAGGCGTACCCCCTTGCTGTCTCCAAAGAATAAGAAGAGTCGACTGCAGTATGCCAAAAGCCATGTGGACAAACCACAAAAGTTGTGGGATAGTGTTCTGTGGACTGATGAAACAAAATTAGAACTGTTTGGGCCCATGGATCAACGCTATGTTTGGAGGAGGAAGAACAAGGCCTATGATGAAAAGAACACCTTGCCTACTGTGAAGCATGGTGGAGGGTCAATCATGCTTTGGGGCTGTTTTGCTTCTGCAGGTACAGGGAAGCTTCAGCGTGTGCAAGGTACCATGAATTCTCTTCAGTACCAGGAGATATTGGATGGAAACGTGATGCAGTCCGTCACACACCTGAGGCTTGGGAGACGTTGGACCTTTCAACAGGACAATGATCCCAAGCATACCTCCAAGTCCACTAGAGCATGGTTGCAGAGGAAAGGCTGGAACATTTTGGAGTGGCCATCGCAGTCACCAGACTTAAATCCGATTGAGAACCTCTGGTGGGACTTAAAGAAAGCAGTTGCAGTGCGCAAGCCTAAGAATGTGACTGAACTGGAGGCCTTTGCCCATGAAGAATGGGCGAAGATACCCGTAGATCGCTGCAAGACACTTGTGTCAAGCTATGCTTCACGTTTAAAAGCTGTTATAACTGTAAAAGGATGCTGTACTAAGTACTAAGATTGAATGTCACTTGGGGGTTGAATAAAACTGATAATGCTGTGAGCACAGAAAAGACATTTGTGGTTATTTCATTATAACTGTTATGTTATATTTGTCTGACCTACAAGTGCCTCTTTAATGTAAATGTAAGCAAGATGACTGAATGATCAAAAGCAATGTCAAACTGGCCAAAACACTCAATTTCAGTGGGGGTTGAATAATTTTGGCCACAACTGTATAATATATTAGTGTCACACAACCCTGAGGCTCCTTCACCTTTGCTGTGCAAAAAGACTGCTGTTTTCTGCTCCTCTAGGTCTTTATACAGAAGTTAAATATGTCTGTAATTTCTGTTATCATGCCCACCAGTTTCCAGTGAGATTTCCAAAAAATATCACAGGATTTTGAGTTGTCATATTTTCTGTGTGTAAGTATTCTTTCTAATAAACAGTTTTACAGTTTGGTCCTTTACTTGCTTTGTTTAGTCATATAGTCAGGGGCCTGGCTACAGAAAATAGTATCTATGGTAAACACCCTGTCTAAAACTCTGATACCTGTATTTTAGAAACAAATTACAATTATTGATGCAAATTGGTCTATGATGTTAGAGCTGCTAGGTAGACATGTAAACAATTTGTTTTGTTTCAGATGGATTCGTTAAGGTAACAATTTTTTTCATTACATTCGGTAAATTCAGATGATTCATTTTCATAATTAGTTTAATTTTGTTTTGTTTCTTTCAATTGGATTTGAATTTTCAGAAGTATTCAAATTCATATTGAATCAAAAATATTGAATTGATTAAAATTTGAATAGAAGATCCAAATTTTAGTTTGGTGTTTTTAAATATACTGTTTACATACTTATGATTTTATCAGATAAAAAGAAGTTTTCACAACATGAAAGCCTCCATTATGGCCCCCACAGAATATGTTACATGAAATTATATGTAAATTATCATCATTATCTCATACTGTGTACAAATTGTGGAGCTACAAGAGTATCAACATGTGCTGGACCCCAAACGCCTTGATGCTATTCATGAAATACCAGTAAATTCTTCTATAGGAATTTATAGTGGCAACTTTGTGAGATGTATAAAAATTTAAGTACAAGTCTATTACTAACATGAAACTTCTGTGATTGAAGATAACATCTTTTTGTATACCTTAAGAGACACATGCATAAAAATTATGTGAGTATATTCATGAAAAGCATATTATTCCTTAACTTATGCACACCATCCACTGCCCCCAGAACAAGGTTGGGGACTTCGATCGACTTGGGTACAACCAGCATGTCGGATTTTTCATTCAATTATTGCCAGCGGCTATAGCCACTAGTAATAATCATTGGGTGTTCTCCCAGCAGGAACGGCTCCTCGTACCCCCCACCAGAAGAACACAATAGCTCTGCAGGAGGGAATCCAGCAATTTTCCTTCCTGCAACCCATGATTGGCCCACGATATGGCCAACTTAAACCTTTAATAAAAGGATTGAAACAACATTAAAAAATTAAGGGTCCTAGGTTATAGGGCATATACGTTTATTCAGAATATGTGAAGTGTTTTTTTTTTTTTAAATGGCTGAACTGGATGGGCTTTTGTCTTTTTTCAGCCAGACTAACTATGTAACTCACTTAGAGCTGGGTTGTTAAGCTAGTTCCTGGCCCAGGTGCTCAACACAGACCACATATAGAGGGTCTGAAACCCCCATTTCCCTGGCCTGTTTCTACTCTGACTCCTCTTCAAATGCAAGCTGTTGTAGGGTCCTGCTTATTTCATGATTCAGGCTAAGGCTCTGAGGTTATCCCATACATCTGTGCCCATGTGACTTAGGGGCCCTGGCGCATAACACAATATAAGGGGTCTTCAAGAGGGTACACCTCAGTCCTGTCAGCAATCACCAGCAACTAAGTCAACCAGGTTTGCACTCAACACAATAGTTTAGAATTTCTTCCCCCGGTATTGGCTGTGCATCCCGACTTCCAGAGGCACATAACTCTCCCTATTTTGCATTCACAGTCAGTAACAAGGCTCCCAATGGGTACTATAAATTTTACTTAACAGCCCTTGGGCTATTCACAGACTTAAAGTGGTGTTATGTCCATTACAGATCCATATGATTGGAAACAACAAATCCTAAGGAAGGTGACATAGCATCTGGATACTGGTCCAAAATATGGTATCAGAGTCCCAATAGTACTGCTCAAGAGGGGCTACTGTGCTGTTCACCTACTCATAAGGGTTCTATGTACATTTCTTCTTCAGGTCCCAGACCTTCTATCAACTCCCGCAAGGGGAAGGGCACCTCTTCTATGTCTGATACATAACTGCCCTCTCTTCCCAGATATGGACCCTACAAGAGCTCCTACTTAATCTTATAGTCAAAGGGCAGAACATTAACGTCTTAATATCTTGACTATCCAAAGTATGTTTATAAATGTCATGACATACAATTAGTTAGAGTAAGTTCACGGCACCAGCGAGCTGAAGGTGTTCCCTCCCTGCCCAGGGTGGTTCCAGCGCTCTCTTGTTCCTCCTGAGATTTCAAGAATGTGGTAAATATATCTTGCATTGATCAGGGAACATCAGTGCTGGATTAAACTCTGTGTAGGCCCCCTAGGCAGTCAGAACCTTGCCTCCCCCCACACGTAGTGTGCACATCAGCCACTAGATGGGAATGACCACCACTACTGTGTATTATACTTACATAGGTTGCACCAAACTTTTTTACAAACTGACAGCTGAAAAAAGATGAACTTTGAAGAAACAACTCATAATGTGAACCTGATGTCTATGATTTATGTACTTTATGTTCTTATTTGGTACATTACATTAACTAGTTCCCGTCAGGCTTATAGTCAAATGTCGGCAGTTCGCATGAGATTTGTACACGGTGGAGGGCTTTCATTCATGCCATCAATTGTGTACTATTGTGTTGATCTCTGTAGTTGATCACAGTGATCACATGGTGTAGACAATGCCAATCATAGCCCACCTGCGCCATGTGGTTAGCTGTGGTCAGTCACAGCTGGCAACAATAATAAATACTGACTGAATCAGTTAATCAGTTTCAGTCAGTAAAAATAGTTTCTTACATTAGTGAAATTCCCTGGTATAAGCAATCATAATGTGAAAAATAAAATCCTGATCACTTCCCCAGGGAAGTACAATGTTACTATGGTAACATTATATTGCACTGGTCACAGTGTGTTAACTACTTCCCGCCCGGCCTATAGTAATATGAGGGCCGGGCGAACCTCTCATCCCTCCGGGAGGGCATCATATGACGTCCTTCCCAGATCGCGTCTTGCGTGTGCCTGCATGGCCGCGCTGTGGCGAAATCTGTCACCGGCTGTGTACCTTGGACACGGCTGATGACAGATCTGCGTACCGGCCCAGTTGCCATTACCATGTGACCTGCTGTGACCAATCACAGCAGATCACATGACAGTTGTATAAAATGGATGGCTTCCTTTCATGCCATCCATTGTATACAAGTGTGTCTAGCTGTGAATGGTCACAGTGATCACATGCACAGACTGGGCCAATCACAGCCCATCCGTGTCATGTGGTTAGCCGTGGCCAATCACAGATAATCACAACACAAAAACCTGAATGAATTGATTTCATTCAGTTAAAGAAATTCTTTGCTATAAGCAATCAAATTGTGTAAAAAAAAAAAAACACTGATCACTTCCCCAAAGTAGTACAATGTTACTATGGTAACATTATACTACTTTGGTCATAGTCTAATATGAAAAAAATATATAAAATAAAAAGAAAAAATGCAATAAAAAATTGAAAAACAATTATACATTTTTTTTCTTACTGTCACCAGTCAGTGTCCCTGATCATTTCCACAGCAGTTATATGATGATGCTGTGCTGCACTGGTGACAGTATGTAAAAAAATTGTGAAAATAATTTTTTTAATTTCTTCATTTTCTGAAAAATTATGTAATTATAATTACAACTTCAAAAAACTCGCCATGCCTCTCATGAAATATTTTGGACTGTCTACTTTGCAAAAAAGGAGTCATTTGGGGGATATCTGTACTGTTCTGACATTTTTGGGCCTCAAGAAATTAGATTGGCTGTCAGTACTTCAGGATTGATCAATTTTCAGATATGTCCCATAGTTTGTGAACTCTATAACTTTCCTACAGACTAAATACTATACACTGATTTGGGTTATTTTCACCAAAGATATGTAGCAGAATACATCTTGGCCTATATTTATGAAGAACAATTATTTTTTGCAAACTTTTATGCAAACAGAAACAAAGAAACGTGGTTATTTTTTCAAAATGTTTGGTCTTTTTTTGTTAATTTAGCAAAAACTAAAAACCCCAGTGGTGATAAAATACCACCAAAAGAAAGCTCTAGTTGTGTGAACAAAGTGATAAAATTTTAGTTTGGGTACAGTGTTGCATGACCACGCAATTCTCATTCAAAGTGCCCAGTATTGAAGTGGTTAAACAAAAATCGAGAAAAATAAATATAATCAAAAATAAAGAAATTTGACAAAATTAAAATTAAATTATTATTTTTTTAACATGCTGTCACCAGTCAGTGCCAGTTATACTGTATGCATAAATAGATCAGTGGTTCATATAGTGAACTTGGTGTAGAGCTACTCACCCTGAGGTCAACACAGAGGACAAGGGGGCACTCTTTACGTCTGGAGGAAAAGAAATGTAATCTCCGAACATGGAAAGGTTTCTTCACAGTGAGAGCTGTGAAAAAGTGGAATAGACTCCCTCAAGAGTTGGTTCTGGCCAGCTCAGTGGATTGCTTTAAAAAAAAAGGCCTGGATTCTTTCTTGGATGCAGAATATAACTTGATACTAACATTTATAGGTAAAGCTGATCCAGGGAATATCCGATTGTCTCTCGGGGGATCAGGGAATAAATTTTTTTTCCCAACAGGAGCAAATTGGATCATGCTTTGCTGTTTTTTTTTCCTTCCTCTGGATCACCTGTGGGTATAGGATTATAACTTTTTTTTTTTTTTAATAGTTGAACTGGATGGACTTTTGTCTTTTTCAGCCAGACTAACTATGTAACCTGACAACCCTGGCATCATACCTATTACTGGGTGGTGTGGTACCCCTATTCCATTGGCACACTTGATATAACATTACAAGTTCTGTACTGTACCGTACTGTACCTAATAACATGCAGTGTTAGGTTCTGAGACCATAGGATGACAGGCTTCCTGCACAATTATGCAATTTTGCTAATAACAGTGCATGTCTATACATACTGCATACTATGTCTCAACAGCACAAAAAGATATCATAATTACAATGGTAATGGCCAGAGATGAGCGAAGTATTCAAAAATTCGATTCGGCTGATTCGGCGAATTCGAGGAACAAAATTCTATTCGATGCGAATATATTCGCTGCGAATTTAACTTATAAAAAGGGTGTTTCTAGGCTTCAGAGAGCCTTTATATTAGTGCAGAACACTGTACCTTTAATTTAAATGCCCTTGGAGTCTGCTGGGGAAGAGAAATAATACTGTCAGTCAGTATGACATGCAGATGAGTGCCGTCGATCTTAGAATCACCGCACACTTCACTCATTTGGGCAGTCACGGGGCCAAAACCAGAGTGTGGAGCCACAGTGTGGCGGTGGAGGCAGCAGCAATGGGAGGCCATACAGCACCCTATGACAAAAATGGAACCCACCAGCAGTGTGAGGAGACCTGAAAGTGGCACATGGCAGAGTGTGGCGATGGAGACAGCAGCAATGGGAGGCCGTACAGGGACCCATGACACACTCTGGACCTGGCAGCAGCATGAGGAGGCGGTACAAGAGCCCATGACAGATTACGGGCCTGGCAGCAGCATGAGGAGTCGGTACGGGGGCCCATGGCAGATTACGGGCTTGGCAGCAGCAATGGGAGGCCATACAGCACCCTATGACAAAATGGAACCCACCAGCAGTGTGAGGAGACCTGAAAGTGGCACATGGCAGAGTGTGGCGATGGAGACAGCAGCAATGGGAGGCCGTACAGGGACCCATGAGACACTCTGGACCTGGCAGCAGCATGAGGAGGCGGTACGGGGGCCCATGGCAGATTACGGGCCTGGCAGCAGCAATGGGAGGCCCGTAATCTGCCAGCACCCTATGACAAAATGGACAGCACCAGCAGTGTGAGGAGACCTGAAAGTGGCACATGGCAGAGTGTGGCGATGGAGACAGCAGCAATGGGAGGCCGTACAGGGACCCATGAGAGACTCTGGACCTGGCAGCAGCATGAGGAGGCAGTACAGGGGCCCATGGCAGATTATGGGCCTGGCAGCAGCAATGGGAGGCCCGTAATCTGCCAGCACCCTATGACAAAATGGACAGCAAAAGCAGTGTGAGGAGACCTGAAAGTGGCACATGGCAGAGTGTGGCGATGGAGACAGCAGCAATGGGAGGCCGTACAGGGACCCATGAGAGACTCTGGACCTGGCAGCAGCATGAGGAGGCGGTACAGGGGCCCATGGCACATTACGGGCCTGGCAGCAGCAATGGGAGGCCCGTAATCTGCCAGCACCCTATGACAAAATGGACAGCAAAAGCAGTGTGAGGAGACCTGAAAGTGGCACATGGCAGAGTGTGGCGATGGAGACAGCAGCAATGGGAGGCCGTACAGGGACCCATGAGAGACTCTGGACCTGGCAGCAGCATGAGGAGGCGGTACAGGGGCCCATGGCACATTACGGGCCTGGCAGCAGCAATGGGAGGCCCGTAATCTGCCAGCACCCTATGACAAAATGGAACACACCAGCAGTGTGAGTTGACCTGAAAGTGGCACATGGCAGAGTGTGGCGATGGAGACAGCAGCAATGGGAGGCCGTAAAGGGACCCATGAGAGACTCTGGACCTGGCAGCAGCATGAGGAGGCGGTACAGGGGCCCATGGCAGATTACGGGCCTGGCAGCAGCAATGGGAGGCCCGTAATCTGCCAGCACCCTATGACAAAATGGAACACACCAGCAGTGTGAGGAGACCTGAAAGTGGCACATGGCAGAGTGTGGCGATGGAGACAGCAGCAATGGGAGGCCGTACAGGGACGCAAGAGAGACTCTGGACCTGGCAGCAGCATGAGGAGGCGGTACAGGGGCCCATGGCAGATTACGGGCCTGGCAGCAGCAATGGGAGGCCCGTAATCTGCCAGCACCCTATGACAAAATGGACAGCACCAGCAGTGTGAGGAGACCTGAAAGTGGCACATGGCAGAGTGTGGCGATGGAGACAGCAGCAATGGGAGGCCGTACAGGGACCCATGAGAGACTCTGGACCTGGCAGCAGCATGAGGAGGCGGTACAGGGGCCCATGGCAGATTACGGGCCTGGCAGCAGCAATGGGAGGCCCGTAATCTGCCAGCACCCTATGACAAAATGGACAGCAAAAGCAGTGTGAGGAGACCTGAAAGTGGCACATGGCAGAGTGTGGCGATGGAGACAGCAGCAATGGGAGCCCGTACAGGGACCCATGAGAGACTCTGGACCTGGCAGCAGCATGAGGAGGCGGTACAGGGGCCCATGGCACATTACGGGCCTGGCAGCAGCAATGGGAGGCCCGTAATCTGCCAGCACCCTATGACAAAATGGAACACACCAGCAGTGTGAGGAGACCTGAAAGTGGCACATGGCAGAGTGTGGCGATGGAGACAGCAGCAATGGGAGGCCGTACAGGGACCCAGGAGAGACTCTGGACCTGGCAGCAGCATGAGGAGGCGGTACAGGGGCCCATGGCAGATTACGGGCCTGGCAGCAGCAATGGGAGGCCCGTAATCTGCCAGCACCCTATGACAAAATGGAACACACCAGCAGTGTGAGGAGACCTGAAAGTGGCACATGGCAGACTGTGGCGATGCAGACAGCAGCAATGGGAGGCCGTACAGGGACCCATGAGAGACTCTGGACCTGGCAGCAGCATGAGGAGGCGGTACAGGGGCCCATGGCAGATTACGGGCCTGGCAGCAGCAATGGGAGGCCCGTAATCTGCCAGCACCCTATGACAAAATGGAACACACCAGCAGTGTGAGGAGACCTGAAAGTGGCACATGGCAGAGTGTGGCGATGGAGACAGCAGCAATGGGAGGCCGTACAGGGACCCATGAGAGACTCTGGACCTGGCAGCAGCATGAGGAGGCGGTACAGGGGCCCATGGCAGATTACGGGCCTGGCAGCAGCAATGGGAGGCCCGTAATCTGCCAGCACCCTATGACAAAATGGAACACACCAGCAGTGTGAGGAGACCTGAAAGTGGCACATGGCAGAGTGTGGCGATGGAGACAGCAGTAATGGGAGGCCGTACAGGGACCCATGAGAGACTCTGGACCTGGCAGCAGCATGAGGAGGCGGTACAGGGGCCCATGGCACATTACGGGCCTGGCAGCAGCAATGGGAGGCCCGTAATCTGCCAGCACCCTATGACAAAATGGAACACACCAGCAGTGTGAGGAGACCTGAAAGTGGCACATGGCAGAGTGTGGCGATGGAGACAGCAGCAATGGGAGGCCGTACAGGGACCCATGAGAGACTCTGGACCTGGCAGCAGCATGAGGAGGCGGTATAGGGGCCCATGGCAGATTACAGGCCTGGCAGCAGCAATGGAAGGCCCGTAATCTGCCAGCACCCTATGACAAAATGGAACACACCAGCAGTGTGAGGAGACCTGAAAGTGGCACATGGCAGAGTGTGGCGATGGAGACAGCAGCAATGGGAGGCCTTACAGGGACCCATGAGAGACTCTGGACCTGGCAGCAGCATGAGGAGGCGGTACAGGGGCCCATGGCAGATTACGGGCCTGGCAGCAGCAATGGGAGGCCCGTAATCTGCCAGCACCCTATGACAAAATGGAACACACCAGCAGTGTGAGGAGACCTGAAAGTGGCACATGGCAGAGTGTGGCGATGGAGACAGCAGCAATAGGAGGCCGTACAGGGACCCATGAGAGACTCTGGACCTGGCAGCAGCATGAGGAGGCGGTACAGGGGCCCATGGCAGATTACGGGCCTGGCAGCAGCAATGGGAGGCCCGTAATCTGCCAGCACCCTATGACAAAATGGAACACACCAGCAGTGTGAGGAGACCTGAAAGTGGCACATGGCAGAGTGTGGCGATGGAGACAGCAGCAATGGGAGGCCGTACAGGGACCCATGAGAGACTCTGGACCTGGCAGCAGCATGAGGAGGCGGTACAGGGGCCCATGGCAGATTACGGGCCTGGCAGCAGCAATGGGAGGCCCGTAATCTGCCAGCACCCTATGACAAAATGGAACACACCAGCAGTGTGAGGAGACCTGAAAGTGGCACATGGCAGAGTGTGGCGATGGAGACAGCAGCAATGGGAGGCCGTACAGGGACCCATGAGAGACTCTGGACCTGGCAGCAGCATGAGGAGGCGGTACAGGGGCCCATGGCAGATTACGGGCCTGGCAGCAGCAATGGGAGGCCCGTAATCTGCCAGCACCCTATGAAAAAATGGAACACACCAGCAGTGTGAGGAGACCTGAAAGTGGCACATGGCAGAGTGTGGCGATGGAGACAGCAGCAATGGGAGGCCGTACAGGGACCCATGAGAGACTCTGGACCTGGCAGCAGCATGAGGAGGCGGTACAGGGGCCCATGGCAGATTACAGGCCTGGCAGCAGCAATGGGAGGCCCGTAATCTGCCAGCACCCTATGACAAAATGGACAGCACCAGCAGTGTGAGGAGACCGGAAAGTGGCACATGGCAGAGTGTGGCGATGGAGACAGCAGCAATAGGAGGCCGTACAGGGACCCATGAGAGACTCTGGACCTGGCAGCAGCATGAGGAGGCGGTACAGGGGCCCATGGCAGATTACGGGCCTGGCAGCAGCAATGGGAGGCCCGTAATCTGCCAGCACCCTATGACAAAATGGACAGCACCAGCAGTGTGAGGAGACCTGAAAGTGGCACATGGCAGAGTGTGGCGATGGAGACAGCAGCAATGGGAGGCCGTACAGGGACCCATGAGAGACTCTGGACCTGGCAGCAGCATGAGGAGGCGGTACAGGGGCCCATGGCAGATTACAGGCCTGGCAGCAGCAATGGGAGGCCCGTAATCTGCCAGCACCCTATGACAAAATGGAACACACCAGCAGTGTGAGGAGACCTGAAAGTGGCACATGGCAGAGTGTGGCGATGGAGACAGCAGCAATGGGAGGCCGTACAGGGACCCATGAGAGACTCTGGACCTGGCAGCAGCATGAGGGGGCGGTACGGGGGCCCATGGCAGATTACGGGCCTGGCAGCAGCAATGGGAGGCCCGTAATCTGCCAGCACCCTATGACAAAATGGAACACACCAGCAGTGTGAGGAGACCTGAAAGTGGCACATGGCAGAGTGTGGCGATGGAGACAGCAGCAATGGGAGGCCGTACAGGGACCCATGAGAGACTCTGGACCTGGCAGCAGCATGAGGAGGCGGTACAGGGGCCCATGGCACATTACGGGCCTGGCAGCAGCAATGGGAGGCCCGTAATCTGCCAGCACCCTATGACAAAATGGAACACACAAGCAGTGTGAGGAGACCTGAAAGTGGCACATGGCAGAGTGTGGCGATGGAGACAGCAGCAATGGGAGGCCGTACAGGGACCCATGAGACACTCTGGACCTGGCAGCAGCATGAGGAGGCAGGCAGAACCGCCGTATCTTTATCACGGTTTTCCCAGGCCACCAAATGGCGACGCTGCATATGCTGACGCAACGCTGTAGTCCCAACATGGGCCCCCTGGCCACGCTTGACTTTCTGGCCACATAGTCGACATACGGCTACGTTTACTTCCACGGGCGGCTTGACAAAAATTTGCCACACCGCCGAGTAGGAAACTTTGCCCCCGCTACTCCTCACTGGCTGACTGCTACTTCCTCCGTGCACACCGGCACCACTACTGGCCGTGGTGGTAGGCTGCAGTGGAGCTGGTGCTCTACTCCGTGGCCGTTTGCCTCCACTGACACTGCTGCGACCCTGCTGCCTCCTGGGCAACCCACCGACTGTTTTGCTCGCTGCCAAGCTGGCACCCTCTTCTCCTGATGATGCGGAAGCAATAGCCTGATGACGACGAGGCTGCCAAGTGCGATCAGCCTCATCATCATCAATTAGGGTCTCCGCCTCACTACTAGCCCCCTCGGCTGCGTGTGGGTCAGGAGACAGACCTGTCTCTAGACCGGCTACCGAGCCACTCTCCTCGCCAGTACTTCTTCGCCTGGCTGCTGAAGAGGCGGATGTCTCCCCCCGTTCCTGACCGCCCTCTGTTAGCTCTTCCTCACTGTACAGTGGGGCTGAGCCCACAGCATGCGATACTTCGCTTGGTGAGGGAACACCAAAGGACAGGGGCAAGTAGAGGACACGTGATTTCAGTGGGCTTGCTCCCGGGCCATGCCAACTAACGGTTGTGTCTGACGTACCCACCGACCGTTGGCTGTAGGTGTCAGAGGTGACCTGGGAAGAGGAAGACGACCGAGCCAACCAATCGATGACGGCAGGGTTGTCGGTGGAGACACGACCGCTGGATGACACCGGGAGCACTGGCCTCTGGCTGCGACTAGTGCTGCCTCGACCCCTTCCTCTGCTGCCACGTCTGCTCACTCCTAAAACATTGCCTCCTCTGCGTGTTGTCTGACATACTCTTTAATTCAACGATTCTGTGTCCCTGAGTAACAATTCTGTTTCCCTCAGTAACAATTCTGTGTCTGTCCCTGAGTAACAATTCTGTGTCCCTGAGTAACAATTCTGAGTAACAATTCTGTGTCCCTGAGTAACAATTCTGTGTCCCTGAGTAACAATTCTGTGTCCCTCAGTAACAATTCTGTGTCCCTGAGTAACAATTCTGTGTCCCTCAGTAACAATTCTGTGTCCCTCAGTAACAATTCTGTGTCCCTCAGTAACAATTCTGTGTCCCTGAGTAACAATTCTGTGTCCCTGAGTAACAATTCTGTGTTCCTCAGTAACAATTCTGTGTCCCTCAGTAACAATTCTGTGTCCCTCAGTAACAATTCTGTGTCTGTCCCTGAGTAACAATTCTGTGTCCCTGAGTAACAATTCTGTGTCCCTCAGTAACAATTTTGTGTCCCTCAGTAACAATTCTGTGTCTGTCCCTGAGTAACAATTCTGTGTCCCTGAGTAACAATTCTGTGTCCCTCAGTAACAATTCTGTGTCCCTGAGTAACAATTCTGTGTCCCTGAGTAACAATTCTGTGTCGCTCAGTAACAATTCTGTGTCCCTCAGTAACAATTCTGTGTCTGTCCCTGAGTAACAATTCTGTGTCCCTCAGTAACAATTCTGTGTCCCTCAGTAACAATTCTGTGTCTGTCCCTGAGTAACAATTCTGTGTCCCTGAGTAACAATTCTGTGTCACTGAGTAACAATTCTGTGTCTGTCCCTGAGTAACAATTCTGTGTCCCTCAGTAACAATTCTGTGTCTGTCCCTGAGTAACAATTCTGTGTCCCTGAGTAACAATTCTGTGTCCCTGAGTAACAATTCTGTGTCCCTCAGTAACAATTCTGTGTCTCTCAGTAACAATTCTGTGTCCCTGAGTAACAATTCTGTGTCCCTCAGTAACAATTCTGTGTCCCTGAGTAACAATTCTGTGTCCCTCAGTAACAATTCTGTGTCCCTCAGTAGAGGACACGTGATTTCAGTGGGCTTGCTCCCGGGCCATGCCAACTAACGGTTGTGTCTGACGTACCCACCGACCGTTGGCTGTAGGTGTCAGAGGTGACCTGGGAAGAGGAAGACGACCGAGCCAACCAATCGATGACGGCAGGGTTGTCGGTGGAGACACGACCGCTGGATGACACCGGGAGCACTGGCCTCTGGCTGCGACTAGTGCTGCCTCGACCCCTTCCTCTGCTGCCACGTCTGCTCACTCCTAAAACATTGCCTCCTTTGCGTGTTGTCTGACATACTCTTTAATTCAACAATTCTGTGTCCCTGAGTAACAATTCTGTGTCCCTCAGTAACAATTCTGTGTCCCTTAGTAACAATTCTGTGTCCCTGAGTAACAATTCTGTGTCCCTCAGTAACAATTCTGTGTCCCTCAGTAACAATTCTGTGTCCCTGAGTAACAATTCTGTGTTCCTCAGTAACAATTCTGTGTCCCTCAGTAACAATTCTGTGTCCCTCAGTAACAATTCTGTGTCTGTCCCTGAGTAACAATTCTGTGTCCCTGAGTAACAATTCTGTGTCCCTGAGTAACAATTCTGTGTCCCTCAGTAACAATTCTGTGTCCCTCAGTAACAATTTTGTGTCCCTCAGTAACAATTCTGTGTCTGTCCCTGAGTAACAATTCTGTGTCCCTTAGTAACAATTCTGTGTCCCTCAGTAACAATTCTGTGTCCCTCAGTAACAATTCTGTGTCCCTGAGTAACAATTCTGTGTCCCTCAGTAACAATTCTGTGTCCCTCAGTAACAATTCTGTGTCTGTCCCTGAGTAACAATTCTGTGTCCCTCTGTAACAATTCTGTGTCCCTCAGTAACAATTCTGTGTCTGTCCCTGAGTAACAATTCTGTGTCCCTGAGTAACAATTCTGTGTCCCTGAGTAACAATTCTGTGTCCCTCAGCAACAATTCTGTGTCTCTCAGTAACAATTCTGTGTCCCTGAGTAACAATTATGTGTCCCTCAGTAACAATTCTGTGTCCCTCAGTAACAATTCTGTGTCTGTCCCTGAGTAACAATTCTGTGTCCCTCAGTAACAATTCTGTGTCCCTCAGTAACAATTCTGTGTCTGTCCTTGAGTAACAATTCTGTGTCCCTGAGTAACAATACTGTGTCCCTGAGTAACAATTCTGTGTCCCTCAGTAACAATTCTGTGTCCCTCAGTAACAATTCTGTGTCCCTCAGTAACAATTCTGTGTCTGTCCCTGAGTAACAATTCTGTGTCCCTGAGTAACAATTCTGTGTCCCTCAGTAACAATTCTGTGTCCCTCAGTAACAATTCTGTATCTGTCCCTGAGTAACAATTCTGTGTCCCTGAGTAACAATTCTGTGTCCCTCAGTAACAATTCTGTGTCCCTCAGTAACAATTCTGTGTCTGTCCCTGAGTAACAATTCTGTTTCCCTGAGTAACAATTCTGTGTCCCTCAGTAACAATTCTGTGTCCCTCAGTAACAATTCTGTGTCCCTCAGTAAAAATTCTGTGTCTGTCCCTGAGTAACAATTCTGTGTCTGTCCCTGAGTAACAATTCTGTGTCTGTCCCTGAGTAACAATTCTGTGTCTGTCCCTCAGTAACAATTCTGTGTCCCTTAGTAACAATTCTGTGTCTGCCCCTGAGTAACAATTCTGTGTCCCTGAGTAACAATTCTGTGTCCCTCAGTAACAATTCTGTGTCCCTCAGTAAAAATTCTGTGTCTGTCCCTGAGTAACAATTCTGTGTCTGTCCCTGAGTAACAATTCTGTGTCTGTCCCTGAGTAACAATTCTGTGTCTGTCCCTCAGTAACAATTCTGTGTCCCTCAGAAACAATTCTGTGTCCCTCAGTAACAATTCTGTGTCTGTCCTTGAGTAACAATTCTGTGTCCCTCAGTAACAATTCTGTGTCCCTCAGTAACAATTCTGTGTCCCTCAGTAACAATTCTGTGTCTGTCCCTGAGTAACAATTCTGTGTCCCTGAGTAACAATTCTGTGTCCCTCAGTAACAATTCTGTGTCCCTCAGTAACAATTCTGTATCTGTCCCTGAGTAACAATTCTGTGTCCCTCAGTAACAATTCTGTGTCCCTCAGTAACAATTCTGTGTCCCTCAGTAACAATTCTGTGTCTGTCCCTGAGTAACAATTCTGTGTCCCTGAGTAACAATTCTGTGTCCCTCAGTAACAATTCTGTGTCCCTCAGTAAAAATTCTGTGTCCCTCAGTAAAAATTCTGTGTCTGTCCCTGAGTAACAATTCTGTGTCTGTCCCTGAGTAACAATTCTGTGTCTGTCCCTGAGTAACAATTCTGTGTCTGTCCCTCAGTAACAATTCTGTGTCCCTTAGTAACAATTCTGTGTCTGCCCCTGAGTAACAATTCTGTGTCCCTGAGTAACAATTCTGTGTCCCTCAGTAACAATTCTGTGTCCCTCAGTAAAAATTCTGTGTCTGTCCCTGAGTAACAATTCTGTGTCTGTCCCTGAGTAACAATTCTGTGTCTGTCCCTGAGTAACAATTCTGTGTCTGTCCCTCAGTAACAATTCTGTGTCCCTCAGAAACAATTCTGTGTCCCTCAGTAACAATTCTGTGTCTGTCCTTGAGTAACAATTCTGTGTCCCTCAGTAACAATTCTGTGTCCCTCAGTAACAATTCTGTGTCCCTCAGTAACAATTCTGTGTCTGTCCCTGAGTAACAATTCTGTGTCCCTGAGTAACAATTCTGTGTCCCTCAGCAACAATTCTGTGTCTCTCAGTAACAATTCAGTGTCCCTGAGTAACAATTCTGTGTCCCTGAGTAACAATTCTGTGTCCCTCAGTAACAATTCTGTGTCCCTCAGTAACAATTCTGTGTCTGTCCCTGAGTAACAATTCTGTGTCCCTCAGTAACAATTCTGTGTCCCTCAGTAACAATTCTGTGTCTGTCCCTGAGTAACAATTCTGTGTCCCTGAGTAACAATACTGTGTCCCTGAGTAACAATTCTGTGTCCCTCAGTAACAATTCTGTGTCCCTCAGTAACAATTCTGTGTCCCTGAGTAACAATTCTGTGTCTGTCCCTGAGTAACAATTCTGTGTCCCTGAGTAACAATTCTGTGTCCCTCAGTAACAATTCTGTGTCCCTCAGTAACAATTCTGTATCTGTCCCTGAGTAACAATTCTGTGTCCCTGAGTAACAATTCTGTGTCCCTCAGTAACAATTCTGTGTCCCTCAGTAACAATTCTGTGTCCCTCAGTAACAATTCTGTGTCTGTCCCTGAGTAACAATTCTGTGTCCCTGAGTAACAATTCTGTGTCCCTCAGTAACAATTCTGTGTCCCTCAGTAACAATTCTGTGTCCCTCAGTAAAAATTCTGTGTCTGTCCCTGAGTAACAATTCTTTGTCTGTCCCCGAGTAACAATTCTGTGTCTGTCCCTCAGTAACAATTCTGTGTCCCTCAGTAATAATTCTGTGTCTGTCCCTGAGTAACAATTCTGAGTCCCTCAGTAACAATTCTGTGTCCCTCAGTAACAATTCTGTGTCTGTCCCTGAGTAACAACTCTGTGTCCCTCAGTAACAATTCTGTGTCCCTCAGTAACAATTCTGTGTCCCTCAGTAACAATTCTGTGTCCCTCAGTAACAATTCTGTGTCTGTCCCTGAGTAACAATTCTGTGTCTGCCCCTGAGTAACAATTCTGTGTCTGTCCCTGAGTAACAATTCTGTGTCCCTAAGTAACGGTTCTGTGTCCCTAAGTAACGGTTCTGTGTCCCTAAGTAACGGTTCTGTGTCCCTAAGTAACGATTGTGTGTCCCTAAGTAACGGTTCTGTGTCCCTAAGTAACGGTTCTATGTCCCTAAGTAAAGATTCTGTGGCCCTAACTCTGTCCCTTAATACAGACAGGTGGTCTGTCTCTCTTGAATGACTGGAGGCTAATGGAGAATTCTAAAATGGCCGCAATTTATAGCTCGGCCATTACACAGTGCTGGCTGGCTGGCTGCTGATTGGCTAATGCGATCACATGTCATTAAGGAATGCATTATGGGTCAGCGTGCCTTGTCTGCGCGCCTTCCCACAGATCTCCGCTCCGTCGCCGCACATGTCGCCGCCATTTTTGGAGAAATTTCGATTCGCGCATCCCAAGTCTGCTAATTTTTGGATTCGGCGCGAATCAAAATTTTCCTAATATTCGAAACGAATTCCACTTCGCCGAGTTCGATTCGCTCATCTCTAGTAATGGCTAATGACCCATAAGCAAGTGTGTGTGGAGATACATAGACTTGCAGCACTTTCATATAGTGAAGTCAAATTTAATTAGGGGGTTCAAAGAGATATTGTCTACTGTAACCTGTACTGTAACCTATACTAGCCAATCAGATATTACCGTTTATCGCTTTAGAGCAGTCAGAACAAAGAAACCTCTTGACACTGATGAACACAAAGAAATGAAAGTATGATGATGTGGTTACATAAAAAAGCTTTCTTTATGCACGGTAAACAAAAGATAGCACTGGAAAGGAATGATCAAGAGTAAGATGACCTTAGACGGTGCAAATTCAGAAAAAAAAATGACAACTTCAATATTTCTATCTTAACAGGTACTCAAGCATCTCCATCACTAGTCTTTCACTATTTCTTTGTAGCACTGGCTTCAAGCACTAAATTCAATAGGAAACATAACCCTGAGAAGATCATAATATAACATTGTGAACTTATGCTTTTTATACATGTTTTTCATGTCACTTCTTGAAATGCTGCAATATCATTATTGTTCATAGGACCAGACAGGGAACATTGTCCTCTGCAATGCTATAGCATATAACAGAAATGCTTAGCGATTTTAAAATTAGGGTCCCAGAGTAAATATGACATTTTTGCTAGATTCGAAATGTTAATGTAAATTGTCTGAGATTTGCAAAATGAATTGTTTAAATAAAAATCAATATCATAAATGCTATTAGAGGAATCCAAAATCTAGTCCCCATTTGGGGTCCCAAAATTTCCAAATGGCAGTACTCACCATTGTTGCCCAAATAGAAAAATATACGATATGAAAAAAAAAAAAGAAAAAAAGAAAATATAATAAATACAAGTCTGATTGATGTGGTTCAGCTGTACCCCATTTGGGGACCCATCCAATGAGCTGCACTCTGTTCACATGTACTATTTATAGATAATGTAATCTATTTTAAAAGGTTAAAAATAATGAATTATATGCACACAGTTATTTTATGAAATGTAAATGTGTATCGATATGTAAAAAAAACAGTTACTCCAAGCAAAGACAGAAAATGGAGGCATTATAATGACTCTAGTTTATACAGAGCTGGTTAAAAACAAATCCAAAATATTCCAAAGTTTTCTTTGAGGATATGCAAAAGAGTTGTGCGCTGTCCATCCATTTGTCTCCCAACAGTCCCTCAACAGAACAAACAGATATATTTTTGCTACTGGGTGGACTATCATGATAATTAGTATATTTTTTATTTTCAAAGCCTCTCACTGAATACAAATAGATGTGAATCTAACTGCCTGTCCACTCACATGCAGGATGACTGTAAACACTGGAAGGAGGATCAGCCAACTGAAGCTATAACAGCTTAGACTGTAATTTACAGAATGTAGCTCTTCTATAATTAAATATTAAGAGGCTGAAGAACTGGATGAATGTACATGTGAATAAGAAACAGAATTTAAAGTGACAATGTTGTGTGATAAGTATATACTGTATGCTCCATGTTTAATTACCTTTGGAAAATACTAGATATCTGGCTTCCATTTTGAGTCTTTAGCTTTAGCACATATTCAGTCACTAGCCCAGAACAATTATACAGGCTTGGAATGCTGACTTCACTGGGAATATAGCTGTCTTGGGTCAGTCAATTAATCAGTAACAGGTAGAGAAGTCAGAGGATCAAGTGCGAGCCAGACAGCCTAAGAATGGCAGTAGAGGTATAGCCCTCATGACAGTGTCTCTTTAACTTGTTATGTGCCTGTCCTGCAATGTGCTGATTGTAGGATGACTCATTACATCCTCTCCAGGAACTGCATTTAATATATGCGGTTATTGTACATTTACATGTAAAGTCCTTGGCAATGTAAAGATCAATTCTTTAATATGTGGAAAATTCCCTTTTCGAATGTTCCTTTTCAAGATAATGGTTGGGTACAAGTCGGTGAAATGATACTAGGGATCAGGAAAGCTAGTGATTTGTGCAGCTGCTAACATGTTTGTTAGCTGGTAAAATATATTTATCTGGATAATTAGATGGATTTGCACTCAGTATAATAAAAGAAGTCATTTAATAATACACTGCAGCTAGTGCTTCAACAGTGAGCAAGTGTAATTATGAAGTGATGGTGATATGATGAGTAGATTATTGTCAATAACAATGATGGATCCAATGATTGCCTGTTATCCAAATATTTTGACAAACACCTGTAGTGACTACATTTTTTTTTTTACTGTTTCAGTTAATTTGTCAAATCTAATTTGTCAGTGTAGATATATAGGCACTGCCGTTATGTATAAAAGTACATCCTCCCTTGCTTCTCTTCTTATCAAGTCACTGACATGGAACAGATTTGCAGCCAATGAACTCTTGCTCCAGGGTGACAACACGGTGACTCATTGGGTTTGATTTACTAAAGAATTAACACTTATTGCGAAGCTGTGTTTTCCTCAATCATCCGGTCATGTGCAGTCATAAATCCTGTTGCACATGATTAGGTATTGAAAGTGAACATAGTTTCACATTATACACTATGGTAATCTAACATTCACTCTGCTAAGTTAACATTATTTCCTTGTTTAGTAAATAACCCCTAAGCAGGATAAAAAAGAGTATATCGCCAGCCTGCACCTTTAAACACAAATCTGCAATGGCAGTTCCCTGGTTTCGACTCCATTTAGCAGCACAACACAAGCTTTCAATCTTAAAATGTGTTTTTTTTATAACAACATGTAGACTGTTCACTTTGAAAAGGAGGTTTCCCTTACTTTAGTAAATAAAATAAAGTTCTTATAAATAGTATTATCCAATCAGGTGCAAGCAAAAATATTTTTTCTTTTGTGCCTTGCAAACTATTTGGTAAAATTCCCTTGCAAAGTGACAGCCTATTTCCCTGTAGCAAATCAACTCCAACATTTAGTAAAAACATTTTCACTTGTTTTGAATAGAGTTAAAAACTCTGCAGGTTTGTTATTGCTGTCTACGTCCCATTTGGGGAGATTTCCATTCACTTCATGTTCCAGTCACACAACAGGATGTGGAAGAAAATTGCCTAAAAGTGGGAGAAAAGCCCACTTTTAGGCTAGGTTCACATCTGTGCGGGTGGTGCCGCTGCGGTTCCTCATGAAAATCTGTGCAGCCACACCACCCTCACAGAGGAATGCGAACCCGTGGGCTGGTGCCATTAATTCTAATGGCACGCCGCCCACACTGGAAAACGCAACCGTACTGGGAACCAAGGTCCCCGTGTGGGCTGCATTTTCAGAAGAAGTGCAGGGACTTCTTCTCTGCGTGTCACGGGCCACGGGAGTCCATTCAAATGAATGGGCACTCGTGCCTGTACAAAACGCGGCCCGCATGGCTGCATTCAGGGGCGGACTGACAACTCATAGGGCCCCCGGGCAATAGGGGATCATGGGCCCCCTGTGCCCTTGCCTAAACTCAAAAAAGCCTATGAAAAAGGTACCAGGGGCATCTCATGGGCCCCCTACTGACCCCGGGCCCTCTGGCAGTGCCCGAGTTTCCAAATGGTCAGTCCGCCCCTGGCCGCATTTATGTGAACCAGGGGATAATAATTATCTTTGAAGGAAGGTATTCCAATTGGGAGATTTCCTTCACTCCATGTAAAGATGACAGCTGTCAACTTTTGGATTACCATTCAGTATTCACATTCTGTCCCAGTACTTTAAATGCGGGGAAATATTTTCAAAATGTGTGCAGCAACAAAAAAACTAACCTAAACCTTCTCCATTTCCATATAAATTAAAGGCATGTGGATCCTAATGAAGCACTGGATGTATACGAACCGCTTTGATCCACTAGGCTATATAATTGTATCATTTTGATGACATCTTCTAGGATATGGATTACTTTTAACAAGTTTATGTATTTTATTGTAAAAAATAAGCTATTTGTTTTAATATTTTGTGTTACATCCCCCTACTCCAATCTCCTATGTTGGAAAATTTGAGTCTCCTCCCTATTCTCTGTTTATAACCTAAACCTACCCCACTCTATTCAAAATCTAAACACAATAATTCTACTTAAGATCCACATTACCATTTATTGGGCAATAAAGTTGCTAACCAGGTTGAGGCATACGCTTTGGTTAAATAGCACAGCGGTTTAGTGATCAGCACTTTGATCTTGCAGCTCTTGGGTCTTGAGTTGCAAATTCCACCAGCACTCTCTGCAAGTAGTTTTCTTGCGTCCATAATTTTCTATGGAGTCCTCTAGGTTTCCTCTATGTAGAAAAGTAACAATCTTTGCCCAACCTCATTCAAACTGCACTTTACTCTTTGTTCTCCCATCTTCTTATACTCCTATCTCTTGTATGGCTGTTGTTTAAAAAGTAGAGTCTGTTAGTGTTATCCTGAGACTCTTGGACAAGCAACATGCAAATAGTAATCTCCAGATGGCAATGTAATGATACTGTTTCATTGGATATTTTGCACCTTCTACAGGTGAAACTTGGAAAATTAGAATATCGTGCAAAAGTTCATTTATTTCAGTAATGCAACTTAAAAGGTGAAACTAATATATGAGATAGACTCATTACATGCAAAGCAAGATAGTTCAAGCCGTGAGTTGCCATAATTGTGATGATTATGGCTTACAGCTCATGAAAACCCCAAATCCACAATCTCAGAAAATTAGAATATTGTGAAAAGGTGCAATATTCTAGGCTCAAAGTGTCCCACTCTAATCAGCTAATTAAGCCATAACACCTGCAAAGGGTTCCTGAGCCTTTAAATGGTCTTTCAGTCTGGTTCAGTAGGAATCGCAATCATGGGAAAGACTGCTGACCTGACAGTTGTGCAGAAAACCATCATTGACACCCTCCATAAGGAGGGAAAGCCTCAAAAGGTAATTGCAAAAGAAGTTGGATGTTCCCAAAGTGCTGTATCAAAGCACATTAATAGAAAGTTATGTGGAAGGGAAAAGTGTGAAAGAAAAAGGTGCACAAGCAGCAGGGATGACCGCAGCCTGGAGAGGATTGTCAGGAAAAGGCCATTCTAAAGTGTTGGGGACTTTCACAAGGAGTGGACTGAGGCTGGAGTCAGTGCATCAAGAGCCACCACACACAGGCGGATCCTGGACATGGGCTTCAAATGTCGTATTCCTCTTGTCAAGCCTCTCCTGAACAACAAACAACGTCCAGAAGCATCTTACCTGGGCTAAACAAAAACAGACCTGGTCTGTTGCTCAGTGGTCCAAAGTCCTCTTTTCTGATGAGAGCAACTTTTGCATCTCATTTGGAAACCAAGGACCCAGAGCATGGAGGAAGAATGGAGAGGCACTCACTGCAAGATGCTTGAAGTCCAGTGTGAAGATTCCACAGTCTGTGTTGATTTGGGGAGCCATGTCATCTGCTGGTGTTGGTCCACTGTGCTTCATTAAGTCCAGGGTCAACGCAGCCGTCTACCAGGAGATTTTGGAGCACTTCATTCTTCCTTCCGCAGACGAGCTTTATGGGGATGCTGACTTCATTTTCCAGCAGGACTTGGCACCTGCCCACACTGCCAAAAGCACCAAAACCTGGTTCAATGACCGTGGGATTACTGTGCTTGATTGGCCAGCAAACTCGCCTGACCTGAATCCCATAGAGAATCTATGGGGCATTGCCAAGAGAAAGATGAGAGACATGAGACCGAACAATGCAGAAGAGCTGAATGCCGCTATTGAAGCATCCTGGTCTTCCATAACACCTCAACAGTGCCACAGGCTGATAGCTTCTATGCCATGCCGCATTAAGGCAGTATTTGCTGCAAAAGGGGCCCAAACCAAGCACTGAGTACATATGCATGCTTAAACTTTTCAGAGGTCCGATATTGTTCTATGTACATTCCTTGTTTTATTGATTGCATGTAATATTCTAATTTTCTGAGATTGTGGATTTGGGGTTTTCATGAGCTGTAAGCCATAATCATCACAATTATGACAAATCACGGCTTGAACTATCTTGCTTTGCATGTAATGAGTCTATGTCATATATTAGTTTCACCTTTTAAGTTGCATTACTGAAATAAATGAACTTTTGCACGATATTCAAATTTTTCGAGTTTAACCTGTAAATGAAGAACATATTTCTCCTATATCAACCATGGATTTGACATTAGAACTACCTGATACCACTATGAGAAGTACTTAACATCATATCCGAAAAGAGATACTATGCCTACATAAATATTACCCCTCAAATGTAATATTCTGCTGTCTCCTGATCTGACACTATTTGTTTTACATGCCACTCATACTTTTTATGTAAATGTAAAACAACCCCAATAAATAAATAAATGGAGTAGGGCTTTTTTACCACTATGGAAGTGAACACAGCTGTACTTAACTTCACACTTAAAGTAGGCCTGAAATTACAAAAATATGGGGAGTGCCATGGCTTGCCCCCCTTCTGAAAATGCTTGTTGACTAGCTGTTATACTAACCTTCTGACATTAATTCTTCAATTACCCGGCACAAGGTTGCAAATGAGGAATGTCAAAAAAAGTCCTACTTTTTTTACTCAGTATTTCAGTGTATTGAAGCAAGAGGCTCAGCAATGGCAGCCAAGCAGTTCTAATTTTTGTGAAGGAAAACTCAACAGCAGAAGCCTAAATTGTTTTCTCATGTCAGGTTTGTGTTAAGTAAATCATGCTGTAAGTGTCTGTATAACTGTGGTAGGGAAATTAGGTTTGTAAGCTTCTTCAAAGGCAGGGTCTGTGGTAGATAGTGCTGCAGAAGTTGTTGCTATATAAACGAACACAATAATTGACTGAAGGTTATTTTTATTCTGTAGGCAAAAAAATGATAACGCAACTAAGAAGATATTGAAAAGAGGAGCATGGAAAAAAGAATGGGGTGTGGGTGGCAAAGATCAAGGTTTGTAAACATCTGTAAGTGATTCCTGGAATGTTTTGGTCTCCTTTTCTCATTGCACATCAGTATTTATTGTCTATATAAAACTATTACACAGTGCATTCCATTTTCACCATTCATGGCAATTCCTGGGGAGTGCACATAAATACTTTCTAGGACAAGTATAGGTACGTGCCAACCGACCTATCAGTATGTGTTTGAAATAGAGGTGGAAACTGGAGCACCTGGAAAAAACCTATACAATCTCAGATGTAGTGTACACACCTCAGACATGGATCTGGCAAGATTTCAACCCAGTCCTTCAGTATGAAACAGCAAGCATATTCAACATTGTACCTTCCTACTGTTCAAGCCTTCTGTTCTGAACAATTTATTAAATAGCATAGATTTTCCCCAAGGTGGAGGATTTCTGTGGGCATAGCTTTCTTTGCATAGCTTTGAAACTGCTTAAAGTGGAATTTTAGCTGAAATCTTTGTTCTTTTGCTTTGGATTGGGTGGAGAAGGGTTAGTACCTCTACCAGGGCTTTATTGCTTTCTAAGTCCTCAGTTGGAATATTTCTCTTAACTTCCCATCCCAGAGACATGACAGACAATGAATGGCAATCTTCACAAAGTAAATATAGATCCCACCTTTGAAAGCTGTTTCTGGAACAATTGTGCCTACTTTAATAGCTTCCACCACCATCTATTCCAGTGATAATAGTACAATACTAGTTTCACCTGACTTTCTGTTCCGATGACAACCATCACCATGACAAATATTACGTTTGTCTCCTCAACAGGGGCACAGAGAGCAACAAAACGTGGCAGAGATTGTTACCCTTTCTTACTGTATCTAAAAGTGCAAAAAAAAAGGTTTGACTGGAGTTCTACTTTATTGCTTTATATTGCATGTGTTGGTTACCAATTATCACAATGTATACCCAGATATACCTTGCACTTTCCAGAAATAAGGTGGTACAGGGTTACTCTTAAAAATCAGACCATGCTCTCAAACCTGACTTAACACTCTATTACTAATATTCTATACAGACAATATTCCTAAAATTCTGAATCAGTTTCAGAGATTTCTAGCATGACAATCTCCTGTAACCTTAGTATAAAAGGAATAAAAAGCGAGCGCTATCCAGTCAGCAGCTGTACACTCAAGGCAACCAACAAAATCCTTAATCAAATCAAAATTAAAATAGTGCAGCGCTAAAAGTAATAATCATACAGAATAAATAAAGGGGAATAGACCATGTGTCAGAAAATGACTGCAAACATCACAGAAACAGCTAGACACTGAGATAATTGAAAAATGGGCAATGCACGTGGAAAAAATGTATAGTCCCAAAATATGCACCTAAATAAATTAACATATAATAAATATAATTGATATAAATGAAGAGGTAGGTAAAATCCGTAATAGTGACTGAAAGGTGCTATATTAGTCCCCACCACTTCAAACTGTGCTTGTGCTTCGTGTTAATAGAAGAAATGCGCACTCACCAGACGTGCACTATTAATGTGCATTGTATATTTTCCTGGTGTCATCAAGGTAGTCATCTGGGCCAATAGGTAGAAAAGGCTCCCTCTCAGAATGGGTAGGGTACAGGGACTTGGGTTATGATGATCCAGGGGTGTCCAGTGTTCCCCTTTAGGGATAGGTGGGTGCAGCTCACAAAGGTTTAACAGGAGGCTCCCTCTCTGGATACACTGGGTTGGTACTGGGCGTCTAGAAAATTAATACTCCCCACAAGGGGTCAGAACAGAAGAATGCCCATAGTGTAGTAAATTGATATGACATTTATTGATATAGTAAACAGGATGCATCCAAAAAATCAGAATAAAAACGAAGTGGACTGACCGTCCCTGAAATGAAATGGCCGCCGCAGCTCCACGATGCTCCGACGGTGTGATGTCACAGCGTGAGTAGGCTCCTCCTTACACGTTACATGTGCACGCACATCATCAGAGAAAGAACCATCTTAATCTCCTGTAACCTGCATGTCCCTCTACTAGCACAGCTTATTGTTATATACACCTTCTACCATTGTATATTTCAGGTGATGTGGTATTATAATGGTTATACATGATATTGCCAAAAGTATTGGGACGCCTGCCTTTACACGCACATGAAATTTAATGGCATCCCAGTCTTAGTCCGTAGGGTTCAATATTGAGTTGGCTCACCCTTTGCAGCTATAACAGCTTTAACTCTTCTGGAAAGACTGTCCACAAGGTTTAGGAGTGTGTCTATGGGAATGTTTGACCATTCTTCCAGAAGTGCATTTGTGAGGTCGACACTGATGTCGGATGGGAAGGTCTGGCTCGCAGTCTCCACTCTAATTCATCCCAAAGGTGTTCTATGGGCTTGAGGTCAGGACTCTGTGCAGGCCAGTCAAGTTCCTCCACCCCAAACTCAATCATCCATGTCTTTATGGACCTTGCTTTGTGCACTGGGGCACAGTCATGTTGGAACAGGAAGGGGCCAACCTCAAACTGTTCCCAAAAAAGTTGGGAGCATGAAATTGTCCAAAATGTCTTGGTATGCTGATGCCTTAAAAGTTCCCTTCACTGGAACTAAGGGGCCAAGCGCAAACCCACACCATAATCCCCCTCAGCCAAACTTTACACTTGGTACGGTGCAGTCAGGCAAGTACCGTTCTCCTGGCAACCTCCAAACCCAGACACATTCATTGCATTGCCAGACAGAGAAATGTGATTCATCACTCCAAAGGACATGTCTCCACTGCTCTAGACTCCAGTGGCAGCATGCTTTACACCACTGCATCTGATGCTTTGCATTGCACATGGTGATGTAAGGCTTGGATGTAGCTGCTCAGCCATGGAAACCCACTGTATGAAGCTATGCACTGTTGTTGTGCTAATTTGAAGGCCACATGAAGTTAGCAGGTCTTTAGCTATTGACTCTACGGACAGTTGAAGACTTCTGCACACTGTGCACTTCAGCATGCACTGGCCCCGCTCTGTCATTTTACGTGGTCTTCCACTTCATAGCTGAGTTGCTGCTGTTCTTAGTTGCTTCCAGTTTGTTATAATACCACTAACAGTTGACCGTGGAATATTTCACAGATGGACTTGTGGCAACCTATCACAGTACCATGCTTGAATTCACTGAGCTCCTGCAAGAGACCCATTCTTTCACAAATGTTTGTAGAAGGAGTCTACATGCCTAGGTGCTTGTTTTTATACACCTGTGGCCATGGAGGTGATTGGAACACCTGAATCAAATGATTTGGAGGGCTGTCCTAATACTTTTGGCAATATAGTATATATTACATACTAGCAGAGGAAACAGCAATATTTCGATATTGTTATGGGTAAAATTTGTTCGGGATGTGTCAGTTTGTGGCTATAAGAGGGTTAGAGGTGGTAGGTTATTGGTACAGGTTGGGTTACGTGCTACAAAACCATTATAGTCTGTATCAATATTTTAAGTGATGTGCAAAATTGTGGAAGAAGTGAACAGACAAATGGCAATTATGTAACTGGTTTTACAGAAATACAGTGTATTCTCTATTGCATAAAAAGGAAACAAATGTGCGAATGAAAGAGTCATATGTTCTAACTTCTACCTGAACAATAAAACATTTGCTCAGAGTGTTAGGAAGGAGGGGGTGGAACCAATTCATTTTAATACTACAATAGCTTACCTATCAATCTGATGAATGTCTATATCATATACTGTCAACACCGACTTGTGACATTGCCAATTAGACTTGGGAAAGACTCCATATTCCCATAGCAACCACTAAGAAATAATTCCAACCTATTGTGCTTATATTCATCCGAGTTAAACATCATTTCCAGATTGGGAAGTAAATTTTAAGCTAGTGCCAAAGAAGGGGTTATGTTCATTCGTGTGTTACTTACCTAATAATCACAAATTCTGCTTTAGAGTAATTGGCACCAGAACTAGATAAAATCTATGTACAGGTTCACATGGGAAAATGATGCTTGAAATTCTTTGAAAGTAAATACACGTTATAGACCAGCAGAATTTCCTGAAACCCACATTCTGAAAACAATCCACAGATACAAATGTATACAGTTCAACTGTGCCATATATGAAACCTTTTCCTGTTAGCTATACTGGCAGCCTATCACTGTATGATTGGACCAGGTCATAGCCATGTTAATTACCTAGACCAGGTCAGAGCCATACCACTGACTGAACCAATTCAAAACCATACCACTGAATGGGCCAGGTCATAGACTTAGCACTGACTGGAAGAAGGTCATAAGCATACCATGTCATAGCCATACCACTATCTGGACCAGAACACAACAATACCACCAACTGGACCAGATCATAGCCATAACACTGATCAGACCAGATCATAGCTTCACCACTGACTGGAAGAAGGTCATAGGCATATTATGAACTGGACCAGGTCATAGCCATACCACTAACTAGACCAGAACACAATGATACCACCAACTGGACCAGACATAGCCATACCACTGACCAGAACAAGTTGGGTAAAATATTGAATTATTTGTGAATTATAGTTTTCCAGCTCAGATCACCGTAATGTAAAATACCTAAGGATTAGAAATCTAAACAGTTTATACTTGTTTATCAACCAACCAGCACTGATGTATGTATAAAAACTGTAGTCAAAATAAGGGGTCCTGGTGAATTTATGTGTAGATTCACCTGGGAAATTTTTTTAAACCATGATGCATGACATGGCCTTTGACTTATGGCTACCAGGCTTAGAAGGGGCAATAAGCAGATTTTTCTATAAGCCAGCTCTCTTGTTATAGAAGGGGGGCACAATGAATCTATAGTGTCAATGCATTAGAAACTGCTGTAGGTAAAGCTGACAGACTGTATAGGGAGAGGTTAGACTCTGTTATGAAATTGTACTTTTATTCTGATTGCTGACTTATTTTGTTGTTGTTGTTCTTGGAGACTTTTTGTTTTAATTACTTTTTGTTTCCAATATGTTTTATTGAAAAGTGTTTTACAAGAGAAGTATAATCAACATCATAAAGTTGGGGTGTTGCCATATCATACAGCAACATAAACATGTGAGGACAATAAACAACATAACATATGTGGTAAAAACAAGGCTACTAACAGTTTTAATTATTTTTTGCATCAAGGCTTTCTGTTAAAAAATTGGCTTTTGTTTCATTATTTTTTAAGAGGATAGGGGGCAGGATATACTTGTTTTTATTGTATGTTGATAGGACTATGTTTAGGTTAAACTATTTTACAGGCTTCCCTGTAAAAAAAAAAAAAGACCTTTTGTTTTAGGGGGTTGTATTTTTGGGATTTTTATTTCCTTTGCTGGTTTCCTGATTTTAATTTTATATTGAGAGGGCCTTTATTTTAAATCTTAAAGCGGTGTTAAACCCAAAAGCAAACATTTATTATAATGAAGCTTGCCAATTCTTAGACGTGATAGCTATATTAGCTCCCTTTTTAGATTTTCTTTCATCTGTTTTTATCTGGTGATCCAACCAGCAAGTCTGCTATTTTTCAGAAGCACAAACTCTCTAGCAGAATGTATTGGTTTACATGAATGAGACAAACCATTTAACACTGCTAGGGGTGATTAAAATGATCAGATTTTTTTATTTATGTACTAACATTTTATAAAAAATGAAAAACAAATATGTTTGCTGTAACTGATTATATAGTGTGATCTGGAATTTGGCTTCAATTTGGTAATGTATCTAAATCTGCTAGTACATCTAACACTCCCCTCCCCCCAGATTAACATTGCTGTTGTGCAAAGGTGCCCCTGTGCTCCTTCAACCAGAATGTCGACACTCTAATACAGAAGGTGTGTTACTGGCCAGATCACAGGGTGAAAACAGAGAGAAAAAGCCTAAAAAAGGTTTGGGGTTTAATACTTCTTTAACAAAGCACAACATTCTTTTGTTAATGAGCATCCATTCTGTATCAGCAAAAACAGGGACAGCCTCAGCACATTACTGTCTGATTTATATCTGCAATCAAAGTGAGGTCAATACCACTTGATAAAAAACTTGTGTAGCTGTAAATCTACCTAAAAAAACTTTTTTGAAACTGAAATGAATCAGATTTGGAAGATGCCATTGTACACCTTTACTGGAACTGTCTGTGAAAACTGTATTGTTCCATAAAAACCTTTAAGGTTTCCCCCAAGCAACTTACTTAAAGGATGTTTGTACTTTCAATGTTGACCTTTAAACCACTTGAGCTCCGGAAACTTTATCCCCCTTCCTGACCAGGCTATTTTTTGCTATTCGGCTCTGCACTGTTTCAACTGGTAATTGCGTGGTCATGCAATGCTGTACCCCAACAAAATTTATGTAGTTTTTTCACACTAACAGAGCTTTCTTTTGGTGGCATTTGATCGCCACTGGATTTTTATTTTAATTTTTTTATATATAAACAAAAAAAGACTGAAAATTTTGATAAAACCCCCAATATTTTCTACTTTCAATTATGAAAAATATCCAATAAACTCAAAGTTAGTTATAAATTTAGACCAAATGTATTCTGCTATATGCCTTTGGTAAAAAATTCCAATACATGTATATTAATGGGTTTGTGTAAAAGTTATAGCTTCTACAAACTATGGTATATATATATATTTGAATTTACGCAGCTTTTACTTTCTGACTGCCTATCACATTTCTTGAGGTGCTAAAATGCACAAAAAGTACAAAAACCCTAAAGAACCCCTTTTTGGAAAGTAGACACCCCAAGAAATTTGCTGAGAGGTATGCTGAGTCCATAGAAAATGTTATTTTTTTGCCACAAATTTTTGAAAAATGACAAAAAATGTTTTTTTTATTACACAAAGTTGTCACTTAAATTATATATTGCTCAGGTATGCCATGGCTATATGTGGAATAACACCCAAAAACACATTCTGCTACTTCTCCTGAGTATGGAGATACCACATGTGAGAGACTTTTTGGCAGCCTAGCTACATACGGGCCCTGAAAATCCAATGACCACCTCCAGGCTTCCAAAGGGCATATTTCCTCATGTCACTTCCTCACTACCTATCACAGTTTCAGAGGCCCTAAAATGCCAGGATAGTACAAACACCCCCCTCCCCAAATGACCTTGTTTTGGAAATTAGACACCCCAAGGAATTTGATAAGAGGCTTGGTGGGGATATTTCAGATATAATTTTTTGTCACAGAGGTTTGAAAAAGAAAAAAAGAAAAGAAAAAATACATTGGTCCTTGTTGGGCATATATGTAACAGCAGAAAACATGGGCATATGATGAATTGAGTCTGTAGACAAATACCACAATTTATTCTTTTTTGTAATGTCATGTTGAGGGTTAGGACCAAAAAAGTTTCAAATTCATAAACCATGCTAGGTTTCCGTGTGGCTTGTCTGGCAAGAGCTGAATATGGGTGGGTGGCGATGTATTGTTGTGCGTATAAATTGTTTTGGACTACAATCGATCATTTGATACAAATCTTCTGTAAAAAACAGCAGAGGGGCTAAATGATAGTGCTGGCAGCAAATGGGGCTGATCCTGCTAACACTGCGTTTTTGGAGGCACTATACTAAGGAGGCACTAGTATAGTTCTGTTCGTGATCAGTATAAAAACACTATACTAGTGATGGGGGTGATCAACCTCCTATTGCGTGAGTGTGATAGTGTGCGGGCAATCTAATGCTAGCTGACCCAGCTGGGAGAGCTGCTTACAGACCATGAGGCTATCTGATATCGCTAGTGGCAGTAACACAGTTATCAGTGAAAAATGCTATATACTGACACTACACTAATGGTACTGGCTGGGTGATGGGGTAATCAAAGGTTTAATAGGGGTGATCAAAGGGTTAAATGTGCTAATCTAACGTGTGTCTGTAAAATGTAGTGCTTTTAGTCAGTGCCGTGTTCTCTCTTCTCTCCCTAGACTGACAGGGGGCAGCGGGGGGTCCATGTGTGTTCACACCTTGCAGTAGAAAACGCCATAAGGGTACGTCACTTTGCCTAGAGCCACCGCTCACCTGCATATTGCGGGCGGGCGGCAAGTAGTTTACAAAAAAAAAATTCTCAATATTTAAATTTTTATTAACACTTATTTTCTTTTGTTTTTGCTATTTTTTAAAATACTTTCATCAGAGTAGTTCAATGTTACCATAGTAACATTGTACTACACAGGGAGGGGGGTGACCAGGGATTTTTTTTTTTGCATTGCAGGAACAAAAAGATTATTGCTCCTGCAATGCAATGCTTGCTTTGAGCTGTCATGAATAAGTTAAGTTAATGACGGTTCAAAATAATAGTGATCTGTGATTGGCTATAGCTAATCACATGGTACAGGGTGCTGTGATTGGTCCATGTACCATGTGAGAGGTGCAGGCCAATCACAGCCCCCTAGGAAGAGAAGCAAAGTTGTTATGAATCAGATTGATCCATAACAGCTTTGCTAACATTGTGATCATGTGATCGCAAAGTGATCACATGATCCCTGGGTACCGATTACCGGAATCCACATTATGGGTATGTTGCTGGTCCTGTAGCTGCTGCCCATCCACAGTACCTTGTGGGCAGGCTGTCTTTAAGTGGTTAAGCTGCATAAAAAGACCCTCTCCCCGCTGAACAGTATTTTAAAAAAAATATTTTACATTGGAACATGCCCCCCATGGCAGTGCTCAGCTCTCCATGCCATTTTTTCAACAATTGCTTGCCTATTAGCCTTAAAAATGCCAATTACAAAATAACAACACTGGCTTCCTGCAGACTTCAAAGAGTTTCAGGGCTTTGTCTGGGTTTTATAGAGTGTTATGAGTTCACCAAACCCAGCTTGAGCCCAATCCGGACAGGTTTTCTCATACCTTATTATAACCCTGTCAGTGATGGTGCTTTTATTTATGAGAGGGAATAAATGGTTTGCTATGGTGTTTGAAAAGATGACCATTGGCATGTTTCTATTAGTTACTGTATTTAACATAGCATTGTAACAATTCTTGTGAAAGCACGAAGATTATCCTGTACAGGTATCAATTGTTTTTTGACCTTGAATATAAGTGTTTTTTTAATTTACTGTTGATTTCCACAGTGTGGCCAAGCATGGAAGGGTGAATGATGGATTTGATAGTTAGCTATTTATCACTGAGCTCCAGTTAGTGACCTGTAAGCCATATAATGTGCACAGTAGCTCACATTTCTCACTGATGTTTTTTCCTGCTGCTTTTCAGAGTGTATGCCTCACAACTTCCTGCATTTTCCGCTGCACATGGGCATAAAGCTAATCAGAATTTGTATAATTGAAATAAATAAATTGAATAGCAAACGTTATTAAATTTGCTGTTTTACTTAGAGGGTAAAAAGGGCATTTCCCCAGCAATAGATTTCTTAATAATGAAGTCAGATAACTAAAATATTTTAAAAACAATTATCATATCTTTGGCCCCTAGGGACATAGAAAGACATTTGAACCTTAGTTTTAAAGAAGACCATCTCCACCTCTATGTAGGTAAGTTGAGTTTTATTTCACTGTGGTCTAAAATTGAAGCTATAAACATTTCTGAGTGCTAAATAAATTATTATATTTCTTTACCAAGTGTTAAATCCCAGAAACGGTATATACAGTGCATAATGTGAGCAACATTTACAGATACTGAAACATACTTTTTTGGGATTAATGATCCTTTGATTTATAAGGATGGAACCAGGACATAGTATCAGGCTGGGCAGAAAAAGGAGCCCTAATATACAAAAAAGCATGTCAGTCCACATTTGTGTATGGAAACAATATTTTCCATACACAAATGACCTATTAATGCTTTTAAATTTGCACCTATGCACACTTAGTAAAGCCTCATATTGGTGATGGTATTTATTTATTTTGTTAAATAATTGCTGTTTGACGCAGAACAACAATGTTTCCTGGCCACCCAACAACATCTCCCATATGTTATAACAACCTGCCACCTAATGATGTTGGCCCACTTTGCTACTGGCATCAAATGACAGTCAGATCCTGAGAAGCTGTCTGCAAACAGATCAGCCAGAGATCATGGGTGTCTCCCCCTGGTAATGGGCCTCTTCCCCACATCCGGTCCCCAAGAGGATGTTGGGGTTTGTGGGTATAAGTTTTAGAAATCCGGATGCCTATTTAGAATAAAGGGGCCACCAGATAGCTGTCAGCCCTCCCCTCAAGCCCCCCAGGGGATAGCAGACAGGTCTGCATTAGTACACCTTACCCATTCACACATAGGGATACATTTAATTTAAAAGACACACACAATGTCAAAAGGAATTTTTTTTAAATACAACAAATTCAAGCAACGTTTCCTGATGATGCTCTTTCACTGTCAATACAACAACCCACCACCCAACAATATTGATCTATCGCACATCCAAATGTCAGCCACATCCCTGGCTGCTGTTTGTTAACAAATTGATAAGAGTTGTGACTAAATATGGCTATTGGTGTCATCTAGGATCCCCAGCGTTGTTTACCGTACTGCAGCCAGCGAATATTATTATTATTATACATGATTTATATAGTGCCAACAAATAGGGTAGTGAATTACAACATGAGGGCAAACAGTATAGTTACAATAAAATTCAATACAGGAGGAATCAGAGGGCCCTGCTTGTTAGAGCTTACAATCTAAAAGGAGAGTCAAGTGATACAAAAAGTAATAACTGTGCTTAAAAAAACCCAACAACATCTCCCATATGTCATAACAACCTGCCACCTAATTATGTTTGCCCATTGTGCTACTGGCATCAAATGATACTCAGATCCTGAGAAGCTGTCTGCAAACAGATCAGCCAGAGATCACAGTTGTTAGGTGGAGGTGGAATAGGCTTCTCTGAAGAGAAGCATTTTGAGGAATCACCTAAAAGACAGAGTAGGAAATAGCCAAACAGATTGAGGTAAAGAGTTCCGTAAGATTGGAGAGGATTGGGAAAAGAGCAGAGGAGGAAGTAGATCTGTAAGTGACACTGAAGGTGGAATCGGTAGGATGAGAACCAAATGAAGAGTACAGTCACAGAGACCAAAGGAGTAACGTTTTTTGAGGAGGGGGGGTGCTCAACCTTATCAAAGACAATTGAAATGTCCAGAAAAAGGAGTACAGAATAATGTCCATTAAGTTATTGTCAATCTCCTGGACAGCGAGTGAGTTAGTGGGTGAAGGCAGTGGAGGACAAAGTAAAAAATTAAAGGTAGAGAAGGTTGATGAGGACTTAAAAACAGGAGGGCTTAACTACTTAACATCTTCAGGTGGTGGGTCATCTTGTTGGTAGTGAAACACCACTCCCCACATTTGCAAGACACTTTGTCCCCATGTTGAGGGCACAAGGGTCTCTTCCCCATATTCAGTCCACAAAAGGGTATGCAGCATTTTTGGTAGACCTGTAGGAATATGAAATCTTCCTTTGGAATAAAGGGGCTCCAGATACCCCGCCCCTGCACACACACACACACACACACACACACACCGGGGAAAGGAGTACAGGGGTAAAGTAGCATTTCCATCACGAGTTAAATGTAAACAAAACATACACACACAAAGTGACAAAGTCCTTTATTAAAAAATACCCCCATAATGTAAAGACTGTCCCCTGATGTAAATCAATTGGTAATCACTATATCTGGCAATGTAAAACCAGTGTCAATGAAAATAACCCACTGCCTATGAGGTTACCCCACCACCCCCACCTGCTGTAAGGTCATCCCTGGTCAAGATAGTAATGTAAATTCTTCCATTACCAAACTGCTTTTTTGAAGATAATGGTTTAGAGTTTGTAATCCATGTCTTTGCTTCACTTCTTTGTTCCTGACCCAGGTGTATAGCAGGTTCCTGATATCATGTCAGCAATAGCAGTTAATAGAGAGGAGCAAAACTAACTTTATTATCCAATATTGCAATGACAGTCAATAGATTTCAGAGATGTTTCTCTATTTGTCAAAATGCATTGGAGACAACAGGCAGTCTGAAATTAAGATTAATTTTAAGGGCGAAGTTGCTTTTAAATAGCTCAAGAGGGTTGAAGAAGCTCATTTAAACTAACTTAGACCTGTATTGGTGCCCAAAAAAAGACCCCTAATTAGCCTCATTGATCTGTGAGTTTTTTCGCAGACAGAAGAAAAACAAAAAAGTACAGTACACAAACAGCAATCAAATACACACACAAAAAAATAAATAAATAAAGAGAAAAAATTGTATATATATATATATATATATATATATATATATATATATATATATATACACAGTTGTGTTCAAAATAATAGCAGTCAGACAACACTAACCTGATCAATCACTGTTTTTGGTAGAAATGATATTTCTACATGGCAAATAATTTACTAGCAGGTGTAGTAGAGTAATAGAAATCCAACAGACCCAACAGTCATGACATGCATGCTGCTGATTCTGTGTAATTGTATCACTAATTGAAATGTTCAAAATAATAGCAGTGTAGAGTTCTATTAGTGAGGTCATTCATTCTTTGAAAAACAGGTGGAAATTATTGCCCTTATTTAAGGAAGGAAGGCAGCAAATGTTGTACATGCTGGTTACAGTGCATTTCTCTCTGAAATTCTGAGGAATATGGGTCATTCCAGACATTGTTCAGAAGAACAGCGTACCTTGATTAAAAAGTTGATTGGAGAGGGGAAAACATATAAAGAAGTGCAGAAAATGATAGGCTGCTCAAATAAAACGATCGCAAATGCTTTAAAATGGCAACCAAAACCTGAAAGATGTGGAAGAAAGCGAAAAACTACCATTCGAATGGATAGAAGAATTGCCAAAATGGCAAGGACTCAGCCAACAATCAGCTCCAGGAAGATCAAAGAAGGTGTAAAGTTACCTGTGAGTACTGTTACAATTAGAAGACGCCTATGTGAAGTCAAGCTATCTGCAAGAAGTCCCCGCAAAGTCCCACTGTTGAAAAAAAGGCATGTGCTGAAGAGGTTACAATTTGCCAAAGAGCACATTGACTGGCCTAAAGAGAAATGGCGCAACATTTTGTAGACTGTTGAAAGTAAGATTGTTCTTTTTGGGTCTAGTGGGCGGAGACAGTTTGTCAGATGACCCCCAAACACTGAATTCAAGCCACAGTACACTGTGAAGACAGTGAAGCATGGTGGTGCAAGCATCATGATATGGGGATGTTTCTCATACTACGGTGTTGGGCCTATTTATGGCATACCAGGGATCATGGATCAGTTTGAATACATCAGAATACTTGAGGAGGTCATGCTGCCTTATGCTGAAGAGGAAATGCCCTTGAAATGGGTGTTCCAACAAAACAATGACCCCAAACACACCAGTAAACGTGCAACATCTTGGTTCCAGACCAACAAGATTGACGTTATGGAGTGGCCAGCCCAATCCCCGGATCTTAATCCAATAGAAAACTTGTGGGGTGACATCAAAAATGCAGTTTCTGAGGCAAAACCAAGAAATAGAGAAGAACTGTGGAATGTAGTCCAATCATCCTGGGCTGGAATACCTGTTCACAGGTGCCAGAAGTTGGTTGACTCCATGCAACACAGATGTACAGCAGTTCTCAGAAACAGTGCTTATACAACTAAATATTCATTAAGTGATTCAAAGGAAAGCAAAATCTTCAAACATTTTTCAGTTTATATAGTGAATGTTTGAGTTTGTAAAGAAGAATACAAACACTGCTATTTTTTTGAACAGTCTAATATTCACTTTTCTTCAATTTTTTTAGAGGAACAACACAAATTTGATATATTTTTCTGCATGTTTTGATTTGGAATAGAATGTGTAGTATTCCCAATGCATTTGTGTGTATGGAAATAAAAGCTATTGGAAGGATTTTGAGTTTTATTCACTTTTTTCAACACACTGCTATTATTTTGAACACAACTGTATATATATATATATATATATATATATATATATCATACTAAATTAAACAAGAAAAAATACCTTAAAGTGTAACAATGGCCAAAATTTACAAAAATTACATATATCTGTACAATATATGATATAGTCTCTTACTAGCAATAACATAGCAGTCTTTGATCTTCTAAGTCCCCCCTTAACACAGTTTATCTCCTGAGCTAGTCAGTAAGTCTGCTGTTTGTTACCCCCTTTAAATAGACCAAGCTGTCCATCAAAGGTGGCAGTTAGAGAATTGAGATAAACCATTCACCACTGGCAGAAGTGCCTGCAATAGTCAGCTTTTATTTCTTTATGTGAAAACGTTTGTCCCAAAAGGGGCTAAAGCAGTTGATTTAGCTGTCTAATAAGTATTAGCTAGAATTCAGCTTTAAATTGTTAGTCACTTGTGTAAAGTCCTTCTAAATCTACTAGTCCATCTATCACCACCGTCTTCACTCTCTCTGCTCTGCAAAAGCAAATGTAGGCAAAACACTGCACACCAATGTCAGCATAAAGTCCATTTATTGGTAAGATGATCTGCACATATCCACCACCTGGATCCTTGCCTGTTAACTCTTAATGATAGCATGTACAGTCATGGCCGAAATTGTTGGCACCCTTGATATTTCTCCAGGAAATCATGTATTTCTCACGAAACGTATTGCATTAACACATGTTTTGCTATACACATGTTTATTCCCTTTGTGTGTATTGGGACAAAACAAAAAAAGGGAGGAAAGAAAGCAAATTCGACATAATGTCACACAAACCTCCAAAAATGGGCTGGACAAAAGTATTGGCACCCTTTCACAACTGCGGATAAATAAGAATGTTACAAGCATGTGATGCTCCTGTAAACTCACCTGGGGCAAGTAACAGGTGTGGGCAATATAGAAATCACACCTGAAAGCAGATAAAAAGGAGAGACGTTCACTTAACCTTTGCATTGTGTGTCTGTCTGTGCCACACTAAGCATGGACAACAGAAAGAGGAGACGAGAACTGTCTGAGGACCTGAGAACCAAAATTGTGGCAAAATATCAACAATCTCAAGGTTACAAGTCCATCTCCAGAGAACTAGATTTGCCTTTGTCCACAGTGCGCAACATTATCAAGAAGTTTGCAACCCATGGCACTGTAGCTAATCTCCCTGGTCGTGGACGGATGAGGAAAATTGATGAAAGATTGCAACGCAGAATAGTCCGGATGGTGGATAAGCAGCCCCAAACATGTTCCAAAGACATTCAAGCTGTCCTGCAGGCTCAGGGAGCATCAGTGTCAGCGCGAACTATCCGTCGACATTTAAATGAAATGAAACGCTATGGCAGGAGACCCAGGAGGACCCCACTGCTGACACAGAGACATAAAAAAGCAAGACTACAGTTTGCCAAAATGTACTTGAGTAAGCCAAAAGCCTTCTGGGAAAACGTCTTGTGGACAGATGAGACCAAGATAGAGCTTTTCGGTAAAGCACATCATTCTACTGTTTACCGAAAACGGAATGAGGCCTACAAAGAACAAAACACAGTACCTACGGTAAAATATGGTGGAGGTTCAATGATGTTTTGGGGTTGTTTTGCTGCCTCTGGCACTGGGTGCCTTGACTGTGTGCAAGGCATCATGAAATCTGAGGATTACCAAAGGATTTTGGGTCGCACTGTAGGGCCCAGTGTCAGAAAGCTGGGTTTGCGTCCAAGATCCTGGGTCTTCCAGCAGGACAATGACCCCAAACATACGTCAAAAAGCACTCAGAAATGGATGGCAAAGAAGCGCTGGAGAGTTCTGAAGTGGCCAGCAATGAGCCCAGATCTAAATCCCATTGAACACCTGTGGAGAGATCTTAAAATTGCTGTTGGGAAAAGGTGTCCTTCCAATAAGAGAGACCTGGAGCTGTTTGCAAAGGAAGAGTGGTCCAAAATTCCGGGTGAGAGGTGTCAGAAGCTTATTGATGGTTATAGGAAGCGACTGATTTCAGTTATGTTTTCCAAAGGGTGTGCAACCAAATATTAAGTTAAGGGTGCCAATACTTTTGTCCAGCCCATTTTTGGGGTTTTGTGTGACATTATGTCATATTTGCTTTTCTGCCTCTGTTTTATATTTGTTCCAATACATACAAAGGGAATAAACATGTGTATAGCAAAACATGTGTTAATGCAATACCTTTTTTGTGTGAAATACTTGATTTTCAGGAAAAATATCAAGGGTGCCAACAATTTCGGCCATGACTGTATCTATTTAGCTTAACCCCCCCCCCCAAAAAAAAGCAGCTCAATGAGTGAAATCGATAGTTCCCACATTGGATTTTGCCAATGACAAAATCATTAATATACAAACAAAATCAAATTCAACAAAATTACATATTAGTCAAACACAAATGAACTATATACATTCAAAAACAAGCAAATATTGGCAGCTCCCATAATCCTTTAATGAGTGATCCCCTTTAAGGAAACGCAGATTTTTACAAGGCTGTTTTTATTGAACTTTATCTATATAGATTGCCTTAAAACATGTTACATTCACATTTAGCTAAAAGAGCTCAAGGACTTCTTGAGGATCTAAAGTATAAAATATTTCTCTGCTTTCCTGTGCTATCTATTTACTTGTGTATGTAGACAATCCGCACACAAGTTTCCCTGCAAAGTGTGTGCGAACGTGCTCTTTATTCTGTCAACTGCCTTGTTACCATAGAGATAGATGTAATTATTGTAATAGTAAGGTATAAGTAATTAGAACTAGCTTCACAAGGTGCAGTGCTCTTACAATAAAAGACTATGTGAATTTTGAACAGAAGTATAACAATATATATGAAAAGTGACTGAATATGTGTCAAATATATCTTTACATTAGGGGAGTTGTGATGACACACTTATAAAGAAATACTTATTTAATAAATAAAATATGTGCAATATATACTGATTCTTAAGCACCCTATGCCTATTATCTCTCAGACTCACTGGACTTCCCTTAAGACTGAGCTTAAAGACCTATGCACACAGGCACTATTCAGCATGCTAACATTATGCTACATTGAGATTTAACTGGTGCAGCTGTAAGAAGCTGAGCTGGCAGCAACACATTCCGTTAACTCTGTGAAATGTTTGGCTGTAGCGTAGAAACTGTAAAATGGTTAAGGTAAAAGTTTTTTTTTGCTTTAAAGTAAAATATAATCAAGTACAGTAAAATGTAATAATACAATCACATATACCCAGTAAAGTGATGGGCCTCAGGTGATACACAGAGATTAAACAAATCCTCCTACATATGTTGTACCTGTTTATCTGCAGCCTCTCTTGTCTACATCCCTTGAAAGTGCAGGATTTGCACAGAATCTCTCAGCTCTAAAAAGCAGGGGGTGGAGAGCTCAAGTTATACACTCAGTGAAGGGAGCACTAAGCCCTGATTGGGGGAAAGAGTCACACCACCTTCGCATAGTGCACAGGAACAGAGCTGAGACCAGGGGTGGACTGACCATTTGGAAACTCGGGCACTGCCGGAGGGCCCGGGGTCAGTAGGGGGCCCTATGAGATGCCCCTGGTACCTTTTTCATATGCTTTTTTGAGTTTGGGCAAGGACACAGGGGCCCCATGATCCCCTATTGCCCGGGGGGCCCCATGAGTTGTCAGTCCGCCCCTGGCTGAGACTGTCAATCAAAGATTGTTCTGTAGGTCCCTGCCTTGTCACCATTTTCCTCTTGGTGTCAGGAAAACTTGTCAGAAGTGATTCATGCTGATAGCAGAGAAATAAGGCAGCAGAGAGAAACAACACTTAGTGCTCTGGATTGAGACAAGTACACACTATAGAGTGATATGCTTTGGCAATGTTTTATGTCTGAGGATTAAAACCACTTTTATGCATTCCCTGCATTAGGGTAAAAAGCCTTTTAAAAATATCTCCCCTCTAGCCCCCCTAAATACTGACCTGACCCTGATGAGATCAGGGTCAGGTCAGTATTTAGGGGGGCTAGAGGGGAGATATTTTCCAGTGCTGTGCCTGTCTGCAGCAGCACTGCTCTTCTCTCCCTTCTTCTTAGAGGAGGCTCAGCAGCAGCCAAAGCCATTGGCTCCTGCTGCTGCTGCTGTCAGTCAAATCATGTGAGTAGAGAAACTTGGGGGGACTGAGCCATACTGCATATGTCAAAAGACACACACAGTGCTCAAGATCAAGTTCGCACAAGTGCCCCCACAGCAAGTAACTTGCTATGGTGGGCACTCAAAGAAGAGGAGGAGCAAGAAGCATCAGCAGGGGACCCCAGAAGAGAAGGATCTGGGCTGTTCTGTGCAAAACCATTGCACTGAGCATATAAGTAACAAGTAACATGTTTAATATTTTAGAAAAATAAAAATTAAACCTTTACATTAAGTTTAACTAGCACAAGACGCAGAAAAGGGAAGACTGCAAAAGAGAGCAACCACTTCACTTTCAATAGACAGAAATCAAGGTGCTAATAATTATATGTTTGTCAACAAGTGGAAAAAATCTAAGATTACCACCAGTGTAGCTCTAGTTTTAGCTGAGCATACACCAGCAAAATTTGTTTTCAACATTTGTATGTAAATTGATAAAAATCATTTGTCAGAGCTTTCAATAATATTATTATGGACTCGAACGTTTTCATTTCGAAACCCTGAAAATTTTTGTTTAATTGCCATGTCAATGTTTTAAATACTATGTTTGATTTAGGGATGCGCATGTGCATTACAATAAGTATCATTTTCATTAACAAAACTACATTCACAGTTGGATTTTCATTCATTCTTTCGAGAAAAAAATTCCATCCTTCCACTTCTCTGTTATTATGGTAAAAAAAATGACTATTAATTTGATCCTATTAACTTTTAGAAAACTGAATGAATGTTCTGAAAACTAACTTTCTTGTGGCAACGCTTCTAGTTACACCACAACTATGTACCTTTTTTGCACTGTGCATACTGTTCTGTTTTTCATGCAGTAGACAGAGCTGAATGTGGTGTGGCACTGGAATTTACTTACTAACTTATAGAGTATGGCGCCAAGGACATATCTAGTTCAAGAAATCTTCTAATTCTGTCCATTGAAAGCACATTACTCTGTTCTTTCGTTGTAATTACATTTTGTTGTCCCCAGTATGTCTTTCTGTTAATATTATATACAGCAAATAGCTATACTGGGATAATTAACATCACTTTGTGATCTTATACTATGGAATAGTAGTATGAGCCTTAGAGTAGATGTAGTATGGTATTTTTAAAATTATGCGATTGTTGAATTTTACGTTATGCTCACAAATAATTGTATTTATTTAAGACTGGAATTGGGTGTTACAATTAGTGATACAATAACACAAGTGTGTCTATTTAGAGTAAGAAAAGATAAGAGGGATGTAATAAAATCTATATATCTCAAACTTTAGTGCTCCAAAGGGTTATGTCAGTCAGCTTCAGTTGCAACAATGGAAAATTGTGTGCATTATTGTTCAGAAGATTCGGAAATTCAAACATTGTTGAGTTTTGGGCAGTGAGAGAGTGGCCTCATTAGATAAAAAGAGTTGAATTTTATCTATTCCATTGCTGGCAAAGTGTGACGAGTTAAAGAATAAATTGTCTGCAATAGATCAAATAATGACTTACTGCCTCTGCTGTATAATTGGAAAAGCAAAAAATGTTCTATGTTCTTGAAGGAGTAGCTGGACCACTGGGCCTCATAGGACATAAACAACTGGAGTTGCTGGAGTTGTACTTTAGCTGACTAGGAGAAAATGTACAGAATGCAAAAAAGCAGACGCTTAGATAATGTGATTTTGGGTGCTGTGGTTTCCTGTGCTTTGGAAACAATATCTCAGACACACTGCCTGTTTTAGAGTTTAATAATCTATAGGGCCTCCATATTAAACAAAATAATTTTCTGCATCATATTAAACAAACAATATGATGTGAACCTATTAATAGCACAATGCAAAAAGACAAGGCACAACCTCATTTGAATCAACCACTTTGCATAACTACAGTATATACAATATAGTAAATAGCTGAACTCCTGAAAATGCATTGAATCACAGAGTTCTTTGCTAAATGAAAGTAGACATAAACCCTAAGTGACATTTAGTTTGTTTAAGCCATGTGTATCATATACAAACTGCTATTGCTTTATATTTTTTTTTAATTTTGTCATTTCTTGCTATATACCATTGGTCTCCAAACTGCAGCCCTTTATACAGGCCTTGGGGTACTATTCCTCCCACTGACACCAAAGATGAGGCATCATTCCTACTACTGATATCAACAGTTGGGCATAATCCTTCCTACTGACACAAAGATAGGTCACTATACCTTCCAGTGACACCAACAATGGGGAATAAGTCCTTCCAATGATATTAACAATTGAACATTATTCCTACCACTGAAACCAAAGAAGGGACAATATTCCTCTCACTGACACCAACAATGAGGCACTATTCCTTCACTGTCACCAATGATCCATCAATCTCAGGACCATGAACACAGATTGAGCTCTGCAGTCACTTTTGCAGCAGTTGTTTTCTTATTCCGGGTTACAATCCTGCGCAATGTTCTTTTTGTCTCTTTCGATCAGTTGACCATGTCGACCTTGCGTATACTTTTCTGACATTTTCCGAGAATCTATATATGCCTCCATAACCTTTGATACTGTACGTTGTGACACGGCAAATAAATTGCCAACTTTAGTCACAGAGGTACCAGCTAAGCGAGCACCAACAATTTGTCATCGTTGAAGCTCATTAAGCATTGAGATGACTCTGTATTATTTATTTGAACAAAGAATGAGGATGCGTATACCCACGCACCAAAAACCAATAGGAGGACTAATTACCTAAACGTTATTAGGATTTTTATATCAAAATAAGATTATTGTGTATTGATTACATACCTAAGGAATGGAGATCCAACAACACCATCACCCTCGTGTTTTCAAAAGATGCCAACCATATAGGAAATAGACAAAATATATGCATAAGGGAAGACCGCTTTATAGTGCCTTGCTCTTAGGGAAACAGACATTCTGACTTGTACCCCACAATCCTTCAAAATATTAGATCCCAGGGATCAAAAAGGTCATGGATTGAATATCTAAGTCTCACCCTTTTATAGGCAATGCAAGCCTAACAATATATTTATAAACCAAAACCACATTAGATAATATATGGTATGGTTATCCCTTCTAATGGGGGTAAATTAGTCCCCTAAGTTCAGTGTCTCCACTACATCAAATTCCCTTTCTAAATACCTAGCAGTGTGTGCTGCAACTAACAGGGAAAGGGAAAATGGTCTTCTAACATAATGTGTAAGAAAACTATAATCTCTCGAGGAGGAACAAAGGCCTCCAATAGGCTTGGGGGGGGGGGGACATAAATAAGAGCTGGAATAAAGTGTCATATCCAATATATCCTCCAGTTAGGACAACAATTAGCCCCAACATAATCATACCTATAGGTAATAATACCCAATATTTAAAGGCACATCCCACACTTAAAAACAGCCTCATCAAAATGAAAAAAAAAACACGCACAATATAACATCTTACAGAATTATGTAGAAAGAATCCAGAATCATATGCATCAAAATATGGGAATCTAGACCACATACAAAAGGCAAGAAAGTGAACCCTCATTGAGGCCATGGGGAGAACGTGATCCCACCTTGCTTCTAATTTAAATAGAATCTTATCCAAGTCTCCTTTTGCTGGACCCAGTTTTGCCTGTTGTACCGCCCAAAATAATAAGCATTCTCACATTATGTTTTTCACAGACATGCCGGGCAATTGGCCTTTCCTTTTTTAAGGTGACATCATTGATGTGTTCCAAAACATGCTGTCTCAACTAGCAAATCGTTTTTGCCCACATACAGACGTGGGCAGGAACATTGGGTGACATAAATCACACCCTCAGTGCTACAGTTGATCAATGATTTAATTGTGATTGTTTTACCATTTTTAGGGTTAACAAACTCTTAAATCTTTGGTATATAAGCACAAACTTTGCAGTGGCCACACTTATAGCTGCCTGTAGGTTTCTCTGGTAACCATGTTGGCTTTCGGCAAAATCTATATACTTTTCCCATGTACAAGCATGTCATGAAGACTTTTACCTTTGCGATAGGTGATCAGGGGGGGTTTTGGTAGCACTTTTGACAAATATTTGTTATCTAAGAATACATGCCAATATCTTTTCACAATATTAAAGATTTGGCCAGATTGTCTATAATATGTTCCAATAATTCTAGTTCCCACATCCTCTTCAGCATTCCTTTTTCTTGATATTAATAATGACTCTCTAGGGATCTTCTTCACTTTCTCAAAAGATCTTTTTAGATCAAACATTTTATATCCTCTTTTAGTGAAACGTCTAAAAAGACGATCACTTTCTTCCCTAAGCCATCGGTGATCTATCTCGGTACACCTTAGTTCACACAGTCATTTAGGAGTGGTATGATTTCAAATGATATATGTATTGAGATGCATTTTTTTTCTATTTTATAATTATGGTACATATTGGTATCATTTTTAGAAATAATTGTTCTTGTCTCTGTGTAACCATGTGATTTGTACAATAAAGAGAACTAAGATTTTAAAAAAATTGTTGATGTCTAAGTGCCTATAAAGTCCATTGATTTGCAACCATTTCTTGATTAGTCTTATAGGATGTGGCACGGTCTATGAGTGATGTATCCATAGTACCACCCTATGGACATATGTTTCTTTCTTCCCTAAAGGCTCTTCTGTGGAACAGTTCCTTTTTGCCCTTAGGAACTGTCCTGTCAGGATGC